>NC_085962.1:24547627-24871675 GCF_910591565.1 Cydia splendana | reverse complement strand
TATCTTTTTTATTGCACGGTAGGGTAGATCGGACATGGTAAGGGCCGTTTTCTTGAAACGATTACGTAGTACGTATAAATACCTAGGTATATAAAGTTTATTCAATTCAGATATGGTTTGTATACTAGTATACAGTATATAAAATCTGTAGGCGAAAGCATGTCAATATAATATAATAATATAGTGTTCGCATTCGTAAACAATTTACTGAGCGAACATTACATAGTATGAATGTACCATTTTTTATTCAAAACATGAAATGTAAGTAATATCTACATATAACTATAACCTTTGGATTTTGAATTAGTCATATAACTGGGTTAAAGGTCATTTTGTGATTTATTTATAGCTCCGTACTTATTTTATTCTAAAAAGAAGGTAGTTGTAACAATTGATTTCGTACGAACGCAAAGATTACTTACTTAGTTGATTTCTTAGGTAATGAGTTTATCACGCTAAATGAAAATACGATTACAAATTAAAGTATACCAGCCATGTCAAGAATTGTAAACGAGACTAGACTTGCCGTGCCGAAAAAACATAAATTTTTCGCTCGGGGGTACGGCGGCGGCCGGCAGTACAAATAATGTTTTAATTCTATCATTATTATCATTCAGCGCTCAATAGACATATTAAAATTACTCACCCTAACTTCATCAATAGAAACACACACACAGATATTTAGAGGAACACTATTTTGGCGAAAATACGTGTGACTCGGACTAACACAAAAACATGTAATGACGGGTATCTGAGGAGCGGTGTCGGAGTGGGATGGCGGGGGATGATAGCGTAGCGAGTGAGAGGGACAGTGCGAACTTGTTTTTTAAATATTATATCTCTAAAATGACAAGGACGGCATGATTCCATGTACTGCTGCTCAGTAAATTATATTGTTGTCTTGGATTTGGATAGGAAGTATAATTCAAATATATTTAGAGATTCCTTATTCTATAAAGTATCACTTCACAACAGGCAGTCATTTGAGCCACATTCCACCTCCTCACCTCAGAAGACAGCACGCCTTGGTAAGGGAAAGCGAGAAAATAGTCCAGTACCCAAACCTACCCGTCTATCAAGAGTTCCTATACCCACCAAAGCACCGCCTGAAATCTCGGAACCCACCATACGAAACAGCAAAAATCCTGCGGGAATGTGGGTTCAATATAAATGAGGAATGGAGAAAGGATCGACTGGATGTCAGATCCGCCTAGACAGTCCCTATCGAACTTCGACCCTACAAAAAAGCCAGGATGTTTTTCGGCTCCCAGAAAGGAATGGTGCCAGATCAATCGACTTCGAACTGATCATGGACGCTGTGCCGATTATATGTTCAAGTGCGGGTGGCGAGACTCGCCAGAGTGTGACTGCGGAGCTCCAAAGCAGACTATCCAGCACATAATAGTCGACTGCCCTAAGAGAAAGTTTATTGGCAACCAAGAAGACTTGCTCGCTCCTAGTGAAGACGCAGCCCTATGGGCCAAGACATTGGATATAGTTCTTTAATTCTTTATTACTTTCTAATACTTTAAGCGACTGGAATCTTGCCATACGATTAAATAAGGCAGTCATACATTTTTTTGGAAAAATATGTAGCGGATTGTGACGATTTCCAAAGAAATTTAATTATGGCCAAAGTCAAAGGTTAAAAATGTAAAACAAAACACTTAACTTGGCGTTTTAAAAGTATGAATATAATATTTTCGTCCCTAAATTATATGAAAATCATACATAACTTGCCCTAGTTCCTAAGAGCAGGAAGAAATATAGCATAGATTGGTCCTATTAGGGAGCCGACCCATTCCGCCCCTTACCTTTTTGGGGGTAGGTTGCCATACGTCCGGATTTGTCCGGACATGTCCGGATTTTTGACCCTTTGTCCGGATTGCGGCCGGCCTTGGCAAGTGTCCGGATTTTTAGGAATGACCTTATAAAATATATGTTTACGTGATATACTGCGTAACGAATGCGATGCGGGTCGGGCGGAGGGAAAGGGAAAGGTAGATCCACGATACAGTACACCGCAGAAAGCAGCGCGCCGCCGCAGGGGCGTCGTTAAAGCTACGCCAAATCTCTGTTACATGAAATGTCCGGATTTTTAAAGTGATGTCCGGATTTTTATCAAAACATTTAATTCTTCCATATGGCAACCCTATGCGTCGGTAATAATGTTTTAACTGAAACAATGTGTAGGTAGTAGGTAGCTTCCTATTCGGGAATCATACTATAATTTTGTTATAAAACGGTTATGAACTTGGTTTATTTATATTGCCGTTATCACCAAAATATCGCATTTACCTACTAGTATTTTTGTCTTTTATGTGATAAGTACATAAAAGATGTTTATAAGGGAAAAGAACGTTTGTGCACAAATTAATTCTTCTCTCTCTTCTTCGATTTAAGAGATATCCTCTTGTCGGTGGAGTATTTTCCATTTCCCCTCTCATAAGCCATAGCCTTGACCTCTTGATACGACACGACACCAGCTTTTCTTTTATTTGGTCTACATAGCTACGTCTTGGTCTGCCCCTGCCTCTCCTTCTCTACTTATTAATTACCTACTCTTTAATTAATTAACTTAATTGAGACGACCTATTATATTTATCTACGTAACCAAGACGTAACCTGATTGTCAGATAAATTGCGAAAAAAAAATTGATATGTCACCAGAAAAGACCATAATAAAAAATCCGGCCAAACCCTGTCGGGCCACGCTCAGTGTAGAGTTCGGTAGTTATCCGTCCGTCACAATAGGCTGCCTTGAACGGGGCTCTATTAGTGGGTGTCCTGCACATAACAAGCAATAGGGAACACTTCTACTATTATAAGAAAGGATAATCAAATCTAAAATGGCTTAATCGATCATGTTCGTCCTAGGTACCTACTGACGGCAGCACAACAAGGTTTAAAGTTCGAATCGCCCTCGGTTCGTCTTATCATCACGTCAGGTCCACTTTCGCCATCGTCAAAATCCACCTCACTCACACCATTAGACTTTTGATATTCAGTTGGTTACTAAGTATAACGTTGTGACTATAATTTATATATTCTACCCAAATACAAACTACCTAAACTTAATTAAAATAAAGTCCAAAAATAAATGAAAGTTGCAAATTCGATATATTTCAGAACGTTTTTATTGAATAATATAATTAATAGTTCATGTAATTTGATTAAACTCTGATCCATAAGTACAGTCACCTCTGCAATAATAATATGTTACACAACGAAGGCCGCAACTATATGTGACACGTTCTTATGGCTCTATACCTAAATAATATCGTGTCAGATATTTTTGCGGCCTATGTTGTGTAACATTTTATTTCAGGTGACTTTACATTACGATACAAGTGCGAAAAGTAGATAATTCGCAAGGAGTGGCGACTGGCGATCGATTAAAACATGACCGAAGGAAATGCTTTAAATCGACACTAGATCATGCAGGGGCAGGAAACTAGCGAACTTCGGTTTTGTAGGAAGTTTATTTTCTGTACGGTAGTATGTAGGTACCTACTATTAGGTAGGTACCATAGTTTAATAAAACATGGTCTTCTCTTCCCAGAGTGACACAAGCCTACGTCACAATAACATTGCCACTTTATATAGCGCTATCGCATATTATCATATAGCGCTGTCGCATGATGACGTAGGCTTGTGTCAGTCACGTGACCACGAAAAGACAGGAAGAGAGTACCAGGCGGAGTATATTATTATACCATGGTAGGTCCTACTTATTCTGTGCTAAGTGTTTCTTTGGCGATGGGAGGGCATAATTAATTGTACTTAAGTATGCAAGAAACGCTAATAAGTATGACGGATTGACACTAATAATTGATTATGATTTATGGGTAAAAAACTTGTGCATGTAATTTGTGTAAAGTTTACAAAAACGCATTAGGTACATAAATGATATTGAAAATAACAACTGAAGTCACAAGTAGAATGTCACCTTTCTATGAAAATGTGACGTTTATAAAATGACAATCCCTCACTTAGTTCATTCGAGTGGGAAAGCTTAGACGGCCTCTATTCCTGTTGAAACTTCATAAAAAAAATTAAAAGTGGACATTATACTTAGTACTTATAAAACAAACTTTGACTCGTTGCACGTATATAGCTTGCGTCGTAACAAATTTCTAAATATCTCGGGCTCGCGTCTATCCGAACAAACACTTCACTAGGTACCAAAATAAAATATAAAGTCCCCGTTTTGTTGAGGCTAATTCTAAGTTTCTTATATTATTTGGTCACGTTGTATTTGGCGAAATAATAAATCAATTGAAAAAATCTGACAATATGTAACTAAGGTCTTTTATTATACTACGTCGGTGGCAAACAATCATACGGTCCGGCTGATGGTAAGCAGTCTCCATAGCCTATGGACGCCTGCAATTCTAGAGGTGTTACATGGTCTTAATTATTTCTAAATGTATACACATTAAAACAAGCTATATAAATTGATTTATTTACTACCTATTAATTTCATATAGGTACACATTATAAGCATACGCCATCACACTGGCACGTGCTGAAATAAAAACGGACTGATTTACGTAACACATGGACTTCCACAATTGCCTAATTATATATCGTCGTCTAGAACCCACAGCACAAGCTTTGTTGAGCTTACTGTGGAAATGTATCATTAAGTAGATTTTTGTAAGATTATCCTTATAATATATATTTATTTTATGTAACACCTCTGGAGTTGCAAGTATCCTTAGGCTACGGTGACCGCTTACCATCTTATACTAGTGGTATTAAAAATTAGACGACCTACCTTTTTCAGCGCTAAGTGTTCAAGCAACAACCACGACACCGAGTCCCGGTAGCTGTGCACCGAATAACCTGCGTACGCGCCGGTTAAAGGGTAACAAGAGACTGAAATTAAAAGAAGTGACGCGTTTTGCACAAGGAAACTGAATAAGTATTGGACAGCGTCGTCACTTTATACACTGCTTTATACCTACATATTATATATTAGCTGGAGTTTGCATTGGGGTGAACAGGGAGCAGTGGAGTCGATGTTAAAATACTTACTTTTTTGTTTGGTTAAAAAGAAATGAATGAATGATTCATTAATAAAAGTAAAATAATAACATAATATTGTAATATGATAATAATTAATCTCGATACCACTTCCAATTAATATACACATAGACCAAGCAAAAAGAAGGTATAGAGGAAAATGCTAGGAACACAATTTTAGACTCCGTAACTTTGTTTACACTATTTAGGGAGTGAACAAATTAAATGTCCCCCGGCCGTAGCCTTTGAGCCGGAGGGGTGAGGGGGGATAAAATAGTCCCATTTTTCCGTTTTTCACTTATATCTTGGAAACTTTGCGTCTTAGCGACATGAATATTTAAACAAACCGAAAGGTGATTAAATTTGCTACAAGTTTAATTTAGCCAAGTTTTTGATATCTTGAATATTTTTCGGGATATCCTCTCTTGAAAGTTTATTTGGGGCTCTCAATTTTATCTTGACTTCTACATCCGTGAAGCTACTAGGCCATGTTTGGTATCGTTTTCGTATAAATCGGGAGTGCCAAATTGATTTATGGTATCACATTGATACCATACCGAAGTAAAAAGAAACATATAAACTTTTTTTTTATGTTTGTTACTCCATATCTGGACCGACTTTGAAAATTCTTTTTTGATTGTATGTATATGCATACAGATTGGTCCCGTTTTTGTCAAAACCCAGTTCTGATGATGGGATAAATGAGGAATCGAGGGAACTCCTCAAATCTTAAAGGCATAGGTATATATAGTTATTTTTGTGTTTTTATCGACAAATCAAGCATATACATTCATAAACAAAAAGAAAACCAAAATAAAATAACATATAATTTCATTAAAAAAAAAAGGGAACCGCCTTCAAAAAACCAACCCACTGAAAAGCACAAAATATTTTTTATATGGCACCCCTATACGTGTCCAGTCCCTATCCCGTCGTAAAGCAAATTTCTGCCAAAAAGTAATTAATACCTAATATAGTTGAATTATCGAGAAGATGGAATTGCATTTGTAGTGGTTGTATGCTGATAGTACAAGAAAATAGAAAATTCAAATATAGAATGCCTGTAAACAAACAATACTACTACATATGCAATTCCACGCTCTCGATTATTCAACTATAATAAGAAAATTAATAATCATCCGGGTAATTACTTACTTTTTGAAGTCGGTGCCAAACCAAAATTTTAGAGAACCGATATTTTAGACAACGAAGAACGCTGCACTTACTTGCATTATAAAGACATCAGAGAGTTTACTCATTAATTTTCAAAAAAAAAAATATTTCAGGTAGATGATAGTAGATACAATTATGTACAATAAAAAGAAAAATAAACTAACTTATCTATAAAATAAAACTAAATTAAAACTATAAACTAAAACTAAATAAAATTAAAATACGTCTAATAAATTGGGCCCTCATTAATTTAGTTCTTGTAGGTATATACTACATATACTCGTATTTTTTTCTGATTGGCAGCAAAGAATGTTTTTGTTGGTTTGGCATCGCCTTCAAAAACTAAGTAATTACCCGGATGATTATTAATTTTCTTATTATTAGGTATTAATTACTTTTTGGCAGAAATTTGCTTTACGACGGGATATGGACTGGACACGTATAGGGGTGCCATATAAAAAATATTTTGTGCTTTTCAGTGGGTTGGTTTTTTGAAGGCGGTTCACTTTTTTTTTAAAAGAAATTATATGTTATTTTATTTTGGTTTTCTTTTTGTTTATTTTTTTTTGACTTGTTAGTGATAGGTACTTCATTTATTTTAGGTTTTGGGCTAAAATACTAGTTTGTTAGGCTCTCAATTTAGTTTTAGTGTAATTTAGTATTAAGTTATTTTGTTTTAGTTTTCTTTTTATTTATTTTTATTTATTTTATTTTATTTATTACTTTTTAGTGATAGGTAAGTACTTCATTTATTTTAGGTTTTGGGCTAAAATACTAGTTTGCTATCTTCTCCATTTTGGGCTAGTAACTACCTACTAATGTTGGTGATGGTCTAACTCGATGATAATCGCGACAAAACATAATATGACGTTTCGGTGCTAAACGATTTGTATGCATATTGCTCCCACTCCTACTTCCAGCCCCAGTCCGATTCCGACTCCCACTCCGACTCCCACTCCCACTCCCACTCCCACTATTTTATCCAAATCGGTTTCAGCAACTTAAATTTGTTGGTAGGTACCGATAGCATCGCCACGTACCGGGTCCAATTAGTTTTTCAAACCATCCATGTACTGTACACTAAAACCTTTTCCAGAACGTAACACTTTTCTGAAAACCGCATCAAAATCGGTTCAGCCAAACGCGAGATAATCACGAACAAACATACATACATACAAACATACGGATCAAACGGAGAACCTTCTCTTTTTTTAAAGGCGGTTAGAAAAAAGTTGATTGACCCATCTAGTGGAACTCTGCAACATAGGCACACGAAGACAAGTCGGTTAACCAAAACAAAGTGTGCCTATATTGCACCAAACCTGAAGTCCACTAGGTACAGTCAGGTTTCAGCATCAGCTCCATCTTGGGTACTGCTCTCCCAAGTGCTCATGAAAGCGTGTCGGATGACTAAAAACAGAGTGTGTCTATGTTGCACCAAACCTGAGTTCCACTAGGTGCAACCTGGGTTCAGCATCAGCTCTATCTTGGGTACTGCTCTCCTAGGTGCTGATCAAGATGTGACGGATGATCAAAATAGCGTGGGCCTATGTTGCACCAAACCTGAGTTCCACTAGGTACAGCCTGGGTTCAGCATCAGCTCTATCTTGGGTACTGCTTTTCCAAGTGCTCATCAAGACGCGTCGGATGGCCAAAACAGCGTGGGCCTATGTTGCACCAAACCTGAGTTCCACTAGGTACAGCCAGGGTTCAGCATCAGCTCTATCTTGGGTACTGCTCTTCCAGGTGCTCATCAAGACGCGTCGGATGACCAAACCTGAGTTCCACTAGGTACATCCAGGGTTCAGCATCAGCTCTATTTTGGGTACTACTCTCACAAGTGCTCATCAAAGCCTGCCGGATAACAAAAACAGAGTGTGTCTATGTTGCACCAAACCTGAGTTCCACTAGGTACATCCAGGGTTCAGCATCAGCTCTATCTTGGGTACTGCTCTCCCAAGTGCTCATCACGGCGCGTCGGATGACCAAAACAGCGTGGGCCTATGTTGCACCAATCCTGAGTTCCACTAGGTACAGCCAGGGTTCAGCATCAGCTCTATCTTGGGTACTGCTCTTCCAAGTGCTCATCAAGATGCGTCGGATGACCAAAATAGCGTGGGCCTATGTTGCACCAAACCTGAGTTCCACTAGGTACAGCCAGGGTTCAGCATCAGCTCTATCTTGGGTACTGCTTTTCCAAGTGCTCATCAAGACGCGTCGGATGGCCAAAACAGCGTGGGCCTATGTTGCACCAAACCTGAGTTCCACTAGGTACAGCCAGGGTTCAGCATCAGCTCTATCTTGGGTACTGCTCTTCCAGGTGCTCATCAAGACGCGTCGGATAACCAAACCTGAGTTCCACTAGGTACAGCCAGGGTTCAGCATCAGCTCTATCTTGGGTACTGCTCTTCCAAGTGCTCATCAAGACGCGTCGGATGACCAAAACAGCGTGGGCCTATGTTGCACCAAACCTGAGTTCCACTAGGTGCAGCCAGGGTTCAGCATCAGCTCTATCTTGGGTACTGCTCTTCCAAGTGCTCATCGAGACGCGTCTGATGACCAAAACAGCGTGGGCCTATGTTGCACCAAACCTGAGTTCCACTAGGTACATCCAGGGTTGAGCATGAGCTCAGATCTATGTACCTATACTAAAACCTTCTCCAGAATTAGGCCAGGAAAGGTACGCTCGGCTAGTATGGCGGAATGGAAATAATTAGTAATAGCTGATTTTTTCGGTGTATGGGACAGATAATAAATCTAGTGATTACGTCGACACATAATCCAAATAAATATATTACATTTAGGTATTTAAAAAAAAATGTAAAAATATAAAAATTCACAGAAAATTTGTAAAAAATATTAATAACATTTTTTAAATTTATACTCATAGAGAAATATTTGCTTTATGACGTTAAACATGAATCACATAAAAAATAATTATGTATCCTACATTTAAAGTAAGTAACCTACGGTCTGAATCCTTCATAAAAAGAACATCCCTTAAGCTCCATGAAAAATGGTCGAAACCATACTCACAAATAATCAACTGGATCAAAGTCAAAATACAAATATCAATCATCAGAGCTGTCTCTCTAAGAATTAGAGGAACGAGAAGAAGGATAGAAAGATTTGGATCTGAAGACGGCTGTGGAATACCCATCCTTGAAGATTAGATTTCTCTTCTTGCTACCACACAACTGTATTGAAATAAGCTTAAAATTGTATTATTTAACGTAATAAATGTGTTATCAACTAGTAACCTACGGTTATTATTAAATTCAGTATATTTCCGTCCTCAAAAATGGTAATAGGCTATTTTTTCTCTCATTATTTCCAAATTATAATAAGTACAAGCGTTGCAATTTAATCGTACACTAAATAATACCGTATGGTGGGTTTTATGGGGTTGTGCATTAATTGCCTGGTTAAAAATGGTAATAGATCAATATCATATGGGATTTTCATTATGAGTTCTCTTTCGTCGAATACTGAAAAAATCGGCTTGAAATTGATTCGTAACACAAAAAAACCATCAAAAACGTTATCGTTGCTTTAAAGTTGCCGCGCAGGAGCCAGCGAGCTAACGCGATTGGTCGTTGCATGGAGCGGGGCGACGGAACGATGAAACTTCCATCGCCCCGAGCGCGAATATTTAAAAAAAGTATTTAGTATATTTACTATTTACTCGGTCAAGACATATGTACCAGTGAACGTAAAAAATATGGGAGACTAGATTCGAACTAATTATCAGCTTTAATCTAGGCAAGAGTGCTGTAAATAAGAAAGTAAATTTTACGTAATTGCAGGCTTTCCGTCTTTGCGTGCGCGTTAAATTTAATACAATAATAGGCCAACTATATAGGGCTATTATACTGAAACACACCCAATTTGATAGCAGAAAAAGACGCGAAATTAAAATTTTCTTAGGGATTTCAAATCTTCGCGCCTATAAGTTTAAACCATTTAAGGTTTCAATAGCGGTCATTTAAGTACCACCCCTCACCACTAAAATGTAATTATCTAAAACGACAGTTGCTAATGTTCCCCAAAGTAAGCATTTCTAGTTATTGCTGCAATACAGTGGTACCGGGCACCTTGCGACGCAAGGCCGAGCAGGAATCGCAAACCTTAAAATATTAATTGAGTTAGGATTTTGTTAGTACTCTTTAATTGAATAGCAAAAAATATAAGTTAAGTATTAGAAATACCGTTTTTATTAGATTTTTAATTAAGTAATTATACTAATTATTGTTAAACTAATTTTTACCGTGTGGTGTCGGTTAAAATTTCACTAGTAACATCATTTGGCGACTAGGGCAATAAAAGTCGACACCATTACCAACAAATTAACAAACAACAAAAATTTGCAGTAATATTCCAAAACTCGACTGAACGCAAGCGCACCCGAACCGTGTCGCTCCCCTGACGCGACTCGGAGTCCTGCACGGTTATAGCACATGATTACCCGCGGGATAACTCGCGCCGCGAGACACAGCAGTCGCCTGTCACAAATTTCTAGCTCTATCTGTCAATTTCTCGATTTTGGTAGCATGAGTTCGCACATCGAGAAAAGAGTTCCACGAGAGAAAGCCATCCCGCGCGCGACTTAGCCGGGGTGGCCATTTACACATGGAACAAACTTTTCTTTTGTTGCAACACTGAATCGGTACAAAAATAATTGGAAAAAGCGTGAATAGTCAGCCTTAAAAACGGACGTCACTAGCCACAATAACTTTGTCCCGTTCTCGCAGTATTAAGATTAAGAGATAGCCAATTTTTTTTTAAGTTGGAAATGTCAGTGTCAAATTTTAAACAGGCACTTTTAAAAGTTTTACGGCAACGGGGAATTTTAAACTTACTTTTATTCTTAAATTTCAATCTTCCGTGAACAATGGCGAGTTCGACTAGCAAGAAGCGAAAAGTGTAAGTCTAATCTCAAACTTAATATTTTAGTCGTAATAGTGTTCTACCCATCGTTTTATTTTAAAGATAATTTCTTAGTTTCACAATATTAGACCTTCATTGAATTTTATGAATGCTGTTTTAGAGTTCGGAGCACTAATGTGCAAATAAAAGGGTTGGTGGATTACATGGCCGCCAACCCGCTATTCGCCGTAGGTGAATACACCAGCCCACTCGGCGCCCAAAGTATGGACGCTGAGTGGGCCAAACTCCAGGCGCTATTAACAGAACTGGGCCCTCAAAAGAGTGTGCAGCAATGGAAGCACGTAAGTACTAAATACAAAAGTAGTTTTCCTTTCGTTTTTTATATCAAGTTCATTATATCATTTTATATCAATATATCAAGAATCAGAGTTATAGCCAAATAACAATATTTCTGTATTCTCTTTTTATAGACATGGCGTGATCTCAAAAAAAAGGCTCGAGATGAAGCAGCTCGAGCCCGGATGGCAAGAGCCAAAACAGGCAACGCTGCGTTGGTTCCTGAACCCTCCGCACTCTCCCAACAAATATTGGGCATTATTGGCCGGGAGTGTGCTGTGGGGCTCTCGGTGGAGGGAGAAACCGGTGTGGGCGAGCAAAATGTAAGTACATTTTTACACACTTTTATTTAACTTATATTATTTGTATTTAAGTAAGTTAAGGGACTTATATGAAAAAGTGGCACTTCATAAATGTTGATCTAATTATACAATATTTTAATTGAAACAACTCTTTTATGTATATTTGTAAGCTGACCAGTCATTGTTTAAATTTTTAACCATTTTAGAATGGTATTGAAACTCAGTGAAAGTAGGTATTTATTGTAAATGAAGTATTTATATAAACTATAGTAAATATACAAATAAAATTAAGTATTTCTATAAATAATTTTGAAATAAGGGGAGATACCACTTTCATAAAACAACATTGTCAAGTAAAGATGTCAATGACCAAAATGACTGACGATCGGAACAAAAAGATGACTGTTGTTAGTGTTGGATCAAATGCATTGCTATTGGGATTAAAATCACAATTATTAAAATCTTAAACACAATATTTTTACATTTACATAGGTAAAGGCCAGGGTAGGAGACATAGAATTTGGGGGACAAAGTTTGACATAAATAATTTATAAATATGTCGAATACCGATGGTCTCAAAGGCGGTGGGCGCGTGGGGGTAGTACCTAGATGTATTACTTCACAGCTAAACCAGTATGCTACCATGCTACCAGTACATGAAATAAACCTTAGGACTCGTTAACCATACTAGTGCCTACTATATTTCAGAAATAAATGATGAAAAGAACTAATTGCTATTAGAATGTTGACTGGTTAAATTGAGAATGAAAAGATCACATGAAACCGTTCAAATCTTTATTCAAGTCAAGCTAGGCCGGCTCCAACCCTAGGCCTCTAACATGAGAAGATTTAGCCCTATATGGGACCGGCAACAAACTCAGAGGGACAAATCTTTTCAAAACAACACATAACACATCCTTTCTTTATTTCACAAAAGTAAGCTTCTAATGAAACATAAGAAATCAAAATAACACTTGAAATAAAACACTTAGCTAAATGGTTAAAAAACGCGGGATTCTATAAGCTATCAGAATAATCCTTCAGGTATAAGCCTTCAGGAACGCGGCGAGTTAGGCACGAGGTTGGCTAACGAGTACGTCCGATCTCTAGCGCGGTCCGATCAAGAAGAACTACCAGCGGCGGAGCCTCTCCGCTCCCGCCTCAGTCAAGTTGGCAAACCTGCTCGACCAGTCTACCAACATACCGACAAAAACGCCAACTCGTGCCTACGCTCACTCGAGAGAAAACTCTCGACGTTCCAAAGCCTTCTACCTGTCATCTCAGTTCAACAACACGCCAATAGATGGCGTTACTCTCTACGCAACTTTATTTCAACAATGCGCCAATAGACGGAGTTACTCTCTACACAACTTTATTTATTTTGTTACAACCAAATAATACGTAGCTCAACATTGCTAATCGATTTTATACAGGCGTCTAAAATAAATGAACTATAACGCTGCAATACGTCTTTCTGGTGTCAGGGTCCGACACGGCCGTCCTGCGCTACACACGTCCTCGTGTGTGGGTGTATGCATTTGATTCTGTAACAAAATACTCAGCACAGTATCTCATCGCTCGGTCATTCCTGACCAACAATTTGGGTCTCTCTCAAATTACTATTAAAATCAAACTTTGTTATCAATCCAACTGTCGCGAACTACCCCTATGCGTGTGTATGAATATATTACTTTATATCACTAATAGGACTGCGATAACACACACACATGGAGGCGTCGCGATACCGAATAAACTAGTGTCCGGGTTCCTGTATATATGTGAGTGCCTAGATCCTTACCTTTTATTGATGATGTAATGCAGTCCTTTTCTGCTTCGCTAATTAAGGCTTCGCCGTTATCTCGGCGTTACCTCGGAGCTACCGTCCGTCATCTGGGGGTTAAATAGATTAATGACTACACAGTCATTAAGTACGCTTAGCCTGATATGGCAAGAGACATATGGTCATTAGTTAAAGTCCGTCAGTAACATCAAGGAGACTGCATGGTTATATGGTCAGTAAGTCCGTAATGTCCCAGAGATCATACTCCTCCCACAAATCACCGGCACCACAACCACAGGGGTGCCGTCAAACATAAGCCTTCCACAGGCACTTCGACACCGCGACCACGGGGGTGTCGACACATCAGCCTCGTCAGGCTCCAGGCATTAACACCGTACAGGTTGCCGTCAGGCCTCGTCAGGCACTAGCTCACGGGCATCACATCCACAGGGATGCCCTTCTCCACTCTCCAATAACACATGTCCACCGTACCTCACGTACGGTGGTGATCTCCCTCGTAACTCTAGCCAGGTAGTGGACACATCAAATACATCAACAATCAAGTTACGGGGACAAACATTCTTAGAGGGCACAGACCAAGGGTCTTTGGTATTAGGCTAAGGGACCACGAGATAACACTGAATAGTTACGTTATGAGCACAAGTTACACTGTCATGGTATAGCAAGAGACTTACGAGAAATGGAGATTACACAGTTACAATACAATGAATAGATATCAAAGCCAGCACACTTGAGTTATATCATATCAAGCCAATCATACTCAACTTATAATAGATGAACCAGTCGCCGGTTTCAACCAACCGGCACGTGCTCGTCACGTATACACTTGTTCACACTACTGACTGTTCACACTAAGGCCGCTGAAGGCGAAATGGAAGAGCAACCGGACGCGCCGGAAGCTCTAAAGCACATTACTACCCACTTTTACAACATCTAATAAGGAACCAAAGCCAATATTGTTGGCGGGCCGGGCGGGAAAAAACTATGACACCGCTTGGCGTCTTTGACAGATGACAGACGTCATTTAGGGCTCGTTCAGATGTAGTTAATATCTGATACATTCGCGAGTCCGCTCGCGACACTCCTAAAGGGCCGAAAAAAATAGGAAACATCGCTGTCTACAATCATTATGCAATGCTACACTTCTCTTAAAAATTTTAAATGATCTACTATCTCCTTTTTGTTTAACACCTGACTCTGCTGTTGTCCGTCTCCCTACTCCACTATACTATACTTCAATTTACTTTAAGTTCTACCATCAACGCATCAACGTTAAGTTGAATCTCAGATGTCGTCTACTTCAACTCATCACATTCAAGCTCGTCACTGACCATATGCTTATATCTCATCATATATACATCACTGGGCGCAATCAACCATATATTTATTGAGCTTTAGATAGCCATCTTATATATGTCTTTCAGAATTAATATACTGAACATTCTACGGTTACTGATCAACAGTCTCCAACGAGACTCTGAGACAATCATGACACGTCTACGTTTTTACCACTGAGTATCAATATTACATGTTACAAAGCTAATATATTGCAACCCTTGTTAGCAATATATGGACATATTCTATTTCACTTAGACCCTTTTTCGATTTACCTTACTACTCATACAGTTATGAACCCAAAATAGTTAGTAATACAAATATCCTTTCGCATCTTTATCAAGATCGTAGTATAATTCAGTAAATATACGTCATCTCTGGTCCGTTACTATAATCTGTATCCAACTATGACCAGTAGTGTATCCACACGCGTTAGATTCACGACTGCTCCGAGCAGTAATAAAGGTACAGTTAAGTAAATGTTCTCGTCTACTTAACTCTACGTCATTCGACCCATGTGCCATAGTGGCAATGCAATTCGCTATCAAACATCGGTTTTGTTATACAATATGAAATCTGTACGTTGCTAACAAAGTCTGAAATGCAATATCTTACTTTACTCCTTTACTTCCATTATGAACCTATTTCACATGTCATTACAAGTATCACAACTTTACTATTGGAAACGTATGATGTCTGATGTTATCCGCGTAGTTAGACAACCGAAAGAATAAACAATATCAAAAGCACGCTGTTACACAGACAAATGTTAATGTCTTATCCGAACGGAACGAGTATGCAACTCAAGCATTTACTTCTACACTTGTTCCAACTTTTCACTACTGAATACTACCGATAGAATCAACAGGAATCTACCTTGTAATGTACTTTAATCTACTGCCGACATGCTCCATGCTCGGCAGCCCTCCCCAACTCAGGGAAGATCGCAATATCCATAAAGAATTTATCCACAAGCTACAATGTTAATAGTTTTCACAATTTAAGAAAACCATAATATTCCTTTTCTTATGTATTACATATTTTTAGAATTGTAAAGGTTATAGGATCTGTGTTAAAACAGAAAAGTGACGTCTTCTGTTCTGTTCCTTTTCCTTCCAAGTCACCGACACAAATTCATGTCATAATAATAACTGCGGTCTACGTTTTCCAATAATTCTCTGGTGCTTTATTTTGTGCATGATATGAAATAATTTATTTTAATATGATCAGCATATCTATTGGTCTGAAACCACCAACGCATTTAACTTGAGCTACACTCAAATATAAGTAGGTACTTTATTTTCGTTTCGTTTGCTACAAGATCTACTAACAACTTGTTTTTACCGAGTTACATCCCCGTGTAAATATATCACTCATGGTAAGAACTTTATCAAACAGAATAGCAACAGCAATACGTATGTTGTATATCAGAGTTATTGAATCATTATGACTTTACACCTATTCTTTAATGTACGTAATCGATCGGATCTTGAACTAAGTGTACAAATCGCCAGTTATCCATACTTAATCAAAATAATCCACTGATTGATTTCCTTTATTCTCGATAGAACTTCACTTAATGACTTTAATAAATCTGTATTACGACTCTTGCTACTGTGATACGTTTATCGCGTCAGCACGGTAAGTCTACAAAGTTCTTTAATATTACAATATCTCACGGCAATATTGAAGGTAATTAGCAAATCTATAGAAGTTCTTTCTATGACATTTTATATTCACTTAAGCCACTGATATCAAAATTCTAGATACACAAAGCTATCAATTGAATTTACAATCATTCGCTAGTTAATACTCATTTGGCTTCAACCATAATATAGAGGGTTTACTTAAATATTCAATTGAAGGTATCACCATTTCAATATGTCAAATCAGACATAGTGTCTTGTACGACGAATGTAAAATACTATTTGTTTTCTGTTAAACATATAGGTAAGTAAATACTCTGTGTCAATCACATACTGTAGCGCATTTATCATTATACTATTATTCAATTTCGGAATTCTTTGCGTAGGCTTAGACAATTACCAATATCATTGCAAGGAATACTTGATAATCTGATTACTCAACTTCGTCTGCAATGTACGATCATACCGTAATACTCTCAAATACTTTAAAGCTTCAGAAACTGAAGGTTCGCAAACTAAATAATTCATTTATAATATTTACTTAACTTCACAATTAATTTGCACAAAGTCTTTAATGTTACCAAAGACTATATACTATAACAGACTGACAATCTGTTGTCATATTTACCAAAATTGTTTTCATTTTAATGTGACTAGGAATATACGTTATATTTCCTCTATCATTCATAAATCGTACCTATACGGTTTCTCTATACCTTCTCTGTCACTAATGACGTCGTTTTAATTACGACTACGAATATGAAAATATGAACCCTTTCATACTTTAGTACTCAATATGTAGGTTATGTGTATCTACGACAAGTAGACTCAATTCAATACACGATATAAATTATTTATTATGACGCAATATCAATTAATACAACACGTTGCCAAATTCATTTGACAAATTTTGACAAAGATTTACTTTTCTATAAATTATCTACTCCTCTCTTGTATATCCTTGTTTGAGTAGTAGGTAACAATATATGTATTTAAGTATCTAACTCACTTGATGAATAGAAACCATTAGTCCATGTAATTACCAAGACATTTAATTCAAATTTTAGTTATCTTCAACTAATTATCGCTAATCTATAGACTGTCCATCTTCCTAGATATAACTGGTTCAATAATAATAGGAAGTCATTCTACCTTGGAGTACCTATCGCTTAGGTACAATCACAATAGCTAAGACAAAGCCTTAAACAATTACCTTTTGCTTTTGTCATTTACTGTCATCAAAGTTGACATTTACTGTTTAGCGATTTAAATGTTATTTGGGAATAAATCGAGATACTATGTTACATCAAACAGCAAAACATCAGAACTCTCTGAGGGTATCACTGAATATCTATAACTAAATCAAATGAAAAACACTCGAAAATCATTATTTCGGAATTAATCATATTTAAGATTATTTCAACTGTTATAATCTTAGAATAGAAGTATCATTTGAATATTTAAACTACAAACTGTTTAAATATTTTAACTCTAGATTACTATATGCAAATACTCATACTACTTGGCAATCCATAGTATAGGTACCATAGGTAGGTACTACTAGAGAACGTTATTCCTTCAGTATAATTCCCATTATATTTAACATAATCCATTAATAACTGATATTCTACTAATATCTCTTCTACTCTTCACTAAAGTAAATATTTAAGTAGGTATTTAATATTTATTTAATACCGTCACACAATAAATCAAACGAATCATCAGTACTACTAAAGTCACTACACAATAGGAATTTCTCACGTATGTATTCTCTTCAATTTGTCTTTGAACGGTGAACGAACTTTAAACTCGTATTATCATCTCATGATAATTGAATTAACTGTTATTTGCATATTACAATTAAGTACACCAAATTTATATGAACTCAAAACATCACCAAATTGTATGTCATATTTTAAAATAGCAGAACAAGTAACCAAGTTTAAATATTAATACTTGAAATCTCGAGAAAACGTGTTAATTATTTTCTCAATTATGTGCGTAGACAAGGGAAGAGAACAGCTTCGATCTCCTTCTCGCAAGTAAAATCGGTATATGTACAAATATACACGATGTGTTTTTAAAAGTATCAAATACTTTTAATATCTATCACCAGAAATAATTCTTAGTGACGAATTAATTTAAAATACATTTTGTCCATTATTAATGAAATGTATTTTTCTTTGTTTTGTTAACTAGTAACAATTAATTTTATCATCCGAGACCCAAAGGTACAAATTGGACTCAATGATTGACACTGACATGTATATGACAGTGTCATACTGACGTACATGTGACGTACACAAAACGAACGACATTTTTAGCTGAGCGTAGCCTTCAGCATTTTCTTTCCAGATTAATTTGCGATTCCTAACAAATAACTTTCTTTAGGCAAATAGAAGACTACTTTCCAAAGCGTTTATAATACGACTTATCTCAGGAATGCATGTTACTTTAATCAGAATGTGATGGTATGTTAAAAGACGTAAGTATAACCTCTTGTTTTCAGCAAAATTCATCTATCACTTACTACTTGAATGTAACAAAACTACTGCATCCTCGCTTAAATCTTTTGAATTGAAGGCAAAGAAAGTCGGAACATGTATTACTTCGCTATGATTACAGGTAGGTAGGCTAAGAATAGCGTTAGATTGAAGACGTTTCAAAGGTAGAACATTGCACGTCAAACCGAACTCATTAATATCCAACATGATAATTTGCCAAGCATTAAGTGTACGAACAGTAAAAAGAAATGTATTTAAAGAGCAAACATTTGTAAGTATTTTAATCATTACGTTTGCTAAGCCGTCATTATGCAATAAACAGCACAATTCTATTTTATTTTCCGTCTCGAAGCTAAGAGAATCACAAACAAATAAATACTTCAAAGTGACTTCTATATTTTCATTGTTAATTTGTGCAGAGCAAACAATGTGACTACACATCGACCATACCACCATAATATTAACAGCGGCAGAAATCACTAAGTACTTCCATAAGTAAGTACCTATGCCTTTATTGGTATGCAAACATGTGAACGCAAGTACATGATTAGAACCAAACAAGTATATTCACCAATTACATGTGCGATTTAAATGTTATGATATGTATCTGTAATAAGTCATGGCAATGCCACATACACCATTATTCATCACGTCTCAAGATATGTGTCTCGTTAGGAATTTTATTCAAGATATATGACCACATATGACATAGCGAGTTTACTTCTCCATAGGCTAGCAAGCAACAAGCTAGAACAACCCATAATTGGATGTAAATTGAACATTATTATCTCTTTAAGATATGCAGGTAAGTATCCATATACTAACACAATATACCCAATCTGTGTTGGTGCATATTATTATTAATTTTATTTATTAGTCCTTAGCACAATGAAATAAAACCTTAGGTTTTAGTGTAGATCAAAGTTTCAATTAAGTTACATTGATTTTGTTTTCATTTTAGTATGTAAATCAACTACATAACCTAAAATTCATGGCAATTCTTAATATACCAAATTTATTTGATAAATATTGTCTCAAATTCTTACAATATTCATTAACTGATAATGAAAAGCTAAGTAGCTATACTACTAAATGGAAATTAGTAAGTAAGTAATTATAAGTAAGTCAGATGTGGTTTTTTGTTGTGAATTGCTCACATCTGACAAATGTACTAATAACTATATTCTAATGTTCACTCTAAAACATACTAGAGTATCCAAATACTTCACTATAGATGAATTTGATCTCTTTATGACCTGTCTTTTGAAATTAATGGCAATAAAGATAAAATTCTCAACACACAAATTTTCATCTAAAATTTGTCATGAATATTCAATACTGCTTTTACTTTTAATCAAATATATATGAATATAGGTATCAAATGTATGCAAATTTCACAATATAAGCACTGGACAAGAATCGTACACCGATAAATTGTCTTTGTATGTATGTACCTACAGTTAGGTAAGCCATTCAACGCTCCACTAATTCATAAGTCAATAGTGTAATTCATTTGTTTGACCACTATATGCTGAGCCCTGATCTCGTACTACTACACTGCGCAGAGAGTTCAGACTAATCTTCTAGTGCTATATTCTCAGAATCTAGTACCATTTGGCAATAGCAATTTTAAATTATAATTTTATAACACTCTACACATAGTTACTTTGGCATCTAATAATTATTTATGACTGAAATAACCAATTGTAATCAACACCTTTAGTTTTTTATATTCAGGAGTAACTGTAAGTGAGCACTAAAATTCCTTCACTATCTCATTTCACAAAGAGATACATAAGTAGGTGTCATAGCTGTAAATCATCTTAAATTATCATTTTTAACTCTGTCTAAACAGAACAACGTCTGTTACCTTTGTTCTCTGGTTTCACTAGCAAATAAATCACCAATTTACTTGGAATCTGTGAGCACTAAAATAAATAGTATTACTTGCTATATTTTTTATTATTTTAAAAATAAGTGATCCTTTATTTAGGTACCTACTAGGCATCACAGAAAGTAGGTATGGGCATAACTAAATGTATACTCAAATGATGTACTGCCTAGCTTTATTTTTTGGACCTAGAGTATTGTAGGGCCAAACGCAAGTTAGGTATAACAATTTATCATCTATCCATCCATACCAAATTGAAATTCAGTTCAAAAAATTTGCGCTTACACTGTATTGAGCAACTAAATTAGCTCACACGTGATCATAAATCGTATGATGGATAAGTGTTTAACTATAGGATTCGGACAACAGCTCAAACATGGATTCCACAACAACTCGGATGTTATGAAATATGTAGGTATACTAGTCAATTTTATGATCCGTCAATTACTGCTCCAATGACCAGACATATGTAATTAATTATCAATTCACAATATGATCATAAATGACGCTTGAACCTGTCTCAATCTCACTTACTAGACCATATGAGAACAAACACATAGACCATATTATCATCCCTGTTACCACACAATCATACAACGTCCTATGATTGTACTTCAAACTTCAACTGACTGGCATGCACTGCTGCCCTGCCGTCTTCAACATTGTCACAATTTCAACCATTTGCTACCTCACAATGGCTGTCTTACAATAATTTTGACAGTAAAGTCAACACTTCATTTTGTCATCAGTCAACCATAAAAAGTAAGTATGTCTTGACTACTTATGAAGGTACACCAAGTAACTTTAAGCCTTACATCTTGACTTTACTCAAACAACTGGATAATTAATTATCTAAATAAGAATGAATTTGAATGTATTCAATATGCATTTGTTGAAAGCAACCTTTAATGCCTTTTCAATCTGCACTTCTTTACTACTTTTTACAACATTGAAAATTTACTGTTCAAATTTCTACTATGTCAGAAACATTGATCAAGCTTCGACTAGTGTGGCCACCACCAGACGATCTCCATGAATGTTTCTAAGCTACTCAAGATTCAAGAAATGTGAATATCATATTTAATCTAGCGTTTTCATTCTGAGCAAATATTAAACTTGAAATCTAACAACAATTTCTTAGATTCACTAAGCAAAGTATTAAATCTGGTAGTTAGGTACCAACTAACAAGTTTCAACAAGCAAATGAAATAATCTCAAAACTCAAATAAATTGATCTGATCCATTCTGTCTGTCTGTATAGCAACAATTGAATTAGTTCTGTCTTAGAACACTCATAGCTGGCAAGGATTCAGGCAATCACACATTATCCCAGCATCTCCACCATGTCGCGAACTACCCCTATGCGTGTGTATGAATATATTACTTTATATCACTAATAGGACTGCGATAACACACACACATGGAGGCGTCGCGATACCGAATAAACTAGTGTCCGGGTTCCTGTATATATGTGAGTGCCTAGATCCTTACCTTTTATTGATGATGTAATGCAGTCCTTTTCTGCTTCGCTAATTAAGGCTTCGCCGTTATCTCGGCGTTACCTCGGAGCTACCGTCCGACATCTGGGGGTTAAATAGATTAATGACTACACAGTCATTAAGTACGCTTAGCCTGATATGGCAAGAGACATATGGTCATTAGTTAAAGTCCGTCAGTAACATCAAGGAGACTGCATGGTTATATGGTCAGTAAGTCCGTAATGTCCCAGAGATCATACTCCTCCCACAAATCACCGGCACCACAACCACAGGGGTGCCGTCAAACATAAGCCTTCCACAGGCACTTCGACACCGCGACCACGGGGGTGTCGACACATCAGCCTCGTCAGGCTCCAGGCATTAACACCGTACAGGTTGCCGTCAGGCCTCGTCAGGCACTAGCTCACGGGCATCACATCCACAGGGATGCCCTTCTCCACTCTCCAATAACACATGTCCACCGTACCTCACGTACGGTGGTGATCTCCCTCGTAACTCTAGCCAGGTAGTGGACACATCAAATACATCAACAATCAAGTTACGGGGACAAACATTCTTAGAGGGCACAGACCAAGGGTCTTTGGTATTAGGCTAAGGGACCACGAGATAACACTGAATAGTTACGTTATGAGCACAAGTTACACTGTCATGGTATAGCAAGAGACTTACGAGAAATGGAGATTACACAGTTACAATACAATGAATAGATATCAAAGCCAGCACACTTGAGTTATATCATATCAAGCCAATCATACTCAACTTATAATAGATGAACCAGTCGCCGGTTTCAACCAACCGGCACGTGCTCGTCACGTATACACTTGTTCACACTACTGACTGTTCACACTAAGGCCGCTGAAGGCGAAATGGAAGAGCAACCGGACGCGCCGGAAGCTCTAAAGCACATTACTACCCACTTTTACAACATCTAATAAGGAACCAAAGCCAATATTGTTGGCGGGCCGGGCGGGAAAAAACTATGACACCGCTTGGCGTCTTTGACAGATGACAGACGTCATTTAGGGCTCGTTCAGATGTAGTTAATATCTGATACATTCGCGAGTCCGCTCGCGACACCAACCAGAAAAAAATGATTGTTCAAAATTACTTTAACAATCCTCAATTCTCTAGTCAAAAATAGTCCATCGAGCAACGACTTAATAAAAATAATCATTAATCATCGCCGCTATCTAGCGGATACACTCCATTAATCATCGCCTCCATCTGGCGGATACTCTCAAATTTATGTGAAAACAGAACAATCTCAAACATCAAAAACACAAATCACAACAGCTCTAATTCATTGCTCGACAGTATCACTACTATTGTCATCAATATCAATTTACGGGGAAATCATCTGGCATAAAAATAAATATTTTGGTCAAATATGATAATAATCATTGTAGGACATCTTAAAATAAATAGCACTCTGACTTAATAATGCCAATTTTACTCATATGAACACAGTACATCAACGGGAATTCATTTTTAACAAAACAACACCAATCCTTCGGTGAATTGCCAGTCCTTCGGCAGATACCAGACCCTCGTCAGAAATAACCATCTCAGCCGCGTAAGTGCTACTCCTCGCAAAGAGCATTCTGCACATAAAAAGCAGACCACGTGCACCTCTTACATGCTCCGGCACTTCTGATGCGGTCACTAAACAATACCCAGTCCATCTAAAGCAAAACAGTAGTGCCAGTCCATCGGGCGTGCCTTCAGTCCATCGAAAGCAAAACAGTAGTGCCCAGTCCATCGGGCTTGCCTTCAGTCCATCGAAAGCAAAACAGTAGTGCCCAGTCCATCGGGCTTGCCTTCAGTCAATCGAAAGCATGACAGTATTGCCCAGTCCATCGGGCGTACTTTCAGTCCTTCGAAAGTACAAGCTTTCAGTCCATCGAAAGCAAAAACAATGTTAAGAGTGAATTCCAAAAAGAAAATAAAAACGGTTCTTTAAATCATGTTACTCAGAACCATTGGTACTATCAGCGTCAACTGATCAACTGAAACTGAACATCACTGATCAAAATCACTAAAGATAGCTTTCTACTTTAGCTTTAACAACAGAAACTCAGCTTTCTACTTTAGCTTGAACAACAGAAACTCGCTCAAAACTTCTATGCAGAAGTAAATCCTCTCAAAATAATCCCAACAAAATGGGAACTGCTCACCAGATTAATAAAGCATGATGCACGTCATGCACGCGTCCCAGTCAAAGGTGGTGGTGAAGTCCAACCCAAACACGAAGGCTGATGCTTTCCGACTTGCAGTTGCCGTTGCTGCGGTAGATGGCGAGATGCACGATGTGGTTCATCATCTTGATCGGGACACTCTTGACAGATCGGTGGTTCATCATAGCTGGCTGTTACTGAAATCATCATTTGCACGGTATCAGATTTATCATTTATCACGTATGCAGGCTAAACTCAAAGGTTTACGAAATGCCCTAGTAGTGGACACTAAAGACATGTTGCCATAGGATACGGGACTTTAGCTCAGAATAAAATTTAAACTTCAATGAGTGCGTTTTATTTCATTCTATGAACAAACAAACACGTGTTCCAAAAATAAGTAACACGGTAAAATGGGCCAATACGAAAAGTGACAGCTTATTAGTTACGTTCGACTAGTATGCTTCGCCATTGCACTCAAAATAAAATTCACTAATAAACAATTAGAACGAAACCTGTCCTTTTATTTCCAAATCTCCAGCACAGAAGATACTGCACAGCTGCTTCTGTGTCACGGGCGTAATGGTGTCTGCAATTTCGCTCGGCTCTGGCTGCAGGACACTGTAACATTAATGTTCATATGCCTAGCTCATGTTTCCATAGTATGCACGATTTGTGATCTATCACGGCATTACGGGCAATAATTTGTCGCAATTTTATTAATTACTAAACTTTACAGGGTAACGTAAAGTAAGTAAGTAGTATTACATAATCCTATGCATTGGCAAATCAGCAGGATCAATTTCTAACGGTGCATTGTATTTTCATGAAAAAAAAAATATTTTTTGAGGGTAGATGCACAAGTGAGCGATGAAATAATATCACGTCGCGACAGCCAATATTTGATTTTAATTAACAATATGGATTTCACATCAAAATAACTTAAGATCATAAAAATTTATTGTATTTTCATGAAAAATCAATTATCGAGGGTAGATTCACAAGTGAGCGATGAAATAATATCACGTCGTGATAGCTAATACTTGGTTTTAATTAACAGTATGAATTTCAAATCAAAATAACTCAAGATCGCTTCGATTTAAAAGGATTATAAAAATTAATAATAAAGAAACGTAACGATCCTAGAGATGACGTCACGTCACAATCGTTATGTTAGACTGCCTCAATCATAATTCACAATTTCACAATAATTCTCACCAAATAACAATGAATTGCACTCACCTTTCAATAAAGGTTAGACACGTGAGCTTACCATTACCACGTGTCCAGATTATGGAATGTAGGTCACCAAAACACACGGAAATACACCACGCTCCCAGGTGGCTGTGTAAGCAATACATGAAACTCCGCATCCATCCCACTTGCTGATGTCGAATACCGATGGTCTCAAAGGCGGTGGGCGCGTGGGGGTAGTACCTAGATGTATTACTTCACAGCTAAACCAGTATGCTACCATGCTACCAGTGCATGAAATAAACCTTAGGACTCGTTAACCATACTAGTGCCTACTATATTTCAGAACTAAATGATGAAAAGAACTAATTGCTATTAGAATGTTGACTGGTTAAATTGAGAATTTTAGATCACATGAAACCGTTCAAATCTTTATTCAAGTCAAGCTAGGCCGGCTCCAACCCTACGCCTCTAACATGAGAAGATTTAGCCCTATATGGGACCGGCAACAAACTCAGAGGGACAAATCTTTTCAAAACAACACATAACACATCCTTTCTTTATTTCACAAAAGTAAGCTTCTAATGAAACATAAGAAATCAAAATAACACTTGAAATAAAACACAGCTAAATGGTTAAAAAACGCGGGATTCTATAAGCTATCAGAATAATCCTTCAGGCTCCAATTTCACCACGGTGACAGGTGCGACAATTGTAAAACATCACTGTTGCTGACGTCACAGGCATCCATGGGCTACGGTTACCGCTTACCATCGGGCGGGCCGTATTCCTGTTTGCCACCATCATTGTTTTATTAAAAAAAACTTTATTATATCGGAAAAAAACAGATATTTCTCTTGCTAAGTTTATGACAATTGTCACAAAAACACTACAATTGTCACGAAATTCCGACATATAACTCATTACCTGTCAAGAATTACCTTCAATTCTTCTAAATCTTGACAATTGTCAGAAACTTCGCAAAAGAAATATCTGTTTTTTTCCGATATACTTAATAAAGTTTTTTTTAATAAAACAATGATGGTGGCAAACAGGAATACGGCCCGCCCGATGGTAAGTGGTAACCGTAGCCCATGGATACCTGTGACGTCAGCAACAGTGATGTTTTACAATTGTCGCACCTGTCACCGTGGTGAAATTGGAGCCAGGTATAAGCCTTCAGGAACGCGGCGAGTTAGGCACGAGGTTGGCTAACGAGTACGTCCGATCTCTAGCGCGGTCCGATCAAGAAGAACTACCAGCGGCGGAGCCTCTCCGCTCCCGCCTCAGTCAAGTTGGCAAACCTGCTCGACCAGTCTACCAACATACCGACAAAAACGCCAACTCGTGCCTACGCTCACTCGAGAGAAAACTCTCGACGTTCCAAAGCCTTCTACCTGTCATCTCAGTACAACAACACGCCAATAGATGCCGTTACTCTCTACGCAACTTTATTTCAACAATGCGCCAATAGACGGAGTTACTCTCTACACAACTTTATTTATTTTGTTACAACCAAATAATACGTAGCTCAACATTGCTAATCGATTTTATACAGGCGTCTAAAATAATGAACTATAACGCTGCAATACGTCTTTCTGGTGTCAGGGTCCGACAAATATATAAATAATTTATGTCAAACTCATAATAAAAAGAAAAATATAAAGGATTTTTCTTAATAACATTACAATCAATATTTGTTTTAATCTATGAAGTGTACCAAATTTAACGGATTTATGGGAATTACATCTGGATATATTTAATGATTTATTGTTGTAAAAAGGGACAGGCGGGGAGAGACTTTTTGCATGTTTGAGGTGCAATTGTGACAAACTGAATTAATTAATTAGTTGAGATTGACTGTCTATAGAGGAATTGCAATCTTTTAAGGGAAATTACCATAATTTATTTAAAATGCTTAAATAAAGTATGGATATGTATCGTGGACACTATTAATACCTCTTAACTTAGAATGACCCTTAAGTAGGTATAATAAAAATATGAATATGTATTAAATGTTTAAACCATAATTACCTATTACCTAAGCTTAAATTATTTATTTCATTCATAATGACGAGTTACCATCTCTACTATTATTATTTACACATGGAGAATCTCATGGCTAGTCCTCAGCTCCCTTGCACCGAGTCTTCACCGAGACCCAGCAGTTCAGGGACCCAGGCGCAGGCGGCCACCCAGGGCACCCCGCCGCGCGCGAAGAAACGGCGCCGGCCGGCCCGCGCGCTGGATGCTGCGACCAAGCCCACCTCGCAGTTTGTAGCCGGCCAAAAGCAGCAGACGCTACACCTGAAGGTAGGCTTTGTGCACCGTGTGCAACTTATTTAGTTATTATTGAGAAGAAGTAGAAGAACAAAGAAGGTATTAAATTTATTCAGGACGCTTACACCATACAACACTTTTATTAGTGTAAAACATAAACGTCACTGAAAAGGTCTCCCCTCAGCTTGATGTCAAGTTATCTTTCACGTATCTTGACGCTGTCTTTGAATCTTATTAAAATTAAAGTTAGCCTTAAGGCATGTAAAAATCCCTAGCCAGAATTGTAAAAACAGTATCCTTAAGAGTTTCATCACGTCTGTCTATCTGTTAGTTGCTTAACAGTATAGGTATTGTTTTTAGAAATCTATTATATGAAAGCCATTTATTTGGTTAATATTATGAAATTTGTTTCAGGAGTAGGGAATGCAAATCGGTTATTTTCGGTTATTTTTTGTATGGAAATTATCGGTTATTAACCGAAACCGCGGTTATTTCCATACAAAAAATAACCGATTTGCATTCCCTATTCAGGAGCTGGTCACAGAACAACGAATAAAAAATATCTTACTAAAAAGGCAGTTAAAAAGAAACCGGCGGACGCCCTTCGATAATTTAAATTTTTAATTTAGTTTTCAATTACTTATTTATTTAATTCGAATCCATATATATGTTACTGTAAAAGCCCGAAGTACGGCAAAACCTAGGATTTACCGGTAAATCCTAGTTTTTACCGATGCCGATCGGTAAAAACCCGAAATGTTAAATCTTACTAATTTAATTCGGGCTTTTACCAACACCGATATGGTAAATCCTAGGTCTTACCACGGCGACCGGTAAAGTTTGAATCATGCACTGATTCTTGAGATTATTAGATGATAATTTTTAAGAAAAAAAAATGACTTCTATGGGGCCCGATGAAAGGTCATGGTAGATGGTGCACTATGTAGAAAAGGAGGTAAAACCACCCACTTTTCTAGTAGCATTTCGTTTCTGTAAGGCTCGCAGTTCTAACCTAACCTAACCCACTTTTGTTCGGTTCTGTGAGGATCGCAGTTCAAACCTAACCTAAAACCCACTTAACGGCGCAGGTAGGGTGTCCGTACCTACACCACAGATTAATAAATAGTTACTACGTAACAGATACTTCATTCCCAAACAAAAGCAAAAATACCTACGCTATAATAGCCTACAAAACCTTAATAATAATACCTGCTGCTCAGGACAAGAAGAAAATGTACCATAAGTACGCGCACAAAGAGTCGAGACTGTGTTGCCCGCCGTGCGAGTCACGTGCCAACGCGTCATCGTAAGAATGCGCTAGGGTTGTAGCTACCCTACCTATGATGATTATTGTAATAGAACGAATGTTGCGAATCAAATATGTTTTAGTTTTAATATAATGATTTATAATTTTTTCCCTTCTCGGAATTCTCTGTTATTAAAATTTTATAGTTGAAAATATCCTAAATCGCGTAAATAATTTTAATAAATATTCAGGAGCAAAGCAACGGTTTTTAAAAGTTGTAATACGGTGCTACCGGCCGATTAATTATTACGTCGTCAAAATTATTTAAAAATACTTTTTCTAACCCTTCAATATAATTATTAAACGTTTCAGGTGAGACCTTTAGCCCGCCATAAAAAGATGAATCTTTATTATAGGCTTTTTCCTTTGTTTTTTTGACTTTTTCACCCATCTACTGCACAATAATTACGTGGTTTCGGCATTTCGAAGCATAAGCGCGGGAAACGCGCGGTGCAATGCGGTGCGAGCGCTGAGGCGGGCGTTCGGCGGCCCTCTGTCGGTTGTATCGTCGACGATACGCCGAGCGGTAGGCATATAGCGCGTGGCCTTGAGCGTGTGACGGAGGCCTGCCTACACCGGGTTTGAGCGGGAGGGGTTGAGAATCAGTGCATGATTCAAACTTTACCGGTCGCCGTGGTAAGACTAAGACCTAGGATTTACCATATCGGTGTTGGTAAAAGCCCGAAGTTAACTAGTAAGATTTTACATATCGGGCTTTTACTGATCGGCATCGGTAAAACCTAGGTTTTACCGGTAAATCCTAGGTTTTACCGGTAAATCCTAGGTTCTGCCGTACTTCAGGCTTTTACAGTGACATATAGATTAGGGAGTTTCATTTTTCCAAATTTTCGATTTTCATCTGCCTTTGCTCGAATTCTTGTTCTAACTGATAAAAAAATATTATACTTACGTTAAAAAAAATTAAAATCGGTCAACATTTAGAGGTTGCACAACATCAACAAAGATTTTTCAAATAACCAACGACTCTACATCGGAGGGTAGAAAATGGTTTAAGGGGCCGGTATATGACGTTTTCGATTTAGACCTCACTTTGTAACCATAATTTGTTCAATAAATGTTTGATAATTGCATTAAATTACACGTAAATTTATTCAAGAAGAAACCGAGTACCGACTCTTCATGCCATTATATTTTTAATTTGCTGTTATTCTCTACAAATCGACACTAAAAGTATCAAAAAATCAAAATATGGAGGTCCGTTTGAGACAGAAGCAAAACAATTTTGTCTTTGACAGTAATTGAATTATTGTATGATTTTGGAAGCTAGATAATTCAGCTACCAATTTATTATCAATTTATATTTTTACTCACAAAGACAACACAGAAATTCAATCTCAAATGTAAACTTGCGAACAATTTCCATACATTGACGACATCACTCAAAATTCTTCTTCAAGTCAGATGCCCGTTGGGGCTACACCGGAGCACACGTGTACTTCTTCAAATGAAAATGACAGCTTGATTTTCTTGCTTTTGACAATTATATTGACATTAAATCATATAAGCACACGAGAAAGCATACCAGTAGATAAAATGTTTTTCAAAAAATAGGGTACATAAATATCAGCTCGCGTCTCATTTAAATTTCATTTGCTGTTATTTACGGGTCATTATTGTTGAAAACCGCAGTAAACTATCTTAAAACAATACGATTACAGTCGAATTTAAGTATTATGTTCCTTCAAAACTCGCTTAAAATGAAAAAAGTTTAAAGACTCATCTTTACTGATTGGGATCAATTTTTATTATGCTGGTATCATTTTGCGTCATTTTAAAAACGTATTTGACTTCTGTATGTCAATGAATTTTGATGACAACTGTAATCTTGTATTATATTATAGAACTTTTATATTAAAATATTGCCTATTAACAGGAAGAGTTATGTAATTCGTATAAGTAATACCTGAAAGTCTTGTACCTAGATCTGTAATACCATGGATTGCGACGAATAAATTATTATGATTATGCCGTTCGTTCCGTCTATATGTATAATGCGTGTACGTGCTGTTCTCTGAAAATCTTCAAGAAAAAATAACGGCTAGACCAGCACTAAGTACTAGCAAGTTTTTGCGGCTTTGGAGACCGAGATGAAGCTTACAGGCCAATAGCGTTGTGGCCTGGTTATTGTTATGTATACCTATGTATCGAATGTTTTATAAATTTACTATAAAAAGCAATGTTTTATTTCGATTAGGTCTACATTTTGTGCATATTGCATATCTGAAGTATTTTCGTACTAAACTTGAAACTTTCGTTGAAACTAAATAAAATAATTATTCCAAATGTACAGTCACCTGAAATTTATGTTACACAACGAAGGCCGCAAAAATATCTGACACGATCTTATTTGTAGAACCATAAGAGCATGTCACATATTTTTGCGGCCTTCGAAGAGTAGGTACCGTCATTACTCATTATCACCAACTTTGCCCGCTTTCTTTTTAAACACGAAGTTCTCAAAAAAAATCACATCATATGACTTTTTTTTGCTCAGCACGTCCATTGTGATCAAACGCATCAGTTTATGTGAAGAAAACATTTTTTTATCGTGTTTTTACCCATTTTTTGCGTTTTAGAGGGCGAGCAAATAAAAAAATAAAATAAAAAAATATCCGGGGTTTTCGCCAACATTGCCCACTTCAATTTGGTATTCAAATACAGCTCGTATGATGATGATGTCTAAGGATCACTTAAAGGTTTTGGGCAATCCTACCATTCCCTGTTAATAACTTAGCGATAAGTGTAAAAACTTTTAAATAAATTTGCTGGGCAATGTTGCCTACCCGTTTTTGCCCATTTCCAAATAAGGCTCGCCTAAGCATTTTACAAAGGCTAGGGTTGTCACTTTTGAGAAAATCTGTTACAATAGTTTAATGACCAAAAATATGATTTTTGTTGTGTTTTCATTCGTTAACGGGATAAAACATCTAAATAAAGGATAATAAGACAAATTAAATACAGTATATATTTATAAACTTATTTTAGTGTACAAACATAACCTTCTTTTACTTGCGAAGTTGGGTAAATTAGATGAAAGTGACAACCCTAATCCGTTTTTGGTGGTGGGCAATGTTGGTATGGATGCCAAATTACCGGATTACTTTGCCCACCGCTAAAACTTTTGTGTATTTAGGCCTTTTTAGTTTAAATCTCAATAGACATAATCTATGCTTCATGTGTTATAATTATAACTGAAACCCGGAAATATTTGTCAAAGGGTTCTCAATTTTTTCTACTTGCATTGATTATTTATAAATTTTTTGCCCACCGAAATATACCCTATATTAGACAACACGCTCAAAATTCCCAAGTCAAGTTATGCACAAGTTTGGTATATACTTTGTCAGAAATATAACCAATTTTCTACTAAAAACAGCAGGGTAGCCATAACTATTATCCATTTTTCTACATTAACGAATTTGTTTAAAATTGTCGTTTTGGGCAAAGTTTCCCTGGAGGCAAAGTTGGCGCTAATGACGTAACATATTATTGCAGGTGACTGTACATAAATGTTTCGGTGATTTTGAGATTATTTTCCAGGTTAGTTTACTAACAATCAAGTTATGCAGATACCGATTTCGTGAACGTATAAGTAGTAAGGTACCGCTATTGTTTAGCGATACCGATTATTTTTGAAGGTAAAACTATACCGGTTGAAATATAAAGATATTGAAATTACAGCAGGGACAACCATTTTTTATAGGTGTACCTAAACCATCATTGGCCGAGCGTTAGCAAAGGTCTCCGTTTCAGCTTGGGCAAAAATGCTTTTGTATGTTCTCCTTTGCAGATCACATTTCTCAACTGATTCTCGTGAAAATTTGTAAGCAGGTTCGATAGAACTATTCTGTTTCGCTTTATCCGCCAAAATGGAATTGCCACCCTGCTGAAACTTTATTTATTTAAATTCCTATTGAATGGATTTTGCACCTTATGAAAAACCGTATAGAGTAGTAGATAACATTTTACATCTGACTTAATGACATCTTGTTTTATTTGCTTTCATTGTACAAAACGCGTATCTCGACAAAGCAATATTAGGTAGTAAAACAGTCAACAATCAAATGAATTAAATAGGTACGTCACGTGTGACATGAACAGACAAGGAAAGCAAGATTAAATGCATTGTTTCTCTTTCATCTTTAAATGGAATGCTTTTACCCTCAAAGGAGGCTAGTGGTCAATACTAAACTAAAAGTCCAATCTTAAAAAAACATGATGGGTCACTGACCTGTCCCAGTAAAGTGAGGTAGTGTGCGTGAAGTGCGCTTGTGTGTGAAATGGGGTAAATTGACAGAATCTGATATTTTACCCACCGCTACCGTCGCCTTGGAGCGTAGTGTGATACTGAACCTTCTACATATCAGAGTTGGGCAAAAATTAATTTGAATAAGAATAAGAATAAAAACAGAAATTTTATTCTTATTCAAATCGATTTGAATTAGAATAATTCTTGCACTAGTTATTTTAGAATAAAATTAAAGTGAATAAATCATGTGACTTGTATTTTAAATGCGGAATAAAAAACAGAATAATTATTCTAGAAGTAGGACTATTCTAAATAAGGTTTTATTCAATTAAAATGTTATTTAGAATTAAGTTAATCTTTGTAGTACAATCGGTTATATTTTGTAAGTTGATTTTCAGCCTTCTATTTAAAAGTCGGATTGAATTGATATTTGTTACTTTAGTTTAGGTACAGTACACATTGAAGAGTTCCGCTATACACTATCTAGTTCTATCATCCGATCAGGGTGCTTAGCCAATATGCCAAACGTTAACGCTCCGTAGAGTTGCGTATAGTCTCTCTCTATCACTCTTACATATTAGTGCGATAGAGAGACAGCGTTTCGTTGTCGTAGCACAAACGATTGGCATATTGGCTACGCACCCAAGGTGCCTAGCCAAAATGACAAATTTTTCTTTTTATTTTAATAGCCAAATCATTAGGTAAATTTAGCTGTTCTGGGGGCCTGGCCAAGATGCCAATCGCTTGTGCTCCGACAATGAAGCACTTTCTGTCTCTATCACTCTTACATATTAGTGCGATAGAGGCACAGAGATAGCGTTTCGTTCTCGTAGCGCAAACGATTGGCATATTGGCTACGCACTCAAGGTGCCTAGCGAAGATGCCAATTTTTGTTTTTAATTTAATAACCAAATCTTTGGGTACAATTTAGCTGTTCTAGGGTCCTAGCCAATATGCCAATAGCTTGCGCTCCAACAACGAAGGGCTTTCTGTCTCTATCACTCTTACATATTAGTGCGATAGAGAGTCAGAGAGAGCGTTTCATTGTCGTAGCGCAAACGATAGGCATGTTGGCTACGCACCCAAGGTGTCTAGCCAAGATGGTAATTTTTGTTTTTAATTTAATAACCAAATCATTATGTACAATGTAGTTGTTCTGGGGGCCTAGCCAACATGCCAATCGTTTGCGCTACTACAACGAAACGGTATCTGTCTCTCTATCGCACTAATAAGTAAGAGTGATAGAGGCAGAAAGCGCTTCGTTGTTGGAGCGCGAGCGATTGGCATGTTGGCTAGGCCCCCAGAACTGCTAAATTGTACCCAAAGATTTGGTTATTAAATTAAAAACAAAAATTGTCATCTTGGCTAGGCACCTTGAGTGCGTAGCCAACATGCCAATGGTTTGCGCTACGACAACGAAACGCTATCTCTGCCTCTGTATCGAACTAATATGTAAGAGTGATAGAGACAGAAAGCGCTTCGTTGTTGGAGCGCAAGCGATTGGCATGTTGGCTAGGCCCCCAGAACAGCTAAATTTACCTAATGATTTGGTTATTAAATTAAAAATAATACGGTTACTGAAACTATGCGACAGTCAATTTGTAAGATTTTATTCCATAAAAATGGGTATCAATTAGACAAGAGACTAATAACTACTATTACATCTACCTAATTATTCTACGTAATTAGTACCTATACGGTACCCAGGCCACATTTTTATTCGTGGAATATTATTTCGAATAAAAATAATGATTATATTTATTTGATTAAGAATATATTTCATATTTCATTTATTGCGTAGTCATGAACATAAATTACATAATAAGATCTTACAGTTAAGTTGGCCAATTCATGACACCCTGTTAGGGCACACAATATTTAACTATATATGTTATTCTCATTCAATTTTTTCTCATACGAATTATTCCCGACCAAAATTATTTGAATATTTTTGACGGGAATAAAATCGAGATGATTTTATTCCTACAAATTCTTATTCAAATAATGATTTTATTCTTGAATGCCCAACACTGCTACATATAAATAAATTTTAAAAATAGTAGTAAACTTGGATTTTGGTTACTCGATAAATGTTCTAATTAAGATTTATCAGTTTTTCCGCCTGTTTCCAAAGGAAAAGTGCTTTTATCGTGTTTTAGAGGCAAAATTCAGTTTTCTCGTTCGATTTAAGTATCAGTTTATTATATTTTGTCATTTTAGAATATAGTTCATTTTCACGCAATGTATGGGGTTCTCACTCTACCTTTTCAACTTGTGCAACCTCTAAACGTTATTCGATTATTTTGAAAATTGAAATAGATAGTTTTTAGTGTGGGGAGACTCCATTGGTGAGTAAAGTCAGGAAAAATATTGCAACATCTTTTTCTCCATACAAAAGTGAATCACCCTAATATAGATCCATAATTGTTATTAGTTACAACAAATATTATTTATGTTATGTTATTGTGTTATGTTATTTTGTCTCTTTCTAACAAACACAAATGCCAAAATGAACGGCTGATTTAGGGTTGCCAACTTTTTTTTGGTGGAATATAGTATTTTCCAGAATAACGCACCAAAAATATAGTACATTTCAAAAAAATATAGTACATTTCAAAAAAATATAGTACTTTTAGACAAAATACTAAACATGAGTGTAATATACGTTTAATCGGAAATATAGTATTTTAGCGTACTATATATTTTTCCAAAAGTATATAGTACAGAGAGCCAAAATATAGTACAATACTATATAATATAGTACGATTGGCAACCCTAGCTGATTAGATGATTATACTATATATAAATACATTGTGAAGATTTTTTTAAAACCCGTAGATTGAAGGTATCCGATTCTTTCGATTTAGGGAGCATTCCATAAATTGTCTACCGTTTGTCCCGTACAAACGCGAATTTGCAGGTATAAGAGTTTGCTTTCCTATGACAAATGGTCAAAAATATGCACAGAAATATAATCGCCTGCTTTAAATGCCGAAAAAAAGTCGCAACACAGGAAATAAAATGCGTTTGTACGGGACAGCCCGTGGAATGCTCCTTAAGGCTCCTCTTAACGTTGGGCCAACGCCAACGAGGGACGCCTTTATGCGTTAGAGGGAGCAAGTGATATTGCTTTCTCATTCTACTGGATGGCTGCGTCCCTCGTTGGCTTTGGCGTTGGCCCAACGTGAAGAGGAGCCTTTAGGCATATTACAATGCATTTATGAATGAAAAAACCTACCATCGTTCCCAACCTATACCACGGTTTGGAACATAACTACACCGGCGCAAGAAACTAGGCGGGACTTATTTTTAGGGTTCCGTACCCAGAGGGTAAAAACGGGACTCTATTACTAAGACTCCACTGTCCGTCCGTCCGTCCGTCTGTCTGTCTCATGAACCGTGATAGCTAGACAGTTGAAATTTTCACTGATGATTTATTTCAACAAATACTAGAATAGAATACAATAGAATAGAATAGAAAAATATTTATTCAGGCAACACATTCTATTAAAAAATGCATATCAAAAAAATAACATAAAATGTGAAACAAGAAGTATACAAAACACAAAGAGACATATCAAAGATAAAGATCTGAGGCTGAAATGGTCTCCACTCAGTAAGCACTAAAAACTTAGCTAAACAACAAATACTAAAAACAGAATAATATAGAGGCGCTTACAATTTAAGTATAGTTTTACTTTGCATAGATATACCCTTGATGTAAGGTTTTAGATAATGTAGCTGAAATGAAAGTTTTCTTTAAGAAAAATACTGTATAATTAATCGCTCTCGGCGTTCGTTTGCTACGCGCATAAGCGCCGCAGCGTCATCAAAATTTTGGCCGTAGTTATCTTCGTCTTCGATTGGCTCTGCTACCTCTTCCCTCAACTCGACCCTGCAAAATAATCGTAGTAAATATATTATAGGTACGTACGAGATTTTCAACCTACAAATAGCTATAGGTACTGATAAAAATATTACCCAAAGTACTTCATGATGTTATACACGGTGCAGCACGCATAAATCAGGCTGCAGGATTTTTCTGGCGTGTAGTGGAGGCGCCTGTCCAACCCCAAGCATCTCAAAGAACCCTTGAGGTAGCCGTTGGTGCGCTCCACTACGTTCCGGGCCTGGCAGTGCCAGCGCGTGTAGCGGTCCTGTGGCGAGTGTGGGTCGGCGTGCAACACCGGCGTCATCAGCCAGGGCTCTAATGGGTAGCCGGAATCTCCTGTAGTTATACATATCAAATAAATATTGTAATGCAATTCAACTTGTGTTTAAGTTAATATAGAAATAATTGTAATTAAATTATAAATCATACCCAAAAGAAAATAACGCCCTATGCGCTGTTCGTGTAGGCGGCGCATTTCGTCTCTAATAACTGATTGGCGGTATATATATGTGTCATGCACTCGGCCGGGGAATTGCGCATTAACATTTAATATTTTGCAATCCACGTCTGCTACCTGAGGAAGGTACGAAATTTTTTGATGTTAGATTCAGAACTTTCCAAAGCGTAGGTACCTAGGTACCAACTACAATAGTTTAGGTATTTATTTAATTTGGTTAAAGATGACTTGACTCACCAACTGCACATTGAGGGTGTGAATTCCTTTTCTATTTATGAATTGCACGCCATGTGGCCGCGGCGGTGGAAATATGGCCACATGCGTGCAATCCACTGCCCCCAGTACATCCGGGACTCCGAATTTTTCCCGGAATCCGGCGGACACATTTTGCCTTCCGGCCTCGGTGCCAGGGAAAACAATCCACCGATTTTTCAATCTACAAATAAATTGCATACAGTTAAGTACTTATATAAAAATCTATTTTGTTCAACTTAAGCAGTGTTCAAGTTACTACTCACTGTCGGTTGATCGCATCCACGACCCTGCCCAGATATTTGGACATGGTTGTCTGAGCCATGCAAAGGTTGTGGTCTTGGCCCACACCCCTCTGGTAGCTCCCGGCAGCCATGAACATCACAGATGATAAAACCTGCACAAATTATTTATTTATTTACTGCTTTTAGACATGATCTTCAAATTAAACTACCTAATTGGGTATTGCCGTCTTTCTTTAATTATTCTTTTTTTATTAGTAAGTACATAATTGTAGATTTTAATAGACGGTTATTCTGTATCTCCATTTACAAATTTAATGTAGGGCGACGTTAGGTGCACCTAATAAGTTTGACATCATAGTAAGCTATACCTAAGATCAAAATTGGAGTCAAAAAATGTAATGGAATCATACCTGGACATGGACGGGGATGCTGTGAGCGGCGGTCTCTCCCAATGTCCCTTCGAGCTGCCGAATCAGGTACAGGCCCATATCCTTATTTATTCTGTATAAATGCTGAAATTCCTGATCCGGCAACTCGAAGGGGTTGTTAGCGTCCCGCAACCTCCTCCGCTGAAGTTTCCTTTGCCGGATCTCTTCATTGATTAAAAGAAAAAAGGCCATTCTGAAAAATACAAAGAAATAAAATTTTGTTGAATTCATAAAATTTATAACGCAAGGGTATGTAACGAATTCACAATATAATGATTCATAATAATATTAAATGCAATACCTAGTGTGTAATTAATAAGAAAACACGGAAAACTTACTTATTGTTTGAGTCGAGAGCGTCTCGCTAGCTTAATGTCTCGAAGACAGTTTCTCTCATTTTGACGTTGAAACGCGGGATATTTTGTCGCCCAAAGTGCACTTGTGCTACGAGTTTCGAGAGTATCCCGCGTGGAACTGTCAAGCGACAAAATTTTGTCGCTTTGACATATGTCCGCGGGAGAGCGGGTTGTCGCGCGGATCTTATGCTACCGATTCGCGAGAGAGCTCTATGTCGCGGCGTTTTCTCGCCTGTCGACTGTCGCGCCCATCATGTGCTAACCGTGCTGTCATAAAACGTAAGGCCGTGGTATTAACGTCAGCGGATAGCTGAGCGGCGAGCGGTGACTGCAGGCGGCAATAAGGTTCAGTTAATGTTTTTATAATTTGAAATGACTTCGTTTCCATGTAGAAATAACCAAACAGACTTTAGAAGCATTTAATATATTATTTGTGGCCGTATAAATTATGATTTATTGGTAAATTAACTACAAGTATTCATATTTGTGGATAAAACAATATACATACTATAATTAATACTAAATTAACATTAAATACATAAAAATACATTGCGCGTATTTAACTACTTAGCACTGTTTAATTACGATACTTGCAAGCAAGTAGTAAAGTATATGGCTCCATCCTATCCTGTATCACGATATACAAGCGATAACATTTTTGCGACAGTTTTGTATAGATAATGGATTTGTCGCTAGAAAATTACGATATCGAGATAAAAGTCAGGTCTCTGAGCGCTATTGAAACCTTAAATGCTTTTTACTTATACATATTTTAAATTTGCCGCGCTTTTTCTAGTCAAGCTGAATGTGTTTCACTATAGAATAGTAATCGAATTGGTTCAGATTTAACGTTTAATGCATATAAATAACATAATTTTGGACTAAGTACATTATACATACCTACATGACATCAGGCTATGGTTTGGCGCACCGTGACCCTGAACGGCGCGGTAATGTGTTACGGCTGTTAAGTGAAGCCCAGACGGGATGATCAAATCGACCGATTTGATCAGAAATGAAATTGGGGTAAATCTCCAAATTAAGCAACAATTAAACAACTGTACCGATATTTGGAACCTCAGAATAATATACCCGGCCGGATACCGGATAGTAACTTTGCTTGATTTCAGAGTAAACAAATTGGATTTAAGAAACAGTCACGGTCATATTGTACTTTACTCGTTTATTATTTCAAAACAATTTAAACATCCACTCACTTGCACGCGTAGGTACCTACTCATTTCGAACATAGAAATGTGTCCGCGCCAACGTTCACCACGAAACAGGTCAAAACCTGCACAATGCGCACCTAAAAAACGAAATGTAGGTATTGTTAAATTTAGTTTGTAGTTAATTAGTTTTTTGGTGTAAGTGTATGGACCAAGGTCTGAAACAAAATGATTTTTTATTATTATATTTTTTTTTTTATTGTTCCGCCGGCCAAATATTCGGCGGTCGGATACCGAATATTCGGCCGACGGTCAGGCCGAATATCCGATATCCGACCAAACAACTATCCATTGCATCTCTAATTGAGAGTGGCAACACTGTCGTAGGTCGTATTGCCCTTTTCTAGCATATACGTCCCTCGCTCCTACACTCCCACCACACAGGCAGGTTGCTTTGTCAGTTATACAAGGCAAATTTTCAAATCATTGGCTTGCTGTTTTTTCATCTAGTAGGTCGTGAAGCTAAACTGCTGGTGAGTTTTTGAATTTGTACCTCAGTTTAGCTGACTATATTGAAATAGTTATTTATTTTACAAGGGGGCAAAGTTGTTGTTTAACCGCTCGTGCTAATATTGATACTTGAGCAAGCAAAAGATTCGAATCATGGAATCTTGAGCGTTGCGAGGGTTTCAAAGCACGAGGGTTAAACAAAATTTGCCCCAAGTGAAACACAAAATGTTTCACCACACCAACCCGAAGCAAATATTAAATGTAAAAATATCAAACAAAATCAAATACAAATGAATGTTATTAAATATTTATCATCCAAAATTATGATTTAAAAGTCAATTCTACCAGCAAACATAAGAAAACAACTCAAATTTGCATTTGATTACTTTGCCTCACTTGTGAATAAAATGTAACTTTGCTCTCAGTTTTTGAAGTGCAAAGTAAGCCTTTCCGAGCTGGTGTGGTGAAAAACAGTTTCTAACCGCTTATGCCGTTCGAAATAAATAATTAAATTTTTCACGCCACTGTTCGGAAATGTGGCAATAGATGGTCTAAAACCAAGCTGGAAAGTAGGCAATAGCTGTAGCACCTGAACCACCACTACTACAATGTTTCATTGTTATCATCATCTGTCATTGGTGACAGTTCGCTACAGCAATGAATATAATTTAAAACATAAAAATCAATAAAAGGTCTTTTTTAGGGTTCCGTACCTCAAAAGGAAAAAACGGAACCCTTATAGGATCACTCGTGCGTCTGTCTGTCTGTCTGTCTGTCCGTCTGTCACAGCCGATTTTCTCCGGAACTACTGGACCAATCAAGTTGAAATTTGGTACACATATGTAAGTTTGTGACCCGAATACGGACATGTAACGTAAACAAATGAATTTTAAACATGGAGGCCACTTTTGGGGGGTAAATGAAAAAATGAAAAAAAAAATCTTCAAACTATATCATGTTACATATCAAATGAAAGAGCTTATTGTAAGGATTTCAATATTTTTTTTTATAATTTTCGAATCAACAGTTTAGAAGTTATTCAAGAAAATAGGCAAAAAATGACCATTCCCCCCCCCCCCCCCCCTTATCTCCGAAACTACTAGGTCTGAAATTTTGAAAAAAATACATAAAATAGGTCTATACCTATACATGACAGGAAAACCTATTAGAAATGTACAGTCAAGCGTGAGTCGGACTTAATTACAGTTTTTAATCCGACCCCTACGGATTTTTTAAAGAGATTTCACTCACGTTTCACATAAAAACGTGTGCAAAACTGCTAGACAATTTTTAAATTTTCATACTGCATGACATTGTATATGTGTGTATTGTAATCTGTTTTGACATTTAATTCATATAATTTTTAATTTGTTTGACATTTTTATGCGCATGTATTTATATTTTTGTATGTTTTTAATTGTTACTATTTTGACAATGTATATGTTAGCGTGTAAGTGATTTGGTCTGTAACTGTAAGCTTACATTGTGTTCAAAAAAAAAAAAATACATTGTTAACAGTGCCGGATTACTTAGAGTAGTAGTTTTCTTAGAGTAATTGGTGATAATTTTCTGATAAGATAATCATTTTAAATATTTAACAGTCTTACCTACTTACGAGTAATTGTAAGGTCAAATTAAAAATAATGTTAAAAAAAATGTTAAATTGAGAGCTAGCTTAAAGTTTTTTGTACTCGTCGACTTTAATGGTTGAATTAATAAAGACTTTGTAACCAATAAGCAAAACAAGCACGTGCTTAGGGCACCACGTTCAGGAGGGGCACCAAAATGCCAGGTTGAAAAAGGTGAACAAATTTTAAAATTAGGGACAGACACATCGTTTTTACCACACGATTATTTTTTAACTGTCCAAAAGCTAATTTGCAAAAATAATGGCACATAATTCTTTGGGAAACAATCGGTAGCAGTAGAAGAGTCGTGATTACATGCATAGATTCGATTTCAACCCACTCTTTTGCGGTTCGGCGTTAGGTCTTATGCGAGGCCTTCTGCCTTAATTACACTTGGGCGTGGATCCAAATCCAAGCTTTCCTCTTTCGCAGCTAGGCCTACTGCCTTTCTCACACTTCGCCAATTCAATTCCAAGCTCTGCTTTCTTGCATATTTTATGCATGAAAACAACCTCGAATATCGAGTGATAAAATGATGTGACTGATTTCCATTCTCAGCTGTAACGCGGCAATGAACTTCTCTCAATTTACCAAAAAATCAATGTAATCTTGATGACCCGAGGGAGAGGGGGACCTAGAAATCCTTAGGGCATCAACATATCTTAATCCGGCACTGATTGTTAAAAATTGTGTAATATACGGAACCCTTGGAACGCGAGTCCGACTCGCACTTGGCCGTTTTTTTTTAAACAAGAAATTGGTCCTATAAATAACCTAAATTTATTTTTGAAGGAAAAAGTTGCGCCACTTTTTCCTTCAAAAATAAATTTCGGTTATTTATAGAACCAATTTCTTGTTTAAAAAAAACGAAATGTCAAACTATTCATTCATTCAGTCAGTTCATTCGATTCACGCTTAAGGCGTTTTTTACTTTTGTAGCTGTTTGTGGTTTTTAGCAAAAACGCTTATAAGTTTAGAGTTGGTTTGAAGCAAACAACAGAAAAACGCCTCTTAAATGTGATAAAAAAGTAAAAAAAGGCGGGATCGGAAAATTCTCACTGAATTGGATAGTACTATAAAATATAAGAAACACGTATCTACGCTCGCTATAAAAATGAGTTCTTCTAGTGAAGAAAATGATATTCTTACGCTGACGCCAAAAATTCAAGAGACAGCACAGGCAGTGGCTAGTAATTTGCTACCAGAGAAATCGCGGGCTAGTACTTATAGTTATGCAAATGTTTTCTTATTTCCTCGCAGTAGTCGTGAAAAGCACTATGTAATGCCTCGGCCGGAAACGCTAAAGATAGACCCGTATTATTCGAGGGCCTCCACTAACGTGTCGGCCCTCAAACTCACTCGTCCATCTTTTAGCGGTTTTCCGTCCTCTCCTACAATGTACTATAGCTGTCCGTTAAATTATCTAGCAAATAAAAACGATCCGGAATAGTGATGTGAAAGTGCAAGAGGATATTAGAAAGGGAGATGCCTAAGAGTACCATACCATAATGAATACATGTCTCTTAGCTGTATATTGTATTGTTATAAATAATGTTAAAAATGCTTTATGTTGTTAATGTGTTCCAATTTGTGCCGCTTTGGCATTAGCTGTAAGTTGCAATTTGTTATTTGAAATAAATAAAATTAATGTTAATTTTACAAAATGTACCTATCAAATTGTATACTTTACTAAATATCTCTCTCCTCACAGGTGTTACAATAAAGGGTGTATGTAGTAACATAATTAATTAAACACTCATAATATAATTATATTACATACACATAATAAGTATATCATAGTATAATCACATTGGTTTGGCGTCTTCCCACCACCAGGCGATAACAAACATGTTTCAATATTATTCTTAGGTTCCGAATATCGGTACAGCTGTTTAATGACAGCATTTACACAAAAATAAAACGCTAATTAAATAACTTATCATATTCGGAACTACAGATGCAACGGATAGTTGTTTGGCCGCATACAGGATACCGGATGTACGGCCTGACCATAGGCCGAATATTCGGTATTCGGCCGGCGGAAATATACCTACATTCCGGTTTTTCAGGTGCGCATTGTAGAAGTTTTGACCTGTTTCGTAATGAACTTTCACGCGGACTCATATAGGTCTATCACTAGGTACGAAATTAGTGCGCGAGCTAGTGAATGGAACGTTTAAATTGTTTTAAAATAATAATCGAGTACGATTATATTCCGATATCAAGTATAGTTACTATCCGGTATCCGGCCGGATATTAAAATAAGGGCGAGATAGGATACCGGATAGTAACCGAATATCCGGTGCATCTCTATTCGGAACCTAAAGTTTTAATTCTGCATGGTGCAAATATGTATAATTTTAAGACAATGACTTGAAAATTTGTCTTTTATAACTGACAAAGCAACCTGCCTGTGTGGTAGGAGTGTGGGGGAGAGAGGGACGTATATGCTAGAAAAAGACAATACGACCTAGGGGCTGTCCATAAATGACGTCATCTATTTTTGACGATTTTTGCCCCCCCCCCCCCCCCGTAAAATCATCCAAAAATCATGCTTCGAATGACACCATTTCCTCCTGCGTCATGCTACATCCGATGTCCAGACCCGCCCCCCCCTCCAAATTTGAAATGACGTAATTCATGAATAGCCCCCTACGACAGTGTTGCCACTCTCAATATTATTCTTATAGTGGTAACACACTATCGCATCGCACCAAGGTCATTGTGCGACGCACCGATAAGTAAGAGCGAGAAAGAGATATCGCTTTTACTTATGGGTGCGTCGCACAATGACCTTGGTGCGGTGCGATAGTGTGTTACCACTATTAAGTTCCGAATATGGTAAGTTATTTCATTAGCGTTTTATTTTTGTGTAAAACGCTGTCATTTTAAAGCCGTATTTTTCGCCTTATTACAAAGGAGTAAGGTGCAAAAGTGTAAACATATATTTGACGTCGACTCTTATTATACTATGTTATACTTATTATGGAACTTAGGAACGTAAACTATGAATTGAAAGAGCACGAAATAGTCAATATAATACGTTTGTTGAAAAAAAAAAGTCTACAGACGCTTAAATAGGCGCGAAGGGTTATTGTCTCATAGAAAATTTCAATTTCACGCCTTTTTCTACTGACAAAGTTGTTGGATAGACTTCAATATCAAATTAAAGAGTGGGCCTACACACTTCGCTGTGACAGAATGTGAAAGTGTCACCAAAACTGTCAAATGACTACGATAATAAGTATTCCTTTTATAATGCCACTCCCCACTATGCCATTCTGAAATTAAATAAGAACGATAGATAGTCATGCGCAATTTTTATTTTTGTAGTGGGTCATAATTGACGTATATAATTACGAATATAATTTGAACATGAACCAATATTAAAATAATATTGGAAATGATATCAGCTATCATTCACGCGCGCGTTCATTTTGCTCAGACTTGGCCGCGCAAATATTTGGTGCGGGCGAGACGCCCGCGCACCTTCGAATTGACCTGTCACTTGTAGCAACTTGTAGGTAAGTACATACTTACCTACATACTATCCACTCGTCCTTGGCACGAACTCCCGCCACCGCCCGCATTGAAACTGTCCCCGCGCGCCGCAAGGAAATGTAATCCTTAGCATTAGCGCAAAGAGTTCAAATTTGGTAGTTTCATTTAGCGAATTTGTTAAAATGCACATATTTATATATTACATTGACCATATTTTTGTGTGATTATGTATTGAATATCACTTTGAACGTTATCAGAACAAAGTCTGCAAGAAATTATATCTATAACCATTTTTTCTAGCATGTTTAAGGCGTTAATATATATACAAGTGATACAAATAATATTGATGTCTGATTCTCGTGAGTTTTATGGTAATTCCATGGTATAATAATATACTCCGCCTGGTACTCCATTCCGAGATTCGCGTATGACCTAACTGACACGCGCCTACGTCATCATGCTGTTTACAGGTTCTCAAACTTTGAAATGTGGGAGAATTTTAACCAACGGTGAAAATTATTTTAACGGCATTAATTTTAAGTTATTCATGTAGAAACATAGTAAAATAAAACAAATCTAATGTATTAAATTAAACTTTATTTATCTATACAAGACAAACGTTTGAAAAACTAATTCACAGTTACACATTAATTACCAAGCTTACGGCGTGAAAAGTTTGGAAAACACTGCGACTGCTGACACTGAGCGAGAAGGAAATAACAATTAACACGCGTTCGACAAGGATGACGGTCAGGGCATGAAGTTATCTAGATCCGAATTGTCAAATGTGCACAGCGCTATCCTGTGTTGCCAGTAGTATAAACAGAATTACCCGAAAGTCTGAAATTTCTTTCGTGAATCGGAAGATATTGCTAACGAGTAATTAAAAATGACGTGTTATTGTAAAATTTAAGCTAAAATACATATAAATGAAAATTGTAAAATTATAAAGAAATATTTTAACTTATTAACCATAGGTATAATGTACCCATGTAACATGTTATGTTGGAATAAAGTGGCAATGTTATTGTGACGTAGGCCCGTGTCACTCTGGGAATGGAAGACCATGTTTTATTAGACCATGGGTAATTCAATCAAAGACCTAATTATTACTTTTTTTTATATCAAGTTATGACGTATATCCGTGAGGCCCCGCCATTTATTGAATTAGTTATTTTCCGTGTAAATATTTTGACTGATTCCATTGTCGACTCATTATGAATATTATTTTCGTCACGTTTACGAACTAAAAATACTATTACTATTTTTAACAAACAAGAACGGCTCTTTTTTTAAACTATTTTTTTTACCTACTTCCGGAGAGAAAGTTGGTTGGATTCGAAAATAAAGTATCTTAAAATGATCTAAAGAACAGGAATAAAAAAAAATTGCCTATTACCAAAAAGAATAGATAGTATAGAGGGGTCCTGTCATTGTAAATTTTGTAGTCACTGTAAATTTACTGCCATCTATCGACACACGACTAAAACTCAAAATGAAAACGCATAAAGTTATCAAATAATGTATATAAATGATTTTATTATTTTTATATCATTTTGATCCATGTTCATTCACTGATATCTATGTGTTAAAATTGTTAAATATGAAACGGTGTCGTCACGCCATCTAGCTGAGGATAGGCTAAAGGTGTGTGCGACATCTATTCGAGAATTACTTTTACTTGAATTCCGAGGCACGTTTTTTCCTTAGACTTTATACGTCTTATACGAAGTTATATATGTCTTTGCTATTACTAATTAATGTTTAACGTAACCGTATCTTTACTGGAGTAAATGTAACAAACACTTTTCTGAAATCCGCATCAAAATCGGTTCAGCCAATCGCGAGATAATCGCGAACAAATATACATACATACATACATACGGGTCAAACTGAGAACCTCCTTTTTTTTTGAAGTCGGTTAAAAAACGTGACATTTGATGAAGTGGAACTGCTGATGATGATCAGAACAGAACGGAACTCTTCAACGACGCATAGTTCACGTTTGGCGATTTGTCCTCTTCGTTATGTTTGTAAACCAAGTTAAGTTTTTAAGCCATATTTTTGTCAAGCTCGAGTTCTGATGATGGGATCCATGAGGAATCGAGGGAATTCCTCAAATCTTAAAGGCATGCGTATAGAGATTTTTGTATTTTCATCAGAAAATCAAGCATTTTCATTAAAAACTATCGTATTTGATGAAGTGGAACTGCTGATTCAGAACGAAACTCTTTAACGACGCATAGCTCGCGTTTGGCGATTTTTCCTCTTCGTTATGTTTGTTAAGCTTCGTTATGTTCGTATTTTTGTCAAGTTAGGTTTTTAAGCCATATTTATGTCAAGCTCAAGTTCTTAACATGGGATCCATAGTACACGTTTGGTGATTTCGAATTTCGATTTTGAATTGGACTGGGACCCGGACTCGGACCCAGACCCGGACTTATACCCGGATCCGGTTCGGGCCCGGACCTGGACTCGGTCTCGGACCCGGAATCGGACTCTGACCCGGACCTTGACCCGGAAAACCACTATGATACCTAATAGCCGGAGAGCTACGGAAATAGGCATGCAATTTATAGAGCAACGAAATCCCTCTAGTTAGTGTGCCATACTATCATTATTAATTAATCCGGGCGCCTGGCAGCTGTTCAGCGGTGGGTGCGGGAGTGGATGGGCAACAAAGGGGTTGTAAAATCAATTGAAGGTGTGCAATCATCATTCTAAACATAGATAAAACAAAATGCATGTTAATTAAGTCACCTTCTCTACGGGCCCCGAGCGATAATATTAATATAACTAGATGAAAACCCGGCTTCGCTCGGGTAAAATAAATAATAGTAATAGGTAATACTCATTTTGAATTAAGTAATTATTTACTTTTAGACTTCATACCTTCATCAAGGCGGTTACAAACCTATCTCATCTCAGAAAACTTTAAATCCGTAACATACAATCATAACTCGAAAAATTTACTATTCCGATATATCTAAAAACAAATATGTAATTAAAAAAACCTAATCCGCTTTTCTGGTAGCAGTTCGGTTCTGTAAGGGTCGCAGATCTAACCTAACTTACTTCTGGTTGCAGTTTGGTTCTATAAGGATCACAGTTCTAACCTGACCCACTTTTCTGGTCGCAGATCGGTTCTGTGAAGGCCGCATTTATAACCTAGCCCACTTTCCAATCTCAAAAGAGGGAACCCTTTTGTACCTACCCTTCATGGCACTAAAGTGAAAGTATGGAAATTATCACTACTATTTCATTCTTTAATATTAATGCCTATCCGTTAATATTAAATTCGTTTACAAAAAAAAACTGAATAAGTGCGAGTCGGACTCACCCATCAAGAACGGAACACTTTTTAATATTTGTTGTTATAGCGGCAACAGAAATACATCATGTGTGAAAATTTCAACTGTCTAGCTATCACGGTTCATGAGATACAGCCTGGTGACAGAGGGACAGTGGAGTAAACTGAAATAAAGGTTCCGTCACACCGGCGCGATTTCAGAGCCGGGCCTGAGCGTTTTTTATATGAAAAAGCGGCGCGCCCCGCTCACGCGCCGCACGCGAAACGCGCCTGTGTGACGGAGCTTGAAATGTCAAACCGGGCAACTGCTCGCGCACGAAGGGTTCCATACTTTTTAGTATTTGTTGTTATAGCGGTAACAGAAATACATCATCTGTGAAAATTTCAACTGCCTAGGCCTATCACGGTTCATGAGATACAGCCTGGTGACAGACAGACAGACAGACAGACAGACAGACGGACAATGGAGTAAAACTGAAATAAATGTCATATACCTACTAAGAAAAACCGGCCAAGTGCGAGTCGGAATCGCTAATAGGTTCCCGTTTTTTAGTTACCCTTCAGGTACGGAACCCTAGTGTGAGTGTAATACATTTGTAACCGGTCAGCAATGTGAGTCCCTTGGAGAAGCAGAGGTCTAGTCTAAACCCCCACTTACCATCGGCATTAACAGCCTTGTATTCTTGTTTGCCACCAACATGTCATATTAAAACATATTAATAAAAATTTACTCGGTCAACAATGTGAGTCCCTTGGAGAATCAGAGGTCTAGTCTAAACTCCCACTTACCATCGGCATTAACAGCCTTGTATGAGTTGTATGCTTGTTTGCCACCAACATGCCATGTTAAAACATATTAATAAAAATTTACTCGGTCAGCAATGTGAGTCCCTTGGAGAAGCAGAGGTCTAGTCTAAACTCCCACTTACCATCGGCATTAACAGCCTTGTATGCTTGTTTGCCACCAACATGTCATATTAAAACATATTAATAAAAATTTACTCGGTCAGCAATGTGAGTCCCTTGGAGAAGCAGAGGTCTAGTCTAAACTCCCACTTACCATTGGCATTAACAACCTTGTATGCTTGTTTGCCACCAACATGTCATATTAAAACATATTAATAAAAATTTACTCGGTCAGCAATGTGAGTCCCTTGGAGAAGCAGAGGTCTAGTCTAAACTCCCACTTACCATCGGCATTAACAGCCTTGTATGCTTGTTTGCCACCAACATGTCATATTAAAACATATTAATAAAAATTTACTCATTTCATCAGTCATATCCAGCCTAGCATTGCATTGGCCCCGCTTAAATATTTCTTTAATTTGTTTTTTAGTATTTGTTGTTATAGCGGCAACAGAAATACATCATTTGTGAAAATTGAAACTGTCTAGTTAATCTAGTTATCACGGTTCATGAGATCTTGAGATACAGCCTGGTGACAGACAGACGGACAGCAGAGTCTTAATATTTAATAGGGTCCCGTTTTTACCCTATGGGTACGCAACCCTAAAAAGTGACCAAGGCCTCCAGTGCCCTAGGCTGGAATCAAAGCAGCGTCCTCTGCTATTGCAGCAGGTGCCTGTGCCATTCTGCCACCGGGCCACCCACGGCGGCATAGGTCGAATTTTTCCAAGTTTACTTATGCACTACTTACTGAAGGCTTATGGAGCCTCGCCATCCCTAAGCCTAAATTAAATATTTTCTGAAAATAATTTGTTTTGATCTAATAACATATTGGAGTCCTCGTAATAGGGGTCCCGTTTTTACCCTTTGGCTACAGAACCCTAAAAATCAACCTTGTTTTGGTACTATGTACTACGCTTCACTATGACTCTGAAATTTTAGCAGGAATTAATATTTTTTTTGTTGTCACCTGTCAAATTAGAATAGAATAGAATAGAATAGCCGTTATTGACCAAAAAATTAAATTTCAGCACATATTACATTTAAATAAATTCACATTTCATTTATATCAATTAGTTTCAATATTTTTTCCTTAGTAACTTTATTAAATATTTTTTATGTCATTGCTTTTTAATAATTATTTCAGTCTGCCTTCTTGGCATAGGCCTCCCCCAGCTCTCTCCACAGCTCTCTATCCCTTGCCGTCCCTATCCAATTAGGTCCCGCATGCTTCTTTATGTCATCCGACCACCTCATTATTGGTCTCCCTTCTCTCCTTTTTCCATCTCTAGGATACCATTCCGCTTCCTCTCTATCCCACTTAATTTTACCTTCCCTTGCTATATGTCCAGCCCAACCCGTTGCAGTCAAAAGTGTGAACTGGCCAAAGAACTTTTAACCGACAAAAACAGGCAAAACTGCTTTTGACTGAGCATGTTGGTCAAAAGTAGTTTTACCTGAAAATCATACCTATTTCTGGCAGCAGTTTCGTTTTTAGGGCGTAGCAAAAAAAAAATAACCCTAACCTACCTATCTCTGGGAACAGTTTCGTTTTTTGGGCGTAGCAAAAAATAACCCTAACCTACCTCTCTCTGCGAGTACTTTTGACTGATAGTAACAGTCACAACACAATTACTATTAACCAATGATTTTCAGGTAAAACTACTTTTGACCAACATGCTCAGTCAAAAGCAGTTTTGCCTGTTTTTGTCGGTTAAAAGTTATTTTGACCAGTTCACACTTTTGACTGCGACATATATACTATCTATATATCTTATTATATTTAATCTTATATTCAACTTACATTGACTCCGGAGATACTTAACTTATTAGCGTTATGCAGTTGACTTTCCAATTCACCGATACACCTCAAATTTGATTCATAGTCTAAAGCACAGTTATTAAATATGTCCACAATACACTGTAGCTTTTTGCACTGTTTCACACTGGCAATGTACTTAATTAGAGTGAGTTACAGTCAGCTGGCACTTAACTCAAAGTTTCTTTGAACAACGTCATTTTCATCTCGCTCACTTATTAGTTTATCACAGCTGCTTCAAGGTTGCTTTCACTTGCATTTCCAGGTAGCTAGTAGTGCCTTGACATGTAAGAATATTTGGAATCATTCTGAAATATTAAAATACAACTGAGAGACCGATGTTTATACTAAACACAATACACCCATGGAACGCTTTGAAGTTCAAATCTCGTTACGTTACGATGGCGTTTGCACTTTGCACTATGTTCGGTGACTATTTTTTATTGTTAACACACACAATACACTATTTAACAGGTTTTTATCACGTCTGGAGTACCGGATAAAGTATTTTCGAATAACAGCCGTCGTTGACGTCTAGGCAGTGTTGCTATCGTCTTAAAAGCCGTAACAGACTATCGCACGTTCTGGCTTAAAAACAAATTTATGTAATAATTATACCGGTATACATATCCATATGAAACGAAACTTAATGCAAATAATAACCATTATACATACCGGAAAGTCATCAAATAAACAGTAATATTCGTCTTGCTTTTTATTAAAAAAAAAAAAGACCAACCTTACTTGTAAGCATGTTTGCAGTTTCTAAGCAACGCATAGCTGTCAAATGTCAACCAACAAATTGAGCCTTTAGTATTGTTTGTCGAAATTTTTTCACTTTTAAATGCAAAATACGCGACAATACGAATTTTGCGGATATATGTTCTCGATTCAAAAGTGATATTTTTTCAAGCTCTTTCGATTGAGCATAATTTCTTTTGGTTTTTCCGTCAAAGCGGCTCGCGTTTATTAATATAGATAGGTCATACATATAATTGCTTACATAAGAACCAAGTCGACTGTAAATGTTCTAGTATTGAATTCGTATATAGATAAGTATAAATATTTAGGTCTAACTATAGATACCAAGTTCAACTGGGGCGTCCACATAGATATAGTATGCATTAAACTTCGAGCAGTAATGGCAAAATTGTTTAGCTTAAATAATATTGTAAACAGGAAAATATTGCACACCTTATATCATTCGTTAGCCGAGTCAATAATTTGTTATGGTTTAAACGCATATGGGCGAACTTTTAAAACTTACCTAGATAAAATATGTAACATCCAAATTAGAATAATTAAAAATATATTAGTTGATAAAAACACTAAACTTAATTGCAAACAAAACTACACGTTATTGTATAAAAAGTTAAAAATATTACCAGTTCATGAAAAAGTTGAATACTTATTATGTGTAGAAAACTATGGGCTTGACAGTTTTAAAATATGTAGAAAACCATTACGTAATTTTAGGGTAAGCACAAAACGAAAATATGTACAATATAATACTAATAATTATTACGGCCAAAGAACTCGTAAATACTTAATACCTAAGATTCTTAACCAACTACAACAACAACAACAGTTCAATCGATCAATGTAAGAGTAAACAGATGTTTAAAAGAAGATTAAAATCAATATTTTTAGATAATATATATCCATAGTATATATGTATAGATTAAAATGATAGATTGTATAAAATGAGCGCTGTCTCGCCAACAAACTGCATTCTACCACAGATTAATAAATAGTTACTACGTAACAGATACTTCATTCCCAAACAAAAGCAAAAATACCTACGCTATAATAGCCTACAAAACCTTAATAATAATACCTGCTGCTCAAGACAAGAAGAAAATGTACCATAAGTACGCGCACAAAGAGTCGAGACTGTGTTGCCCGCCGTGCGAGTCACGTGCCAACGCGTCATCGTAAGAATGCGCTAGGCATGGTCTAATAAAACATGGTCTTCCATTCCCAGAGTGACACGGGCCTACGTCACAATAACATTGCCACTTTATTTCAACATAACATGTTACATGGGTACATTATACCTATGGTTAATAAGTTAAAATATTTCTTTATAATTTTATAATTTTCATTTATATGTATTTTAGCTTAAATTTTACAATAACACGTCATTTTTAATTACTCGTTAGCAATATCTTCCAATTCACGAAAGAAATTTCAGACTTTCGGGTAATTCTGTTTATACTACTGGCAACACAGGATAGCGCTGTGCACATTTGACAATTCGGATCTAGATAACTTCATGCCCTGACCGTCATCCTTGTCGAACGCGTGTTAATTGTTATTTCCTTCTCGCTCAGTGTCAGCAGTCGCAGTGTTTTCCAAACTTTTCACGCCGTAAGCTTGGTAATTAATGTGTAACTGTGAATTAGTTTTTCAAACGTTTGTCTTGTATAGATAAATAAAGTTTAATTTAATACATTAGATTTGTTTTATTTTACTATGTTTCTACATGAATAACTTAAAATTAATGCCGTTAAAATAATTTTCACCGTTGGTTAAAATTCTCCCACATTTCAAAGTTTGAGAACCTGTAAGCAGCATGATGACGTAGGCGCGTGTCAGTTAGGTCATACGCGAATCTCGGAATGGAGTACCAGGCGGAGTATATTATTATACCATGGCGCTAGGGTTGTAGCTACCCTACCTATGATGATTATTGTAATAGAACGAATGTTGCGAATCAAATATGTTTTAGTTTTAATATAATGATTTATAATTTTTTCCCTTCTCGGAATTCTCTGTTATTAAAATTTTATAGTTGAAAATATCCTAAATCGCGTAAATAATTTTAATAAATATTCAGGAGCAAAGCAACGGTTTTTAAAAGTTGTAATACGGTGCTACCGGCCGATTAATTATTACGTCGTCAAAATTATTTAAAAATACTTTTTCTAACCCTTCAATATAATTATTAAACGTTTCAGGTGGGACCTTTAGCCCGCCATAAAAAGATGAATCTTTATTATAGGCTTTTTCCTTTGTTTTTTTGACTTTTTCACCCATCTACTGCACAATAATTACGTGGTTTCGGCATTTCGAAGCATAAGCGCGGGAAACGCGCGGTGCAATGCGGTGCGAGCGCTGAGGCGGGCGTTCGGCGGCCCTCTGTCGGTTGTATCGTCGACGATACGCCGAGCGGTAGGCATATAGCGCGTGGCCTTGAGCGTGTGACGGAGGCCTGATTCTACGTAGTTTGGCGAGTAACTTTAAAATTAATTATGTATATGTGCCTTTGATAAATAAATTAAAAAAAAAATATATAGAGTTCTGAGTTTGATGTGATATTATAACTAATTATGTATTTAAATTCGAATATAACACTGCCAGGCGTTTTAATTGGGGGAAAAGTAGTGCCAGGTGACGTACAAGGTGCGGTAAAAAGTGCCAAAATCGTCTCAATTATAGAGGTCTGGGCATTTACTTTTTATTAGAGTGGACCTTCAAAATCGTGTGTGCAAAAATACAGGCGCAAATATTCATTCGATCACCCCGCCAGGCGACGACAAAGAGCAACTGGCTCTAACTCGCGCCGCCCGGGCCGCCCGCGTCGACCGCGCTGCCGTGTCACGCCTAGGGTTACCAGATGACAGGAATTTTCCTGACATGTCAGGAATTTTGGCCTTTTGTCAGGAATGCGGACAGAACACGAAAATATCAGGAATTTTTTGAATCGATAGTTGTTTTATAAAGTACCTTTTTATTTACTTAAATTAATGCTACTAGAAAAGTGGATTAAGTTAGGTTAGAACTGCGACCTTCACAGAAACCAACTGCTACCAGAAAAGTGGGTTAGGTTAGGTAAGAACTGCGTACTTTACAGAAACCAACTGCTACTAGAAAAGTGGGGTAGGTTAGGTTAGAACTACGACCTTTACAGAAACCAACTGCTACTAGAAAAGTAGGTGTATGTTAGATTAGAACTGCGACCCTTCCTCCCCTAGAAACTTACTGCTTACAGAAAAGTAGGTATAGGTTAGGTTAGAACTGCGACCCCTACAGTAAATAACTGTTTTAAAAAAAGTAGGTTTAGGTTACGTTAGAACTGCTACCCGCCGTAGAAACGTAGGTACCTTTATTTATTAACAACAAATTCGGAATATCGTTATTCGGAATTTAAAAAAATAGGAATCACGGTAAATCGGAATTCAAAATTTCGGAATTATGTCAATTCGGAATTCGTGATATCAAAAATCGTAAATTTATGTTAAATTCGGTGTTTCTCCCTATCGGAATTGTTATATTCGGAATTATGTGGTTCGGAATTTAAAAAATCGTCGGTTTTACTATTCGGAAATATAAAACTTCGTGATTTTCATCGTTCGGTAATTACGACAATCGGAATTTTGATGGGTCGAGCATTTAAAAATCGGAATAATAAAATTCGATATTTTAAAATTCGGCATAAAATATTTCGGAATTATGTAGTGTACCCAGTATGGACACTCCCTGCCTCCCGTTGAAAGTGCCGCCCACCCGCTCTCGATTACCTCACAGTTACCGGCTGGCAAGGATGCGACGACGCGGTGCGCAGAGTGGAGGCCACGAAATATTTGAATATTTTTCAAATATTAAACAAATATTTACAAAACCTATCAGATCACACTGAAAACAACACAATATCTATATGAACAAAAAATCATGTTTTCAACTTACGTAATATTTTGGTGACCTGAATTTCCTTACAAAAATGTGTTACTTCGTTTATACTGATTCAAAATAGGAAACTATTGTATAAATCGAGCTTAGATACCCACTTTACAGCATAATACGATTCTTATTTTTTCCTAATACGCGCAATGAGTTTTGAGTTATTGAGGTCATCGAACTTGACAACAAAATGGCGGGAATCCTAGCACGTCTTATCAAGCATAGTACGCGTTCACCTACACGAGCTTAGACTGTGTGCGTAGGAACGAGTTTGTTTCATACATTTGATTACCAGTGTCCGAGGTGTGATGAAAGTATGGCATACTAACTAGAGGGATTTCGTTGCTCTATAAATTGCATACCTATTTCCGCGGCTAGCTCTTAGACCATAAACTAAATAACCCACTATGATTACCTACCATAAAATGTAGGTACAGTGAAACCTGGTTAATTGGCACCTGGATAAATGGAAAACCTCAATAATTGCAACCAAAAGTCCGGTCCCGGTCCCTTGAGACCAAAAGGCCTCTATAATTGAAAGTTTGGAACCTCTATAATTGCAATTTAGATTTTAGTGCTTTTCGTAATTTTGCCTCTGTAATTGACCACATCGCAACTAAGACCTCTATAATTGACACTGTGCTAAAAAAATCCGTTATTTTTGCTTTTCTTTTTACCTCTATTATTGAAATGAGTCTTACTTATTACCTCTGTAATTGAAATAATGTAGTTGTATGCAGCAGAAACAATATTTTAATAGCAATGATCATTTTATTTATATCTTCATCCAGAATTCAATTTATTTATTGGGTATCTATCACAGCCTGTAGTAGGTGAAATAGGTTTGATTTAATCAAAAACAAAGTATGCTTTTTACATTCTAATTAAACTTTCTTCTACAATTCAAGGGAATTTTTAAACCCAAATGATTAATAAGAAAATAAAGTGGTAATTAATGTAGTGTAAAAGTACAAGTATAGACAGAAGCAATATATAGCCCAGAATTTAAGCGTGTAAATCTACTTTCAATGGTTATTTGCACCTCCATAAAAGAAATTTGTTAAAACGCAACCTCTATTAATGAAAACCTCTATAATTGACACAACGATTTTTTGAACCTCGTTAATTGACACGACCTGCTTAAATGGAAAACCTGGTTAATTGACAAAAAATGGCCGGTCCCTTGAGATTGCAATTATCCAGGTCCCACTGTATAAAGTATGATGATGTCAAACCCCTCCCGCTCAAACCCCCGTACACCGCACCGCATGCGGCGTTAAGTGGGTTAGGTTAGGTTTGAACTGCGATCCTCACATAACCGAACAAAAGTGGGTTAGGTTAGGTTAGAACTGCGAGCTTTACAGAAACGAAATGCTACTAGAAAAGTGGGTGGTTTTACCTCCTTTTCTACATAGTGCACCATCTACCATAATCTTTCACCGGGACCGTGCCCCATAGAAGTTAGTGTTTTTTTTTCTTAAAAATTATTCGTTTTCAAATCGTTTGAAAACTGTAAAATTCTTCCAAAGTTTGGTTATAGTGTGAAAATCTTTATTTGGAACTTGACAACGAAGGGATTGTGGGAAATCACGTCATACTCGTATTTTAGTCGCTAATCGCCATGACCTGCCTTGACATCCACCTTAACCCGTTCATTACGAGCACTAAGTACAACACATTTATAACCCTAATTACCTACAACAATGTAAGTTAAATCATTTTTAATCTCTAATCGACATGACCCGTTGACATCCACCTTAAAAAGTTAAGGTGAATCCCTCAGCACATTTTTTGTAAATGCATTTTAATTTGAAGTAAGCATTTTACACATTAGGTACGTGTACCATCAACCGTAAAAGTGCATGGCGAAGAGTTAAATAATTCATAACAATCATAACTCGAAGACTACGAAAAATCGGCCAACATACATGGGGTCAGCCCATCGACACCCCATACTATGATAAATTAGGAACGTAGTTGTTACCAACATTGAGGCACAGAAATAATCTTATCGAATTCAAATGACTGCTGTTGCATTTTGGTAGCATATACCATACTTGCTTTCAACATAGACGTATTATACTTATGGTCTAAGAGCTAGCCACGGCAACAGGCATGCAATTTATAGGTGTTTAGCGGTGGGCGCCTGCAGGAAGATCACGCCTAGGTAAGTCTTAGGAAAAAGTAGAAGACATACAGACAGTGCAATTTGCTCGTGATCTTCCTGCAGGCGCACAAGTGATTGTGTATTTTCATCACCTGGCACTACTTTTCCCCCAAATAAAACGCCTGGCATTTTATATTTGAGTTAAATACATAATTAGCTATTATATCACACCAAACTAAGAGCTCTATAAATTGCACACCTTCAATTGATTTTACAACCCCTTTGTTGCCCATCCACTCCCGTACCCATCGCTGAACAGCTGCCAGGCGCCCGAATTCATTAATAATGATAGTATGCCTGGACCTGGGTATGTCCTTAAACTACGTCCAAGACCACCGGTGGACGGGCAGCAGCGTCCCTCAAATTCGGTGTACTCGACTGCGATCGCCAACCCGCCTGCCAAGCGTGGCGATTATATGGCATTCACCCCCCATCATGCAGAGCACAATAAATCCACGGCCCCGAGGTTCCGGCGACCCCCGATGCTCTGGCTATGGTAGCGGTCAGGGCATTAGCGGGGTCAGGGGTACTAAGAATCTCCGGCAAAGATCCGGCTACCCGCCCCGACGACGACTGGCCCTGGTAACACACAACATACGCACTATGAGGACTGACGAAAAGATCTGCGAGCTGGAAGAGGAACTGAGCAGGTTACACTGGGACATTGTAGGGTTATGCGAAGTCCGTAGAGAGGGGGAGGACACGACAACCCTGAAGTCTGGTAACTTGCTCTACCACCGGGAGGGCGACCAAGGTGGTGTCGGGTTTCTCGTTCACAAGTCCCTCGTAAACAACATAATAACCATCGACAGTGTGTCGAGCAGGGTGGTATACCTAATACTCAGAATATCCAAAAGATATTCGCTGAAGGTCATTCAGGTATACGCACCGACCTCGTCACACTCCGATGATGAAGTAGAGGCTATGTATGAGGACGTAAGTAGGGCCATACATACTTCTAAAACCTACTTGCGAAGTTCTTACATTCGACTTTGAACACGCGGCTGGCTAGCGGCACGTCCCGGCATTTCGATGTTTTTAAGCTGAACTGTCAGAAGATAGTTTGATACTCAATAACTTAAGTTTTGTTCTAATTTAAATGAAATTGGGTAAACGTGTAGTCGAGGGCATTATATTTTAGTCATTAAATTATGAGCAGGCCCGATCAAGGGGTTATTGAGATAGAAGAGCTTAGAAGGCCAAAAAGCTGTTTGTGAGAGGTCTTGCTATTCTGGTCATTTTTTTGCAAGAAACGTGGTCGAGTTTAGTATCAAATGAAAGTGCTCGACTTACACTTTTATAATATCGTTTTTAAATTTGCCATTTTGATATAATTAGCAAGATAAAAATAAAATAGAATAAATATAATATAAGTATTTGACATTTGACAGGAAATATTTCGGCTTAGCACAGATACAGTTTATTTTAATCTTTATGGTGGTGACTTAAATCCAGGGGAGGGACAGCCGTATACGAAGCCCTTTATTCGAAAAAATAGCGCCATCTATATTACTTAACGCTAAAAACTTTTAAATGGCGCTTCAAAATTGATGCAAAAAAGCAAATCTTGTCAGTAGAAAAAGGCGCGAATCTCAAATTTTCTATGAGACCATATCCCTTCGCGCCTACATTTTTTCTACTGACAAGATCTGCTTGGCCAACTATATTATACATACTACTCTTTGCTTAAATCTATCAGTTAAGGGCTCCACAGACCTTGCAATAAATCCACGCGATCTTTGATCCATTGCCGCCTATAGAGCGACATAAAAATAGTAGAAATTAAATAAAATGGGACTCAAAAAATCTATACTAAATTGTTGCCATGTGTAAGCTTTTACGTCAAAAATGTGACAGTTACGTAGAAAGTGGCGCCCTCATTTATTTTCTATTATTTTATGTCGCACTATACGAAACTATACCTAAGCAGGTGCAACAAAGTCAATCGCTATATAATTTTTGGTTAACCGCGAGTTCTCAGTTTGTGACGTCATGTTATGTGTGACGGATAATGTCATTGTTTTTTGATTTAAATGCCATCTAGTGAGATTCCCTCAAACCTGGTATTAATATAACTGTAGTACCACTAGTATTCACAGTGATGTGCTTAGGGGTTTCAAGTTATGCGACGATACAACGCTAGGTGGCATTAACCTCAATTATACATAGTGCTGCAGACATTTTGCACCATATGGCCCTGTTATTAATATTTTGAGTTACAATGTCGTTGAGTTTTCACTTCTGCCGGCACTCCCGGAGTGCAACCCGTTGTTTTTTTTTTAAACTCCATTAACTTCGGGGTGTTGCTAAGTACCTACATTTAAGGTAACTGAATGGCATAGTATTTTTTTTTGTAAAAAGTAATTAATAACGTACCTATGCAGTGTGAAATCTGGACAAAGTTTTGAACATGTAAAAAGTACCTAAACTAAAAATTAAAGGGAATATTAGGCAAAGCTCTGCGTAGGTGGCACCTTTGTGGCACATACAGTAAACAAACCACATTGACACATGACAAATCACGTCAATCACATGGCCTACCGCGAAACAAGAAAATCTAAATTTCGTTATCTAATCTCTCTTGCATATTCGAGCGATAAAGAGGCAGATAACTAAATATCGATTTTCGCGTTTACCGGTAGGCCCTTGTTAACAAACCGCCTTGATGCATCAATGTCATATAACGCTGTATTAAATAATACCATAGATAGAGAAATATAGTAAGAATAGACTATAGAGTGCTCACTCCATACATCAGTTTTGGTACCAAAACGCTTAAACTAATAACGCATAGACAGATAGTCCCCTTACGGCTAACGTGCCAAAAGTGAAGCCGAAACACGATCGATGTGTGCGTGGAACGCTCGTGTTTTACGCTCAGCAACACACACACAATATATACAAAAACGTGTTGCCAGTATATATATATTTCCCTCAAAATGGGGGATTTAACAACATCCTTAACACCTGGTTATTAATAATTTGTGTGTAGATTTAATAGCAAAAGCTTTTTATGTTTATTTAAGGAATTTCGCATTTCTGTCCTTTGTGAAATAAGGTTTAAATAAAAAAATTGATACATTTTTACAATTTTTTATTTAAAATGTGCATAAAATTACTACGTAATTTAAAATGAAATAATGAAATATTTAAAAATATATATTTTTTTTATAATTATACAAGGAACTTCAATTAAGCGTATTCATTTTAGAATGTAAACGTCATGTCCCATTTTGAGGAAAAAATATTCACTACACTGGCAACATTTATAAGAAATGGCGGCTGACGAAACATTGGATTTTTATAGTTACGATTAAAAATATCACATTAAACTCTATACTTCCGCGTGAAATTTAACGTAAGTAAGTCGGTTTGTTTTTATGATATGATGCGTTGTGACACCCATTCAATGCACAAACAACAATTTTTCCTGTTTTTGATTTTTAAACGAGAGGTGTACACAAACCGACGTGACCTTGAGTACTGCCAGGGCCGATCGAATACGGTGACACGAGTGCGACGTGACGTCGCACTTGAAATGGCTTCACTAGGGATATACGAACACTCGATCTATGCCTTATAAATCTATGCCAAAACGACTATTATTTTTGCAGTCGACATCTAGCATCGAGTAGCGGAATTATCAGTACCGCTACTTGTTACTAGAATTCTCTAGTGTCGCGACTTACGAAAATTGTATTTAACAACAATTTACAACTAATATTAAAAGCAGAAGGAGTTGAAAATAGAGTTCCGATAAATCCGGTTATAATCTTCGATGAAAATTGTTAAGCATTGTAGCCGCCGTGCAGGTCAGGATCTCGACGACTCAAATAAAAAGCTTCAATTCTGAGTGAACTGATATAATTTTCCAAAGTACTGGTTTAGTTACAAGGGTTCTTGACTAAACGGTTAAATGTAGATGTAGGAGTGGTGTGGTTATTGTATGGAGGCTGATGAGAGAGTGATTTTCAGAGTGAAATTCAATGATGACGTGTAAAAGTGCCCTTGTGGCCTATTTGCTGAATAAATGTTGATGTTTGATGTTTGATGTTTGATGTTTGATGTTTGATGTTTGATGTTTGATGTTTGATTTGCAATATTTGATCAGTACAAATACAAAACGTGGTAAACGTTGGTGAGGTGTATTCGGGTAATACCGAATGTCGGATAATTCCGAAATTCAGATGAAAATCACCCTTAATTCCATCATAATAAAAGTCTCTTTTCGGAATTATCCGACAGTTTTCGACATTCGGAATTACCCGAGTAAACCTTGCCTCTAATTGGCCGTGATACTTCCAAATACTAGCCGAGCCCGACGGCTGCGTTTAGCTACTGCATTAAGAATGTATTAAGATTTTATACAAATAAAAGGTTGCGTTCGCAACATACTCCCGGGCGTTAAGATACTTACTCAACAAAAAAAAACAAAGAAAAATATGGAAGTTACGAAATTAAATTAAGTAATAGGGAGGGGGCACAAGTTGTTATACGCCCTACGGATGACTCCTTTCTTCGTGCGTATCTCGGCGACTCTGGTGACGTTGTCCGTGCCCGGGTACAGCTTCGTGAGGCGTCCCAGCAGCCAGGGGAGAGGAGAAAGTGCGCGGTCCTTGAGTAAGACCATAGTCCCAACTTGCAGCTGGTCCGTTGAGGTGTGCCACTTCGTCTTCTGCTGGAGGAGAGTAACATACTCATTAGAAAAGCGGCTCCTAAAATGCTGCTTGAGTTTTTCAACTCTCTGGAACCGTTCAAGCCGCGAGATGGTGTCTTCTGTCAGAGTTTCTTGTGGGACTGACGGAAGAGAACGTCCAATAAGGAAATGAGAGGGCGATAGGTAGGTCAGATCAGATGGATCAGAAGATAAGGGGGTTAGGGGCCTAGAATTTAAAATAGCTTCTATCTGAATCAGGCAACAATTTAATTCTTCATACGTTAAGTGTGTAAGAGATAGAATGCGTTTGAGGTGATATTTCGTTGATTTTACTGCGGCTTCCCAAAGTCCGCCGAAATGTGGTGAGTAAGCCGCACTAAATTTAAAGTTAATAAGGTTTTCTGCCATACCTCACTGCACTTTGATAAGGAACATGTGGCATTATTGCACGCCCCGCCTCAGCTCTTACTAGCAAGCATTCGGCAAATATATTATCCGGCTCGAAGGACCATAACTTTTCAGGAAATGATTCCAAACTTTTCGGTCGTCGGAACATCTATTGTCAAGTAGCAGTACTGATAATTCGGCTACTCGATAGATGTCGACTACGAAAATAATGGTCGTTATGGTACCAATGTATGTTGATGTATGGAGTGTGCACTCTATGTATTTTTTTCTCTATGATAATACATATAATTTGAAACGTTATCATTAAGTATATGGGTAAAATTTATCTCAAATAAAGAATTAATAAAATATATGTATATCGAAATTATAGAAATTAAGTTGTTAATGAAACTGAAGAGCGGCCGGCGTCTCGAGAAAAAAATTACATATAGATTCTGTTATAAAAAGTCTACTTTCGTACCTACTTTATTTTAAGCATGATTATTTTACGTCTCGTCATTAGATAGTAATGTATATTAAGTCAAAGCTACGTTAATTAGCTACCTACTCGATGGTAGGATTATTTATATCTAATCTCAATTGGAAGTCTACTTTATTTTAAGCATGATTATTTTACGTCTCGTCATTAGATAGTAATGTATATTAAGTCAAAGCTACGTTAATTTAGGGTTCCGTACCCAAAAGGTAAAACGGGACCCTATTACTAAGACTTCGCTGTCCGTCCGTCCGTCCGTCCGTCCGTCCATCCGTCCGTCCGTCCGTCCGCCCGTCCGTCCATCTGTCTGTCACCAGGCTGTATCTCACGAACCGTGATAGCTAGACAGTTGAAATTTTCACAGATGATGTATTTCTGTTGCCGCTATAACAACAAATACTAAAAACAGAATAAGTCTGTAGTTGCTTCTGTCAGACAGATCTCCCGTCTTATTCTTTATAAGTGGGACGACTATTGTGCGCATGAGGTCCCCAGGCAGATATGCATGTCTCAGGCAAATGTTGAACAGCAGCGCTAATACCCTTGGCAGATGGATCCCCGCATGTTGAAGGTGCTCGATGCTCAAGCCGTCATGCCCCGGTGATTTACCTCTGGTCATATTCTTAATCACTGTCACAACATCTTTTGCAGTGAAAAGGTGAAGGTGAAGACATTGACTACCAGGAGCGGCATGAGCATCGCGCACCCCCCCAGACGGCAGCACCGCTGGTTCGACCTTAAAGTGTTCAGCAAACATTTCTGCTATTGCCTTCGACTCACTCACGCCACCGACGCTAATGGGAAGACTTGATTTGGGACTCAGCTTAGCCGTCTCCTTCCAAAAACCCTTGAAGTTTTTTGATGCATGATGTGTCGCTAGGATGTCCATCTTAATTTGTTCCTGATTTACTTGACACCATTTAAGGCGAGCTTTAAACTGTTTACGCTTTTCACACATCATGTCATAAAAAGGGCCTTCAGATGGCTTACCGTGCATCACCCACGTCTGAAAATAAAGCATAGCCTCACCATGAGCGTCCCTGACGTGCTTGTTCCACCCGACGACCCGCTGCTGCGGCCGTCGTTTTGCCCTGGCTGTCCGTTCTGCTGCCACACACAAAATATCTATAACTTCGTGATACAACGAATCTATTAGATTAAGATGTTCTACGTCACAACACATACCATGGCTACATTGTATAAGCTGCTCGGGCAAATCTATAGTTTTTAAACGCTCATTACATAAGGTCATGTATTCATCAATCTGTGGGCCCTCTCTCACACCCCAACTAACAGTATTCGCTGACCTGTCTATAAACTGTCGCTTTGGCTTAAGAGTGCTAAAGTTACACGTAATTTCTAGTGGGAAATGGTCAGACCAATACGTGTCATAACGTACATCTCGTCCACTGATTGCCAGGCTCCTTCCGTTACAACGCAATGGTCTAACCATCTCACACATCCATGTGCATCGCTCACAAAGGTGTAAGTCCCTAGAGATGATTTTAATATTTCCATATCCGCACATCGCCACTTTTGGTAACAACAGAAATCACTTAACTCGTTCCAAAACAATTCACTGGGATGTGCATTAAAATCACCCAACATATAGACACATTCTATTCCACTACTATCAATTATCGCACTCATTTCGCTTAAGCATTGTATAAACTCAGGTAAATTCTCCGCGCAGTTAGTAGGCATATAAATTGAGAACACTAGCATAGAACGTGCCGCGGACTCCACCTTTATAGCAACGATACGCACACTGCTGCATTTTACTACGGAAGTTGATTCAAAGGCCGACTTTCGCCACAGCAAAGCAACACCGCCGTGTGGCCTGCCCCTAACAATCCCCATAGCCGTATCCATAGCCGAGACGCCAGTATAACTAAAATCGGCATGTATTTCACCTAAAAATGGTAAGTCATCAGGAAGAAGCCATGTTTCTTGTAATGCAACAATATCCGTATTTTCACACAAATCTCTTATACAAGCAACCGAACGTTTCACTGACTTACAATTAAAACTAACTAGCTTACACTTATTATTACTTGAGTATCCTAAAACCATATTAATTGTTTATATGTATACGCAATGCAATACGAGTTTTTTTTTTAATGCTTATGTGTATATATCACTTTAAATATCACTGCGTCCTATGTTTATATATATATATATATATATATATATATATATATATCACGTTAACTATCACTAACTAGTATGCGTCCTAATAAAAATTAATTCTTATTCACGAAACGTTGTCTAAAATCTACAAACCGACGAAAGGAAATACCTTCTGGCCATAAGTTGCTATCTAAAAACGTAGACAACTTATAATTCGGGACCAAAATTTTGTACGCGAGATAATTTTTCTCAGCCTAAGGCGATATGATTCGACTCATCAACGAATCTGAGGGGGTGAGGTGCGCGGCAAACCGTGAAGCCCCGCCCGCGCGTCCCGCGACCCGCTCGCCGAGATCGTGAGCGCGCGTCGCGCACGGTAAACATAGCAGACGGGTCACAGTATAATGATCTTATGATGGCAGTATTTTAACTAGACCGGGAAATGGTCACGTTTTAGAGTTTTTATTGTATATGTACGTATGTATTTTTTGCATTACGTGTTTCTGATCATTTCATGTAGAATTATTATTTTTATATAGACATGTGTACTTATTATTGATCAGTAAAGAACGTTTTAATTTCATGGCAGCGTGTTCGAGTTAAAGTACCTAAAGGAAAGTAACAATTTTAAAGGAGACGGTCAATTAAGGGTTCTATTTATAAAGGTTATTAACCTTAATCAATAATTTTACTTTACAGATTCCGTTAACTCAATAACGCTGCCGTGAAATTAAAACGTTGTTACTGATCAGTAGTACTTATTTATAAGCTCTAAAAACAAAAAAAAAACAGTTTCAAAGTAAAGTCTATTTCAATAGAACTTGCTAACTATGTAAACAAACAACGTAACTTTGTTTTATCACTGTTTCTCTTTGAATTTTTACACCACCTCATCAAATACCATTGAAACCATACACATATACACTATTGAAACGGTCCGTTCCGTAAAATACATAAATATATAACTGTATCTTGGATATTCAATTAAAAGTTTAAAATGGGTTCATAAGTTAGGTTATGAGGACCTGATGGAATGACGGTTTTGTTTCTTTTAAATTCTACAATTGCCTATGATGGGTAGTGTTGTGACTAAAGTTTGTGATATAAACCCGCTACACACTACCCAACCCATGATCTGTACCTACCGCCGCGGTTATAAAATACATCAATACATCATTCTTAAGTACTAATTTGTCTTCTGATCGTGATTAAACAAATTAAAAATATGTAACTACTTGTTTTTCACTTTTGGTATTTGATTATTCGAGATGGTTTGACATTAGTAAAGTAGTAAGTAGGAGTCTTGCCCATCACTAGTAAATTCATCATTCAGAGACAATTTCAATATGGCGGTTTGTTTACATAGTTAGCAAGTTCTATTGAAATAGACTTTAAATTTCTGATCTTTTTGTCAGTGCAAGCCTTATGGTTTCTTCTTGGCAACATTTTACATGAAAATGTTTTTGGTGGGTCTCATTATCACAATTTCCAATACTTTTGTTGCCTAACTTAATAAATTATTGTTTACAATACCTATCGACTTTATACCTATTTTAATGATCACACAATTTTAACGAAACAATGTTTTCAAGAAAATAATTCAATTAAGTGCGAGTCAAACTCGCGCACCGATGGTACCTACATTTTATTAAGTACATTATATATATATTTTTTTAATTAAGTTGTAACTGACTCATCATCATCATCTCAGCCATAAGACGTCCACTGCTGAACATAGGCCTTCCCCTTGGACCTCCATTCCGGTCGGAAGCGACCCGTATCCAGCGTCTTCCGACGGCCTTAACAAGGTCGTCTGTCCATCTTGTGGGTGGACGTCCTACGCTGCGCTTGCTAGTTCGTGGTCTCCACTCGAGCACTTTTCGACACCATCGGCCATCTTCTCTGCGCGCAATGTGGCCTGCCCATATATATATACATACATTTTCAAGAAGTCTGGTCGCTTGTGGTGAAAAAAAAATGTATGGAGAACAGAGTGGCCAACTTTCTTAAAAATAGTTTATCCAATACTGATTCTAAAATGGTATCACACATGCTATTTACATTTCTACAAATAAAGATATGGCCTAGATGGTGTTTAAAGTGAAGTATGGTGCTAACTAGTAAAAAAGACAAAAGTGCGATTATCTCGAAAACCACGAAACTTTTACTAGACCTATAAGTGCATTTTCTGGACCAGCCTAAGCTGCCCTGTCGATGGTTAGAAGGTTGTCCATTAATTACTGGACATCCTGTATAGAGATGTAACTAACCCAAATCGATAGTCACAGCAAGCGATTACGATTGGATGGCACGTAGACTGAGGTATCGAATTGTGACGTATAATGAATTTTTATTTGCGATTTAAATAAAGCTAGAATTATATGGTTTTCGCGCAAGGCATTTAATACACCGACCGAGTAGGTCGCACCCATCGTCAAAATCTAAACTAACTGGGGATCTATTTTAAAGTTTATTTATGTTATTTCTGTGTCAAATTTGTTGTCTGTTAGGTGACGATAAATATATCCATATTTACAGTTGATTATCCACCTTTTCCTTATTTTTATTAAAAGAAAAATGAAAAATTCATATCGATTTACTTAGACGACTACCGATTCATAAAGGTGGTGTCCGGCTAGCCCTAAAATTAAAAAAAAGACGTAGAACGTAAACGTTCGTAGTGCAATTGTTTTCCTTTGTGATTTCGATGTGCGAGACATTTTACGTTGTATTGCTGTTGTGAGTGACAGATGTCAAATAACACAAATAAATATGCACACAGTATATGTCGGTGACTTTAGTTCGTCTACGGATCTCCTCATTTCTGATTTGATCACGCAGAGAAACTCCGAGCATAGCCCTCTCCGTAGCTCGTTGAGCGACTTTGAATTCTCAGATGAGGCCGATAGTGAAAGACCACGTAACTGACTGAATAACACAAAATATTAAAAAAAAATGTCTTATACCCGCCTTATTTTGAACTCCCTGTAATCACACCCCGTATTCCGCACCCTTCACAAATAATCTGATTTAGTGAAGTTTACTAAATGTTTTTTTTTATGATCTTGATCGCGTAATAATGTGTTAAACCCAAAATAGCGTCTTAAAACGTATTACATTTTTTATAATGTGATCTTATTAAGAGCGCTCTTACAAGAAAAGTCGAAATAATGCAAAATTGATGATACTAGTCGACGAAATTCAGGACTTTGCGCTCATTATTAGAAACAATGAGTACTTGTCCCAGTAAAAGCGTCTTCTTATCTTTATAAATATCGTTGTAAATATTAGAAAAAGGACTTATTAAATTAGTAATGATTTTTTTTCTGATGGTCGTTTCCGAAAAACCCCGTGAAGCACTGAATGGCGAGCTCTTATTTGGAAATGTTGAGAAATTTACTCTGCTAAACCTGGCTATTTTGTATTACTAATACCCTGTACTTTAGGCATATCAAACTATATTTTTCCTACATACCTTTGAGAAAGAGAAAATCAAAGTAAAACGAACTCGATTTTCTCTCCGAAACAAGTGTCAATTCCTACGAAAATCTACTTAATATCGAAGTCATTTTCATACTCAAGCAATCTGCAACGTTTGCTTATACTGTTGGTATACATTAGTGTTTATGAAATTCTACTATAATTTTTTGGCAATTTTTTGAAAACTACTCTATATTACCGATGACGCGCGCTGCGCCAGCTCAGTGCCGCGGCAGAGCTTGTAGAGGCAGGACGTGTGTCGGTCGGCTCCGCACATTTTCAACGGCGACGACGAGGTTTTTTATCATTGTGTGCGGCGGGCGCCGTGTAAAACGCTATACTGTGTGCGTGTAAACCGCAACGAGAGACTTTGATCCTAGCACTGTTTTTATAGTATTATAATTTATAATGGTACAGTTTAATAAACTACCGGACAGGATTAAAAATATTTGAAACGACCTGACATTCTATATGTATTTATTTGACTCAAGATAGTACTCAGGGTCTGATGATGGAGCCGGAAGGTGGTCACCGGTACCAATCAACCATGCAACTAAACCACTTCGTGTTTGGGCTCGTTTGATTCGGCTCAACAAGATCTTTGACTTAAGATAGTACTCAGGGTCTGATGATGGAGCCGGAAGGTGGTCACCAGTACCAATCAACAATGCAACTAAACCACTTCGTGTTTAGGCTCGTTTTATTCGTCTCAACAAGATCTTTGACTTAAGATAGTACTCAGGGTCTGATGATGGAGCCGGAAGGTAGTCACCGGTACCAATCAACCATGCAACTAAACCACTTCGTGTTTGGGCTCGTTTGATTCGTCTCAACAAGATCTTTGGCACAAGATAATACTCAGGGTCTGATGATGGAGCCGGCAGGTGGTCACCGGTACCAATCAACCATGCCACTAAACCACTTCGTGTTTAGGCTCGTTTTATTCGTTTCTATAAGATCTTTGACACAAGATAGTACTCAGGGTCTGATGTTGGAGCCGGAAGGTGGTCACCGGTACCAATCAACCATGCCACTAAACCACTTCGTGTTTAGGCTCGTTTTATTCGTTTCTATAAGATCTTTGACACAAGATAGTACTCAGGGTCTGATGTTGGAGCCGGAAGGTGGTCACCGGTACCAATCAACCATGCAACTAAACCACTTCGTGTTTAGGCTCGTTTGATTCGTCTCAACAAGACCTTGGACACAAGATAGTACTCAGGATCTGATGATGGAGCTGGAAGGTGGCCACGGGTACCAGTCTACCATGTAACTGAACCACTTCGTGTTTGGGCTCGTTTGATTTGTCGCAACAAGATCTTTGACACAAGGTAGTACTGAGGGTATGATGATGGATCCGGAAGGTGGTCACCGGTACCAATCAACCATGCAACTACACCACTTCGTGTTTGGCTTCGTTTGATTCGTCGCAACAAGATCTTTGACACAAGTTAGTACTCAGGGTCTGATGATGGAGCTGGACTGTGGCCACGGGTACCAGTCTACCATGTAACTGAACCACTTCGTGTTTGGGCTCGTTTGATTCGTCGCAATAAGATGTTTGACACAAGATACTACTCAGGGTCTGATGATGGAGCTGATGATGATAGACAAGTACCCGTCGCCACCTTCGCGCTCCATTATCAGACCCTGATTACTACCTTGTGTCAAAGATCTTGTTGAGATGAATAAAACGTGCCTAAACACGAAGTGGCTTAGTTGCATGGTTGATTGGTACCGGTGACCACCTTCCGGCTCCAACATCAGACCCTGAGTACTATCTTGAGTCAAAGATCTTGTTGAAACGAATAAAACGAGCCTAAACACGAAGTGGTTTAGTTGCATGGTTCATTGATACCGGTGACCACCTTCCAGCTCCATCATCAGACTCTGAGTATCACCTAGTGTCAAAGATCTTGTTGAGACGAATCAAACGATCCTAAACACGATGTGGTTTAGTTGCATGGTTGATTGGTAATGGTACCTTCCAGCTCCATCATCAGACCCTGAGTACTGTCTTGTGTCAAAGATCTTGTTGAGACGAATCAAACGAGCCCAAACACGAAGTTGTTTAGTTACATGATAGACTGGTACCCGTGGCCACCTTCCAGCTCCATCATCAGACCCTGTGTATCTTCAGTGTCAAAGATCTTGTTGAGACGAATCAAACGAGCCTAATCATGTTACTACATGGTTGATTGGTATCCGTGACCACCTTAATCATCATCAGATCCTCAGTACCAGTTCGTTTTTAAACCCTCGTTGATACAAACTTTACAACCTATAGGTACCAAATGCAATGACGAAACATGTAAATAAGCGAGTAGGTACCTATAATTTCTTTCGAGTAATATACCTTCATAAGTACGAGTATGGGGCTATTCATAAATTACGTCGTTTCAAATGGGAGGAGTGGGGGGGGGGGGGGGGGTCTGGACATCGGATGATGGTAACATGACGTAGGAGGAAACAGATTCATCCGAAGCTTGATTTTTGGATGATTTGAGGGGCGGGGGGGGTCAAAAATCGTCAAAAATAGATGACGTAATTTATGAACAGCCCCTATGTACATTTGCACTGCATTTAGTATTTTCGTACTTACCAAATAACAGTTTTAGAACTTTAAAAGTTAAGTACAGTTAGTGTTGTTATGGTTGATTTCAATATGCTTCGCGAAGGATCAAGAATGTTTAATCCATCATTGTAGTGCGAGTGTGGTAGAAGGGATCGGCATACTGAGCTCGCACGGCCTGCCGCAGCGCGTAAAATACCTAAACTCGCTCAACGCCGAAATGTAATAGCGCTCTTAAGCATTTATATGAGAAGAGCGACAAAATTTTACGATAGTTATTTATAAATTTTTTTCGTTTTCAATAAAGAAGGAAGTTTGAGAAAATTTTGTTAATTAACAATTGCCTAAATAACTTTAAGATAAATTTCTACAAGTAGTACATTTGTTGACATGTTTTAAATACACCATAATTTTTTTTTAATTTTCAATGAATATTTAATACCTTTAAAATTATATTGAATGTTACGTAATCGCTTTTTCACGCCGAAAATGAGGCGTGGAGGACTGTGTTCAGCGTTGAATAAAAAGTATAAATAATGAAGATACAGTCCTGCAAGTATATAATGTTGTAATGGAAATATCCTCCTCTTTAAAATAATATTAACTAGATTTTGCCCTGTGCGCGGGGCCCGAGGGCCCCGCGGTACGCGTTTTGTTTGCTGTTGGTGCTGTTGTTGACGTGTTGTTGTTGCTGTTGTTTGTGCTGTTGTAACTATTAACCTAACCCATTTTTCTGGTAGCAGTCCGTTTCTGTAGGGTTCTCAGTTCTAACCTAACCTAACCCACTTTTCTGGTAGCAGTCCGTTCCTGTGATGGTCGCAGTTCTAACCTAACCTAACCCACTTTTCTGGTAGCGGTCCGTTTCTGTGAGGGTCGCATTTCTAACCTAACCTAACCCACTTTTCTGGTAGCAGTCTGTTCCTGTGAGAGTCGCAGTTCTAACCTAACCTAACCCACATTGTTGGTAGCAGTCCATTCCTGCTGTTGTTATTGTTGTGTAGTAGTTTGTTTTCCAAAGGGAGAAATAAATAAAGTTGTACTTTTGATAGAAAGAAAAGATCCGCATGCGAGAACTTCATTCCCGCAGCTCGGCCTTCGGCCTCGCGTGCTTGGGAAATCGTAACTTTTCCTATTGGGTCGTGTTTCAGCTCCAACTTCCTCCTCACGTGTGACGCTTCGGGCCTTCGGCCCAACGCGGAGCTCGGCTTTCGGCCTTCGCGAGCCTTGACGCTTCGCCGTCGGGCCTTCGGCCCGCCGGCTCCGCTTATCAAGAAAGTTGACTTTGTAGGACGTTTGGAGGAACTGCATTCACGCAGCTCGGCCTTCGGCCTCGCGTTTTGGGAGTCGGGGTGGAGGATCCGGGCCTTCGGCCATCCACTGTGGTTGGCCTTTGGCCTCCCTGCCTGAAGCTCGCCCTTCGGGCTCACTTAACACACTTTTTGTATAGGATTTTGCTTTGTTCGTCATTCCCGCAGCTCGGCCTTCGGCCTCGCCCAAAATTACTGGGGGGGGAGGATGCTTGGACATTCGAGATAAAGCTCCGGGCCTGACGGCCCTCCGCGGGGTCGGCCTTCGGCCCCCCAGCCTGAAGCTCGCCTAACCTACTTGGAAATTTGAATTTGGCCCGTGTCCGCCGCCATTTTGGATTTTTCCAAAATTTTTTTTTCACATGGTAATTTTGGGCCCCCAAGCTCGCCGCATGTCAAATCTCAGCGCGCTCGGACCAACTTGAAAAAAATTAAAAAAAAAGTCGGCCTGTTTGAAAATTTTTAAATGCAGTTTGTTTTTCTTGGGGCCCTCTATGACATTTGGTCGAGCACCCCCCACTCATCTCGCACCGTTTAAAAGTTGCCATACAAAATTAAAATGACCATTATTTCCGCTATCTTAGATTTTTTCCAAAAAATTTTATTTTCATAGGAATCTAGAGGCCTCTATCTTTTGCCATGCCAAATCTCAGCGCGCTCGGACCAACTTGAAAAAAATAAAAAATAAAGTCGGCCATTTTGAAAAATTTTAAATGCAGTTTGTTTTGTCTTGGGGCCCTCTATGACATTTGGTCGAGCACCCCCCACCCATCTCGCACCGTAATATGAATACTTTTTGAGATATTGGGGAAATTAAAGATCTCTACTTTTTCCCCCTTTTTTTGCTTATAACTTTTGATATTTTGTGTGTGCTACTACACGCTTCGAATGCATTTTTCTAGGCATTATGACGAATCTAATGAGGTATCACACGTATTTTTAGGAGTATTATCTCTATTTTTCACCGTGTTCAGTTTCTCGAACAAGACTAATACAACCAAGCGCAAGATGAACTGCCTGTAGGCACCTTGAACTCTCAATTATATTTAATTCATGTCGACCGTGGTCAAATATTAAAATTAGTGATATGTATTTAGTTCTTAAATAATTGTATTGCGATATGCCTTTTAGGGCAATTTTTTCAATTATTTCAATTTGACATTTTATATTTATTTAAATTTATGATTATGATGATGAATTTGCACGCTTGACGGGCGTGGCGCGTTGCATGCGATCCAAAGCCGGGCGCCTTCGGCACCCTCATACTAAAAGCGTAACACTATACATATATTGTAACATCCCCATACTGTATCAATCCAAATAAATAATTTCTGATTTTCAAAGGAGTCAAAGAGCACGAAGGAATATAATTATTTTGCAGATCGGACGTAGGTATATCAGTAAAGGTGAAATACTGTAAATATATCATACTTACATACTCACAATTATATTATCTAGGAATATAATATTATTTACCTACATTGAAATTGGTTGCTGACCTAGTGAAAATACTGAAATATTTTAACTGTTGATGTAGGAAAGCTAGGCGCTTTCAAGCACCTCGTAAAGTATTAGATGCTTCTGTTATCAGAAAGTGTGTTTTTATAGCACTTAGTGACTTTTCCTTACGTTTCATATGCTTTGTTTCCCATTGTTTGTAAATGGTAAAATCACGTGACCGCGCGGAACATACTGACGCAGGTCCGTCCTCTACAAGCGCTGCCGCGCGACTGAAGAGGGCGTAAGTGCGTTCGCGAGTGATGGTGGTTGCGGATTTAGTAGGTATTGAAACATAGAAATTATTTTAATGATGTTACCGAGACAAGGTGATCCAAATCATCTAGATTATCTTATTACCTATACATTTATGTAAAAAACAAGTCAAAAAAGTTTGTATTGTAGCTCTGAGATTGATTTATTGTTAAAAAAAGGCGTAACTTTGGAATTTTTTTCTATCGAGCAAAGTTTATCTAAACATGTTTTTGAGATCCAAAACATATCTGCCAGATCCTTAAGTATAAGATATATTTTTTTCACAATTTTAAAACATTGTTTCTTATATTTCCGATGGATTCAAAAAACTGGTTCGCTTAGCTCGTACGGGAAAAGCACGCCTTAACATTAATTCTTTCCGCCTTCACTATCACACGCATTTTGTCCGCTATGTACTCTTCAACGTCGCGCGACGATGCCTCTTTATTGACATTATAAACAAACAAAGGTACTTTAACATCCGCCGCTCTGAACTTACACTCTGGTTGATTCTTGCCGTGCCTTTTAGCCCTACAAATCTATTTGCAAGTCTGTCTCTTTGTTTCTGCTCCCACTCCCTACTAGGTTTATGAACTTTCCATTCTCCCTCAGTACGTAATACATCGGCAAACGTGGATTTATTTCCGTTTTTATTATTCAGTTGGTCTTGTAAACAATACGACGCGCTGTCATTCCTCTCGGACATCTCCGTGCTTATGCCGACATTACACGTGCCGCTATGCGAAACCGCAGTTACTGACGCCGTAGGATTTACCTCGCTCGGCGCAGGCGCAAAACCAGTTCTGTCCGAAACCGCGGTACATTTTGCCTGTGCCTCAATACGATCTGCGTTATCGCTCCTCACGAGCGAGACGGGAAAACGGCTAGCGCTCTGAGACAAAAGGGACGACTGCATCTTGGGGTCGCCATCATTTGCACTATGCGTGAGCGGGACGAGATTATTCGTTTCACTTGCTTGGAAAAGGGATGGTTGCGCCTCGGGGGCATAATGACTTGCAGAAACGTCAGCTGATTTATCTATTATCTTTGAGGTCATTGACTGCTCAGGAATGTGAATTATACCTATGGAACCACTGTTACAGCTAATATTGTCGTCTACATAACCACCACGTCTTTTGTTCACAAATCGATCGCCTATACCGCTAGCACTTTGCTGCGAAGTATTTAAGTTCGCACTATCGTTCACAGAAATTTCTGCCTTTGAACATCCATGATGTAAAATGATTCCAGGGATCATTTTACGCCTACGAAAAGGGATCATTTGACCTCAAACACCAAATTTGAAATATCGGAAAAAATATAACTTTCAAATTCAACTTGCTTCAGTATAAACATCGTTAAAGTATAGCTAAACATCGTTAAGACGAAACAGGAGCTGAGTTTTAAATATTTTAGGTAAATATACCCGTCTCGCTAACGGAAGCGGCACCTAAAAGTAGTGCGATAAGGACAAGGCGAAAAATCCTGCGTAAAAATCTCAAAAATCGAGGTTTCGTACTCTTCTGTTTCCTCCTCCAAAACTTAACCAATCGTAACCAAATTTGGAAATCTAAATGATTATGAAATTATCTGTGTCGGACCGTTTTGCTTTCTTGGCTAATTTATATCAGTTTTGAATGCCACGCCTCTCATTGCGGCATGGTCAATTAGGCCATTTTGGCCATTTTTGAAGGGCTCTAGCGCCTTAAAAAACAAAAATATCAAAAAAAGCAAAACGGTCCGACACAGATATTGACAATATTAATCTGTGTTGAAAAAATCATTGCTCTTGCTTCAAAAACCACGGAGGAAAACGAGGAGTACGTTTGTATGGAGAAATGACCACTCCCGTTGGCTCTTAAGATCTGACAGTGAAACGCAATTTGAATAAAACGTAACATGCTAAAAGTAATGGAATTCGGAAAATAGGCATACCGTAGATTAGACATATATTTTTTAATTATTTCCTAATAAAATCTCGCTGCATGCTCGTACCGTCATGACACTTTAAGAGGCAACTGGCGGGGTCACGGGGCATACGTTTATTGCATATTTAGATAGATGGCACCAGTAGTTGCTCAGATACGATGGGGGATCATTTTACTCCGAGGGATCATTATACCCACATCTCCCCTAGTTACATTTTTCTACGGTAACAAATTGTGCTAGAAAAATCTAATAGGTAGGTACTACCTATTGAATGACATCCATATGTTAAAAGTACCTAAGATCTGGAATTTCATAGATATATCATATAACTATATTTTATTATGATTATAATGTATTCTGTAGATGGAATGATCATGTGTCCAGGGTGCAACGGGATATGACCGATACATCATACAAGGCACGCCAGAGTCAGACGTGTTGTTAACTTACTTGACACTTTTACTATCATTAAGCCAATCACTTCATTTAATCGTATTCTAAGTAGTTTATCGGTTTAGGTATCTTAAGGTATTCGGGTATATAGATACCAATTCTGAAGCCTTGCATTTCTTTTTTCTAAAAACCTAAAAAGAAAAAGCTGTCCGGGGTTCCCCTACAATCACTACATAAGTAATGATTAATTCTCGGCAAACCCTCATTAACTTACTGGTCAGGCTTCTATGGCGTAGTTTGATAGTTTATAAATAATATTGATATATTTTCTTATTCTTAGACTGATTTTACATCTTAGGTACAATAGCGTACCTTAATGAAGGACGTTTGCTTGTCCACTTTTACTAATTTCCTGTAAATAAAATCTGTCAACTGACTGGAATCATTTTTGCAGCATTTAATAACGCATGGCATAATTATCGTCGATTCCATTTTAGTGTTCCGCACACAACTTTGTTCACGGAACACTTATAAGAGTAACTCGGTCTTGAAAATCGGTTAAATGCGTTTTTCATCACACCAGCTCGGAAAGTCTTACTTTGCACTTCAAAAACTGATAGCAAAGTTGCATTTTATTGTGAGGCAAAGTAATCACATGCAAATTTTGAGTTGTTTTCTTATGTTTGCTGGTAGAATTGACTTTTAAATGATGATTTTGGATGATAAATATTAATAACATTCATTTGGATTTGATTTGGTTTGATTTCGTTTGATATTTTACATTTAATATTCGGGTTGGTGTGGTCAACAATTTTGTGTTTCACTCGGGGCAAATTTTGTTTAATCCTCTCGTGCTTTGAAACCCTCGCAACGCTCAAGATTCCATTTTTAGAACCACTCGCTACGCTCTTGGTTCAATTTTGGAAACTTTCGCTTGCTCGGGTATCAATATTAGCACGACCGGTTAAACAACAACTTTGCCTACTTGTAAAACAAATAACTATTCCTCGGGAACCGTCATCAACGTCAAACATTAGATAGGCGTAAAATTTTAAGCATTTATTCCCTTTTAGACTAGACATAAAAAATCAAATTCGCCCTCCTTCTTGATTCGACTGGCAAATCATATCACTTTTTGGCAACCGGGTTTTTTAACCTAATTAGACCCCGCTGATTCCGAATTTGCCGGTTGCTTGATCGAATTCTTGACCGGAAGTGAGATATTTGATATTAAAGGTCCCTTTTTTTAGTTTTTCGTAAATAACTCCTAAACCGTGGCGCATAGCATAAAATGTTCTTAGACATAAGTAATCTGCATAAAATTGTCTACAAGAAAGACTCCGTACAATTTTTCGCTAAGATCAATATTCGAAGAAATATTAACGCGGGAAAATTAATTATAATCACTTCTAAGGCCCCGTTTTTTAGGTTTTCGTAAATAACTCGTAAACGGTGGCTAATATCAAAAAATCTTGTTAAACGTTAATAATCTACACAAAATATTGTACAAAAAAGATTCAGTACACTTTTCGCAGGGATCAATATTTAAAAAGATATTATCTATTACATTCCCCCTATAATACCTCATTAAATATTGATCGTAGCGAAAAAGTGTACAGAACCTTTTTTGTGGAAAATTTTATGTTCAATATTTATGTATAATATTGTTTTGCAACGGGCCACCGTTTACGAGTTATTTATGAAAAACTAAAAAAAAGTGACATGTGAACTGATTGTAATTAAATTTCTTCCTTTAATATCGTTTCAAATATTGATCCTAGAGAAAAATGTTCAGAATGTTTTTTGGAGAAAATTTTATGTGGATAATTTATTCTTAAAAAACTATTTTGCTATGGGACACCGTTTACGAGGTAGTTACATAAAACTAAAAAGGGACTTTATAATTGATTATAATGAACTTATACCCGCTGCTTTGTCTTTTTAAATATTGATCCTAGCGAAAAGTGTTCTACATGTTTCTTGTAGGAAATTTTATGTTTATTATTTATGTGCAAGATTTATTTTTGCTTTGAGTCATACTTTTCAAATTATTAACGAAAAACTAAAAACAAGGAACCTTAGAATTTATTATAATTAACTTTCCCTCTTTATTATTTTTTTAAACATTGGTCCCTGCGAAAAAGTGTATTGAATCTTTTTTGTACAAAATTTTGTGTAGATTATTACCGTTTAACAATATTTTTTGATATTGGCCACCGTTTACGAGTTATTTACGAAAAACTAAAAAAGGGACCTTAGAAGTGATTATAATTAACTTTCCCGCGTTAATATCTCTTTAAATATTGTTCCTAGCGAAAAATTGTACGGAATCTTTCTTGTAGGCAATTTTATGCAGATTACTTATCTAGTAGAACATTTTTGGCTACGAGCCACCGTTTAAGAGTTATTTACGAAAAACTAAAAAAAGGGACCTTTAGTATCAAATATCTCACTTCCGGTCATGAATTCGATCAAGCAACCGGCAAAATCGGATTCAGCGGGGTCTAATTAGGTTAAAAAACCCGGTTGCCAAAAAGTAATATGATTTGCCAGTCGAAATCGAATTTTACAAAAATAAAACCAGTCTATTTGGATTGCCCAATGTATCCATGGTGTAATCACCAATGTAAACAAACGGTTTTGAGACATGGAAAATTTAATTCTAATTAATTATAATCTTAGAAACTTTTCTTAGAATTTTTTCAAAAACAGTTAGGTACTTACTTACAATAAAATAGTAAATATGGAAGGTCAGATGGCAGTCGCTTTCGTAAAAACTAGTGCCTACGTCAATTCTTCGGATTGGTTGTAAAGCGGACCCCAGGCTCCCATGAGCCATGGCAAAATGCCGGGTTAACGCGACGAAGAAGAACTGTCTGCCCGTCCGTCTGTCTGTCAAGACCCTTTATCTCGGGAACTATGGAAACCAGCTGATGGAAAGGCGCAGTAAAGGGTTAAAAGAGGTATTCCCCGATGGATATATGGATTATTACGTATCATTTTATGATTAATATGTAAGTACCGTATCTGCAGTCCATAAAGTCTCGTAAAATAGGTACCTACTGAAGTACCTCAGAACCGTGTCATTTTGTACCTTATAAAGAAAAAAAACCGGCCAAGTGCGAGTCGGACTCGCGTTCTAAGGGTTCCGTATATTACACAATTTTTAACAATCAGTGCCGGATTAAGATATTTTGATGCCCTAAGCATTTCTAGGTGCCCCCTCTCCCTAGGGTCATCAAGATTACATTGATTTTTTGGTAAATTGAGAGAAGTTCATTGCCGCATTACAGCTGAGAATGGAAATCAGTCACATCATTTTATCACGAAAATTGACAGTGCCGCAGCAGTAATGTTGCAACAGAGTACCTAATGCTGTTGCAGTCGCCACCCGAATGTCACCTTTATCATAGCTTAGAAAGTAATAGAAACGCGAGCGAAGCGAGCGCGGAAATTTTTCGATATAAAAACGCAATATGATAGACAGTTGTACATTTTTACTTTTAGTATGGAAATCAGTCACATCATATTATCACGGAAGTTGACAGTACTGCAGCAGTAACGTTGCAACAGAGTAATGTTGCTGCAGTCGCCACCCGAGTGTCACCTTTATCATACCTTATAAAGTTATTGAAAACGCGAGCGAAGCGTGCGCGAAAATTTTTCGATATAAAAACGCAATTTTAGTTTTAGTCCCAACCAGGCGCGAATCCAGGATTTCATACAGAGAAGGGATGGGACAGTTTTCTATCAGCCTAGCTTCGCATAGGGCTCGATATTTAAGGGTCTCAGCGAGGTTGTTTTCATGCATAAAATATGCAAGAAAGCAGAGCTTGGAATTGAATTGGCGAAGTGTGAGAAAGGCAGTAGGCCCAGCTGCGAAAGAGGAAAGCTTGGATTTGGATCCACGCCCAAGTGTAATTAAGGCAGAAGATCAACTTTGCCGTAAGGCAGAAGGCCTCGCATAAGACCTAACGCCGAACCGCAAAAGAGTGGGTTGAAATCGAGTCTATGCATGTAATCACGACTCTTCTACTGCGACCGATTGTTTCCCAAAGAATTACGCGCCATTATTTTTGCAAATTAGCTTTTGGACAGCTAAAAAAATCGTGTGGTAAAAACGATGTGTCTGTCCCTAATTTTAAAATTTGTTCACCTTTTTCAACCTGGCATTTTGGTGCCCCCATCACCATTACTCTAAGAAAACTACTACTCTAAGTAATCCGGCACTGTTAACAATGTATTTTTTATGTGAAACGTGAGTGAAATCTCTTTAAAAAATCCGTAGGGGTCGGATCAAAAACTGTAATTAAGTGCGACTCACGCTTGACTGTACATTTCTAATAGGTTTTCCTGTCATCTATAGGTATAGACCTATTTTATGTATTTTTTTTTAAATTTAAGACTTAGTAGTTTCGGAGATAAGGGGGGGGGGGGGAATGGTCATTTTTTGCCTATTTTCTTGAATAACTTTTAAACTGTTTATTCGAAAATTATAAAAAAAATATATTTGAGATCCTTACAATAAGCTCTTTCATTTGATATGTAACATGATATAGTTTGAAAAATTTTTTTTTTTAATTTTTTCATTTACCCCCCAAAAGTGGCCCCCATGTTTAAAATTCATTTGTTTACGTTACATGTCCGTATTTGGGTCACAAACTTACATATGTGTACCAAATTTCAACTTGATTGGTCCAGTAGTTCCGGAGAAAATCGGCTGTGACAGACGGACAGACAGACAGACAGACAGACAGACAGACGCACGAGTGATCCTATAAGGGTTCCGTTTTTTCCTTTTGAGGTACGGAACCCTAAAAAAATGAAATTATTTTCATATTAATTGCTTTCTTGGGGTTAGATATGAGGATATCGTTCATTTGTGGTATATTGCACAAAAAAATATGTATCACCAATATCGTATCTGGAGGAGCCCAAACTTGTTTTGAAAATTATTTTTGTTTTAATTTAAAATTTGGGCGACATCTATACAGTGTATACTGTATGTTGGTTTTTCGATAATTCTTTATCATGATGTGAACCGATTTCAAAATTTTTTATTTGATTTGGAAGGTGTTTTTAGTGTAATCTCATACATATTTCAAGTACCTATAATAAATATCCGCAAAGGGAGCTGAAATTGCTAATTAAATTAGATTTTTTTTTTGATAGTTAAAAAAAAGTTTTCATGATAAAGTACGTACGGGGGCCGTGCCACTAGGTAATTGACTAACGTATTTTATATAATTTTTAATTATATTTTTATTGTAATGGACCTATATTTTAATCTTAAGTTAATATAATGTGTATTGTGTTGTGTGTAATATCGGTGGTGGGCATTCAAGAATAAAATCATTATTTGAATAAGAATTTGTAGAATAAAATCATCTCGATTTTATTCCCGTCAAAAATATTTAAATAATTTTGGTCGGGAATAATTCGTATGAGAAAAAAATTGAATGAGAATAACATATTCATAATCAAATAAATATAATCATGATTTTTATTCGAAATAATATTCCACGAATAAAAATGTGGTCTGGGTACCGTATAGGTACTAATTACGTATAGTTAGGTAGATGTAATAGTAGTTAGTCTCTTGTCTCTTGTCTAATTGATACCCATTTTATGGAATAAAATCTTACAAATTGACCGTCGCATAGTTTCAGTAACCATATTATTTTTAATTTACTAACCAAATCATTAGGTTCAATTTAGCTGGTCTAGGGGCCTAGCCAACATGCCAATCGCTTGCGCTCCAACAACGAAGCGCTTTTTGTCTCTATCACTCTTACATATTAGTGCGATACAGAGACAGAGATAGCGTTTCATTGTCGTAGCGCAAACGGTTGGCATGTTGGCTACGCACCCTATGTGCCTAGCCAAGATGACAATTTTTCTTTTTAATTTAATAACCAAATCATTAGGTACAATGTAGCTGTTCTGGGGCCTAGTCAACATGCCAATCGCTTGCGCTCCAACAACGAAGCACTTTCTGCCTCTATCACTTTTACATATTAGTGCGATAGAGAGACAGATACCGTTTCGTTGTAGTAGCGCAAACGATTGGCATGTTGGCTAGGCCCCCAGAACAGCTACATTGTACCTAATGATTTGGTTATTAAATTAAAAAGAAAAATTGTCATCTTGGCTAGGCACCTTGGGTGCGTAGCCAACATGCTAATCGTTTGCGCTACGACAGTGAAACGCTATCTCTGTCTCTCTATCGCACTAATATGTAAGAGTGATAGAGACAGAAAGTGCTTCGTTGTCGGAGCACAAGCGATTGGCATCTTGGCTAGGCCCCCAGAACAGCTAAATTTACCTAATGATTTGGTTATTAAATTAAAAAGAAAAATTGTCATCTTGGCTAGGCACCTTGGGTGCGTAGCCAACATGCTAATCGTTTGCGCTACGACAATGAAACGCTCTCTCTGTCTCTCTATCGCACTAATATGTAAGAGTGATAGAGACAGAAAGCCCTTCGTTGTTGGAGCGCAAGCTATTGGCATATTGGCTAGGCCCCTAGAACAGCTAAATTGTACCCAAAGATTTGGTTATTAAATTAAAAACAAAAATTGCCATCTTGGCTAGGCACCTTGGGTGCGTAGCCAACATGCCAATCGTTTGTGCTACGACAACGAAACGCTATCTGTCTCTCTATCGCACTAATATGTAAGTTAGATAGAGAGAGACTATACGCAACTCTACGGAGCGTTTGGCATATTGGCTAAGCACTCTGATCGGATGATAGAACTAGATAGTGTATAGCGGAACTCTTCAATGTGTACTGTACCTAAACTAAAGTAACAAATATCAATTTTATCCGACTTTTAAATAGAAGGCTGAAAATCAACTCACAAAATATAACCGATTGTACTACAAAAATTAACTTAATTCTAAATAACATTTTAATTGAATAAAACCTTATTTAGAATAGTCCCACTTCTAGAATAATTATTCTGTTTTTTATTCCGCATTTAAAATAAAAGTGACATGATTTATTCACCTTAATTTTATTCTAAAATAACTAGTGCAAGAATTATTCTAATTCAAATCCATTTGAATAAGAATAAAATTTCTGTTTTTATTCTTATTCTTATTCAAGTTAATTTTTGCCCAACTCTGTGTAATATTATGTATACTGTGTGGACCATTGCAGTCTGTAAATAAATGATTATGATTATGATAAAGGTATGATTATATTTTTCCTGTAATATATATTTTCGTTGGTAAACTTCGAAGATAAAGGGGGGGGAGGTATTTTTTTCACATTTTCCTTCAAGTCTTTTTTTTTTACTATGAATAAAGAAAAAATAATTTGTTATGTTCATTTCGAGTTCTTTCAAATGATATCCCACTCGAACTAGTAACTAGACTTTGAAATTTGGCCACCTCTTTATATGTATTCGGCATATTCCATAATTAACTATCAATAAAATAAAAAAATTACACTTCCAATGTGTTTGGGTTAGTATTGTTCATAACTACCTATTCCAAATCAATATCTTCAGTAGTTCTCGAGATATTTAGCAATGTGACAGACGAACGGACAGACGGCCAGAGTCGCACCATGAGTAACATTGGTACGGAACCCTAAAAATGGTGAGCCTTATTTAGTGCAGGTACCTTAGTCTGACCGTACTTTTATGCTCGCTGTAAGCATAGTCAAGTGTAAAATATACCTATGGGTGCACTAATCATACTCAAACATATTTTATGGCGCATATATAGCTCTCATGTCAGTGAATTAAGAACTAAGTATGGGACATATTTTTGTAAGTTCCAGTAAGTTATATGCTCCCATATGTTTACACTCGACTGTACATAGCTATGTATGTGCATGGACGCGGGTCCATGCCTGTTGCCCGTTAGGGCTTGTGCACAAATCACGCGAGGCTCGATAGGGGGCGGGGGGTCACGAAAAAATCACGATAGATCTCGTTGGGGGAGGGGGGGTATAAGGAAACCTCACGTGTATTTTTCTACAGTGAACGAAACTATGAAAAAAACACCTACCACATGAGTAGATACTTTTTCTCGGTTTCGTAAAACATAAATCTTCACTCTGCACTTCAAAATAGCGAGTCTATTTAACGAAAATCGAAAAATAAACAAGATTTTCTATATACAATACAATTTTTCTTAAAATTAGGTCGAATAAAAAATTTCAAAAAAATACACGTGAGGTTGTGTGGGGGGAGGGGGTAGCTAAAAACCTCACCAAATATCACCAGGGGGAAGGGGGGGTCAAAAAGTATCCGAAAACACCTCGCGTGATTTGTGCACAACCCCTTATACGCAAGTTCTATAGCAAATGCTTTTGTCATTATTCTACAATTTTGCGTTTATGTGAAGTGTAACAATAAAATATCTTGAATATGGAATTTATGATTTATTTACTTTGAGTAATAGACATACAAAAATTGAATATAATTATGTATTTCACTGTAGGTATATGTACCTATAATTATACAGGTAAAGTAACGCTTATATGCTAAGTTTTAATTTTAAGTAGTACGAAACGAACATTTGTAAGATCCTCAAAACGGAGTTACTAAAAAGCTGCAAGTAATATAATATATTGTACAAAACAATATATTAGGTATTTTTACAACCTATGTATTAAATTAATTAAATAATGTATTAGGCACAATGTAAGGCACATTATATTCGAGACCAAGTATGATACTAAGAGAGTCTATCATAACTATCATAAGAAAGTAATTACAGTAGAATCAGTTTATTATGACTTCGCTCCGCTTATATTGACCAACCGCTTACTATGACGTAATTACCTACTGTGCGAAGTTTGGTTTACACGTCAAAATCTTTGTAACAAAGTCGGAGTCGGACCTATTAATCCAATTTTCACGAAATTATGTCCGGTTATACTGACTGACTGGTGTAGCACTGGTGGCCTAGCAGTAAGAGCGTGCGACTTTCAATCCGGAGGTCGCGGGTTCAAACCCCGGCTCGTACCAATGAGTTTTTCGGAACTTATGTCATTATCATTATCATGTCTTATGTCTTATCATTTGATATTTACCACTCGCTTTTCGGTGAAGGAAAACATCGTGAGGAAACCGGACTAATCCCAATAAGGTCTAGTTTACCCTTTGGGTTGGAAGGTCAGATGGCAGTCGCTTTCGTAAAAACTAGTGCCTATGTCAATTCTCGGGATTATAGACCGACCGCTTAAATGAGTCCTCGGCTGCGCGGTACGGGGGCTTCTCCGCCACCCTTAGCACAGAATAAATAATAGTACTAGGTACAGAAGACTCACTCTCTAACAAAACGCCTCTCTTACGATCAGCACAGATATGGGAGCTAGGTGCCGACAGCGCCACGCGCGGCTTATGACTAGCCACCAAAATTGGTGTGGAATGGATGTACTTTTAGCTAGGTACCTGTAGCAAAGCGACGAAATCGCGGAGTGAGCCACGCCTGCCCTTAGTCGTCCCACCCCGTCGCCCCCGTACCTCGCAGGCGAGGACTCATTTAAGCGGTCGGTCTATAGTTGCCAAGCAGCTCCCATTGGCACAGGCCGGGATAACGCAAGGAAGATGATGATGATGTCCGGTTATACTGACACATTCGCTGGTTTTCGTGGCCGTCCCCACGACTTTCCCTGCGAGGATGTTTGGTAGGTACATGTGTGGTGTGTAAGTTGTTTTTCACTTCTCATGCTCAAAAAGTGCACCTTTATGTCGTGTGTAGACGACATAAAATCGCATTTTATGCTCTAGAGCATAAAGTAAAATTATCTATTACGACCCTTATTGACTTAGCAATAAAGTCCAAATTCTGCCAAACAAACTGCCAGCCCTGCCGGCGCTCTCCCGATCGGCGTGCCCCGCGCCTCCGACCGGCCCAAGAACAATTTTCTTTAGTCTTGAATAAATACGTTAAAATAACCTAAAATATTTGATTTTTTGTATATTTTCCTCGCAATCGAAGTGAAAAGCAGAGTGTACAACAAGGGCATAAATGTCCATTTTTACCTTCGCTTCGCTCAGACCAAAAAATTGCCTCGGGTAAAAATAGGTCACTTTATGCCCTTGTTGTACAATCTACTATTAGTTTTGATTCACATGGACAAGTTGATAATTGGTTCAATATTAATAAAACTAACTTAACATAAATAATAAGTTGATCAACTTTGTTTTATATGATATCCGCTTAGTATGACGTATTTGTCACTTCCCTTCGATGTCATTATATGCGGATTCTACTGTACAATATATATTTTATCGAAGCATATTCAATCTTCACACTGGCGACACTTTTTTTGTAATTTGTAACAGCTTTGTGCCAAATGAAACGTTTTTCACCGCACCAACTCGTCAAGGCTCTCGTTATTATTCAAAAACTGATGAGAAAGTTGCATTTTATCCGCAAGAGGCAAAGTAATTACTTAGATGCAAATTTTGAGTTGTTTCCTCAAGTTGGTTGGTGGAATTTCTTTTTAAGTGATTGAAAATATTTTGACACAATTTGTTGTATATCAACCACAACTATACCTCTGTTTGATTTTTTAAAATTATTAATTATTATAAGAATTAGGAGCATTAATAAAAATTGTATGAAAACTGTTTTTCGCTCCAAATTTTTACAATAATCAAAAAATCTAAAAAAGTAATCGTAGGGGCATAACTATGGTTAATATAGGTACCTACATCAAAATATTTTATATAATAATTAAAATATTTTCCATAATGTCAATATCCAGAAAACGGGGACTACGTTTGTACGGAGAGGCGGCCGTTCCCTTTCCTCTTAATATGTCAAGGTTATGTTTTGCAGTTGACATTTTTGCTCGCGTTGGTGTGGTGAAAAATTGCGTGTTACACTCGGTAACAACGTTTGTTTAACCCTAATGCCTTGAAACACTCCCAGCGCTCGAGATTAGCTTGCTCGGGTTTCAACATTAGCACGAGGAGTTACAACATGTTTGCCCCCTTATAAAACAAATAACTAGTTACACACATCTTAACAAGCCAACGTTCCAAGAATATATGTATACCTAGGTAGGTATACGACCTTATTGTATGTTTACCTTATGAACCCCAAACGGCGCATCCATTTGCCGTGCCACTGACGCCACAGGGGTTAAATTTAGTTTTGTGAATAAATAAAGCCAACCTAACTCCACGGTGTTTTTCAGTAGATTTTCATCAAAAAACGATCGGCGTCAAATGCCGTGTTTGGCGTCGTTGTCACGATTTTGCGTTGACGTCAATTGCCGTCTGTGGCGTTCAAAACGTTAACAAAAATAAAACTTCTAGCTGCCGTATACATATATATTGAATACCTACCGGTACTAAAACTAAAAATTATGGGAATTCAGCCTTGTGGTTAATTGGACGGAAAGTTTTCCTAAATATAATACAAACAAACAAACCGAACAAACTGGTTTGTGACCCAGCATAGAACGTTTTCTCATTCAGTGTCATAGTATGTATAATTTTAAATAAATGTAATGCCAATGACGTAGTAAATGTGAATAGGTTTCATAGTGGGTCAGGAATCAAGCTGTTCGATAATATGTACCTACTTAAAACTACTATGTTTGGAATACTTAAAGAATGACTGGACCTAAAATGTAACTACTTAAAATTCACGGTTGTGCCCAAGTTACTCTTGCAATCGTAACATAAGGATATATTATAAAATATTTCTAAAAGAAGGAGGAAGAATAAGACCACTGGTCATTCCCGTATATGTAGGATTTCGAATAAATATGGCAGTCTATGTCATTAGGGCTCAAAGTTTCTACTTGCCAAATAAATGTAAATCTGTTCAGAATTCAGTATAACCCTTAAAGCTAACAGATAGACACATTTGTGTTCAGTATGGGTTTTTCTATGCCTACCTACTTTTAACTTATACATACAGAGATTCCTGATACACGTTTCAATATACAGGGTGTCCAGCGGCAGATTTCCGATTTCAAATTAAGATAATTTTCGTAGCGAAGTGTGAGGGATTCGCGGGGGGGGGGGGGGGAATGACATTACGGACATTACGGACAGAGCAGCGTGTAGAAACGCGAGGCGTAAGGGCTCATTTAGACGATGCGAGTTTCATTACATTGCGGGTTTTGATCGGTCGGTTGAATTGGACGTCTAACAGTCTGCAATGTAACTAAAATCGCATGCGAGATCGCGTGCCGTCTAAATCAGCCCTAAGTTTTGCTATTTTCAAAAACAGAAATCCGCAATCATCTCCTTTTCATAATAAAGGGGCCCACTGATTAACAGTCCGCCGGACGGTATCGTTAAAATTTTGTCAGTTCTGAACAACTGACAGGTCGATACTGTCCGGCAGACTGTTAATCAGTGGGCCCCTTTATGAATAGTTTTGGTTTAAGGTCACGATCAGCTGGGTAAGAGAAGCATGGTTTATTTTAGCAAGAGAAACCGTATTACGACTACGTAAGTATTTTTAAGTTAATTTTATTTATGCATTAGTTTCTTTATCATCATTAAATTAAATTTTTAACATCTTTAAGATCTCTAAGTTTGCCTCATGGTTTCTCTTACCACATCTAACCTCATATGTTACAGTTTTTTTAAACAAATTATAAAATCGTAAATATGTCGCTGGACAGTCTATAGGTATCATAAAATGAATGAATGTCGTCATCATTGTGGTCTGGTTAACAATAGCGCGGCACTGAATACGATTGGCAATGCCATTGAGAGTGATTTGACTGAGGCACCGTTACACCTGTGGTCCAGGAAGCAGAAACACCATGTCGTCTCGTCGTACCAGTCTCTGGAACATAAAGGAAATAAGTAGAAAATAAAATCAATATTTTGGAGACAATATTACACAAGTCTATTAAAACTTGATATACATACTCAATACATACCTACTTATATACATAGATAACATCCATAACTCACGAATACCTACGCTATGTTCACATCTCTATCGCACGCGCGTAATCATATAGCTGTCCCACCCATGCGCCGGCAGTCAACGCCACTATGCGAGTGGGAGAGCAACAGGTATAATCATGCGCGGGCCGTGGAGATGGGAGATGGCGGGTCAATGCACGATAATCTTCGTGCTTTGCCTCCTTACTTGACGTATGTTCGGTTCAAATCTTGCAAACTATAGTTCGTTTTTTTAGCATTAGAAATAAGGTAAACAATCTTGATGTGTCTTTTAATTGAAAAACACATTTTAAAAATAAGTTACGGCAAATATGTAACAATTATGAATCTAATACGATCATTTATATTCTTCTGCTTTCAATATGTAATAGTTTTTGATTTTTAAAAAGCGTTTTTCAATAGGGAATATTAGGCAAAGCTCTGCGTAGGTGGCACCTTTGTGGCACATACAGTAAACAAACCACATTGACACATGGCCTACCGCGAATCAAGAAAATCGAAATTTCGTTATCTAATCTCTCTATCACTCTTGCATATTCGAGCGATAAAGAGGCAGATAACTAAATTTCGATTTTCGCGTTTACCGGTAGGCCCTTGTTAACAAACCGCCTTGATGCATCAATGTCATATTTTAGTGTCTGAAAACTTGTCAAAAAACAGTTTAAGGCATATATAGTATGTATAAGTTAGTCTATGAATTTACTGAGTCGGTAGTGCTGCACTATGGCGGCAGAACATTGCAGTAATATCCCCTATTAAAAGACATGTCAAAATCGCTTACCTTCTTCCAAGTTCTTTCTAATGCTAAAAAAACGAACTATAAATTAGACCCACTTCCCATTATATGATTGAACTGAAACTTAACACACCCTACATAAGTAGGTAAGTTGGGTGACAATGAGAATACGATACTTCGGCTTATACTACGGTACCATCGAGCTGAACTGATGATGGACAAAGTGACCTTGGGAACTCTGTGATAAAACAATGTGTTTGTGTTTGTTACAATTGTCTCAATAGTAAGAAAAGTAGGTACACTCAGCGAAAGAAGCTTCTATCAAAAATGCAGTTTTTGACAATTTCAAACATCTGTCTACCCTACCTACTTAAGTCAGCCAAGGTGACAAACGTCGACAGAGGACGCCGAACGAAACCAGGGGTGCGAAACTCCTGAGATCGGCCAAACTCGGCTCCGCTCGGCTCAGCATTGCTCCGAGCAATTATTAGGGTTGGCACCACTTGACTTCCTTTTGCGTGCACGACCACAGATAAGATAATCACTTGAATTTTGACAACCCTAAATAGTCGAAAGGGATAGTGCCATATATTAGAAAGGGATAGCAAGATTCGACCCTGAACCGCTGTCAAACTTCGGTTTTGTAGGAATTTTCCTTTCTGTACGATAGTACTATTACTTATTCTGTGACGAAACTCAGATAATGTTTGGAAGTAGTCACGTGACTTTCGTAGCATCTGTCATCTCAATACATTTTTAATTTTCGTTTGACAAGTATCAATGTGATTGTCATCTTCTTGGCTAGGCCCCCAGATATTTTTAAGAAATCTGATGTGCTATTTCGATTTGATAAGTAGGGAGAAAAAGTAAGTATTAATGGTATGGTTACAATGCGTCCACTGTATCGGCAGCGGTCGGATTTGCCGATGCAAGTAACCAGCAATCGGATTGTTGATGGAACTTCATTCGGATTTTAGTAATGATCGTACAGTCGGCAGCAATAGTTGGTAAGCGGGCCAGGTGTTCAAAATGATCTTGACGCGACTTTATTGTTAAGAGAATAAGAGCGCGTCAAGGTAATTTTGAACACCTCGCCCGCTTAGCAACTTCTGCTGCTGACTGTACGTGCGGAATGTTTGTGAGATGCGGAACGAGCGAGCGGGGCGCGTCTACTGATCGACATAAATATATAAGTACATATATACAATATATTGTAAAAAAAATACTGTCAAATCTTAGGATTAGGTTGCAGAGTGGACCCCAGGCTTCCCAAGTTTAAACTAAAAAATGGATAAATGATATCTCACCGTTTGACATCAAGTTCTTTGACAGTATTGTTGACATAGTTGGCCAAGTTGACATCCTTAGCGGCCGGCCGGCACCCCTCGTAGGTGTCCGCTGGGATGTCCGTCCTGAACGCCCTGAAGTTGCTCAGGCAGTCTCTAGTTATAACTTCTTGGGCTGTAAATAGAAGAATAGAAATTATTTAATCAGTATTCACAAAATAATGGGCGGATCCGGGAGATATATTTTTGTTTATTAAATGATGTAATATAAATGATGCCAAAAACACTCAAATAATTTTACTTCAGTTTATTTTGTAGCAATGTAGGCTAAACATTATATTTACAATATAATACAATACACATCCTCTCTATTGCACAACCTCAAACTAAATTTACAAGGAAACCCACATAATGTATTTCATAACAATCACTCAAAAAAAATTATGATCTCAATAGTATTATAAATTAGAAAATATGTATAGTTCAATGCTTAAAAATAAAGATAATAAACTCACTGTCTCAGGCGAGACTCAAACTCACACCTCCGGGATACCAGACCGCCTCTCTATCAATTAGGCTACCAAGACTTACCCATTGACAGTGACTATTACCACCTCCTGTGCTTGTATGTTTGTTACTCAATCACTCTAAGGGCTGGATAGGTTTGTGTAAAATATTATAAACAAATAAATCTAGTACACTTAAAAAAAATTAGAACAAGAGATTAGCTGATAATTGAACAACTTCTAAAAAATTGCCTGACTAGCTAGGTACTTAATTAACTAGAATCAGAAATTCAGAACCTTTTAATACTACTTACCTCCTTTTCTCTCGATAAGTTTGACGCAGATATCATCATTATCCAGGCATGGCTGCCCAAGGTATCCAATGCCACGCCAATTGAAGGGCTCCGAACAACCAGGAGTCGCCCCGGTGCATTGGTAGCACCAGATAGCTAAACCTACAAAAATAATAACATTTTTATTATTAAGCATCCCAATTAAGTATTATAGTTAAGCAATCATCCAGTAGTGTAGGGTCTAAAGAAAATGATCGCTCAAACGAGCTTAGGCCAGTTTGCCAAAAATGCTTTTGAAGTCGCAACCGATTTGAAAAATTTTTGAGCAAGTTCAATGATTATATGTATGGAATTGCTACTGCTACTGATAAGGCGAGAATAACATAATATCAAGTGAATTTATAAGGTTGATACATCATTATCCGTGTAAAGTTAACAACAACATAAAAGCACCACACCCATAAACAAACGTATGAAATGAATTGCAGTTCTTATACTTACATTTATTTAATGTTGAAACTAATACAAGTAATATCAAGAAGTATTTCATATTTCTTTCTTTTTACAAAGTATTATATTCAAATATTACTTTAATTCGTATAAACGTTGCTATCAACGGCCAAAATCAAGTAACGATATAAGAGGAAACTAGATTAGAGGAAGCAAAGCGAAGCCTCGGCGAAGATGCGGCGAAGCGGTAAGCGGTGTGTTGTCACTGTTGTCATTGTCAATGTCAATTTGACACATAGATGTTTTTTTTTTTTATTCGTCCTTTCTGGACAGGTTAAGACCAAAGGCCATACTGCCTAGTCTTCGGTGAAATTAACTTTCATAAGTCATTTTAGTTCTAAAGTCTTCCGTTTTTTTTTTCATAAGTCAAATCCAATAAATATGTCTTCAGTATATTTGTCTTCAATAGTTTGTTTTATATATTGTCCAGTCCAATAATAAGTCTTCAGTTTAGTAGATTACCTTGTCAATATCAGGGTTACCAAATCTAGGTATTTCTTCAAATCCAGTAGAAATTAGAATTTCAAGTTACTTCCAGATCATACAAAAAAATGTATACTCCTCACAGATATTAATCTGTGAGGATTCAAAATTAAACTCGTACCAAGTCAAAACAACTAATTTACAAATTCCTTATCCTATATTTCACCAACAGTGCTAACTATATATTTATACAATGGCAAATATGTACATTATTTACAATTAAGTCTGTAATGTTACGCGGGATACACTCTGAACGCTCAAAGATAAGTAATAATTCATCCAATAGCACAAGGCGCTGAATGCCAAAGGATGGGCAGTCAAAAATAATGTGAGATATGGTTTCTTCATTTAAATTACATTGTGAGCATTTCGGACTATCAACCATTTTAAGACGATACAAATGAAAGTTTAATCGACAATGACCAAAACGAAGACGCATAATAATGGAATAAAATTTTCTATTAACATAAAAATTACTTTTACATAACCATGGCTGACTATTAACTATACCACAATCCCTTATTATCTACTTGAATAGCATGGTTCCAATGTGACACATAGATGTATATTTTGACCATGAATTAACAATATAATAATAATATGTTATTATTTTAACTGGATAAGGCATGATGGGTGGGGGAAATGAGCGAACGGGATAGTCTTATGTATCTTTCAGTAGAAGTAGCAGCGAAAGCGCTATTATTGTTTGTCCTTGTCACAGTCTCACATTTTAGTTTATTCTCCACCATAAATTAGTATGGGTTATGGAGGGCAACAAATAAATTCGACCAATCACAGTGTCGCATTGCCTATGTTTTGTTCCTCACAGAGGCACGCGTATACCACTTCTATAGGATCCTACCTTCTATGATTTTGATCGTTGATTTGGAGTTTGGAGTACCTACGTTTCGTTGAACGCTCGTCAACGAACGAAACGTTTCACGCTCCTGAGGTCCTACCGCGAACCACGTTCGATTTGTTGCCTCTCTGTCGCACTTGTAAATTCGTACGTAAGTGTGACAGGGCAACACATCGAACGTGGTTTACGGTAGGTTCACTGGTTTCGATGTTCATGTTATGTTTAAGTTGGTTTAAGTAATCAAAATCACAACTATACCTATAATATAATAAGTAATATGCCGCCAAACATTGCTAATCGATTTTATACAGGCGTCTAAAATTATAAACTGTAACCAAACTGTAACGCTGCAATACGTCCTTCTGGAGTCACGCTCCGACATATATGTATAATATATATAAATACTTAAATACATAGAAAACAACCATGACTCGTCAGTCGTCAGGAACAAATATCTGTGTCATCACATCACACAAATAAATGCCCTTACCTACCGGGATTCGAACCTGGGACCATCGGCTTCATGGGCATGGTCACTATATAGTTATATACCCACTAGGCCAAACCGGTCATCAAATAAACCTACATCTTAAGCAACACCAGTCCAGTGACTGGTTGTTTTCTAGGAATCTCGCTAGCAAGAGCGGTCAATAGTGACTAGATATTATCTGAGGCACCGCTATGAAAATAAAGTAGGTAGGTAACCGACATAGAAACAACAACTGTCATCTAACTCAGGGGTTCCCAAACTGTGCGCCTCAGCGCCGTACACAGTAGAGAGAGGCGCTGTGAGGCAATCCACCACACCATGTTAGCTATCTATGTCGAATAGCCTAGATAGGTTAGGGCGCCGCCGCGCGCCGCCGAAATTTTAAACTTGCAAGTGCGCCGCGGACTGATAAATAGAAATAGAAATAGAAACCGGGCTTACAACCCACAAATTGTTGTCACTAAATAAGCGTTGCTTAGATTACCTAAAGGTTATACAAAATCAGCCTATGTAGAGCTCAAATTGAATTTGGTCTGTGTAATCATGAATCATCTTGGATGATTGAGATAGTGGAACAGAACTGTCCTGTCCTGATATACCTGGTATGAATTATCTCAGATGTTTTTTCGGGCTCGGGCCAGTCGGGTCCTAAACCGTTTCCCTTTGCCGTTAGCCTTTGTTTCTTTTAAGAGCTATTTAGATTATTTATACTTTAAAGCAAATATCGTTCACCGTTTACATCTTAATACATAATTTATTTTATTACTTACAGTAAGCGCTGTCGTGATTAGCGCATTAATGAAAGTTGACTAAAACCTAATAATCCTGGGCGAGTGAAAGCACACAGGTCAAATGAACTAACGCGGAAACAGGTACTTTTACCGAGTAGGTATATTGAACGAGTGGGATATCCGCACCAAGCCCTTCATCGCGTGATTTCGTAACCTAGTGACGTAGTATCGTAAGAACGTACAATAATACATACTATGTACCTACCTGTACAGCCTATGCAATACATCCCAGGTCCCATAAAGTCAGATGGGGCAAGAGAAACAGTAAGGCATGAGGAAGACCGTTTGTTGTCTAGTCCATAGTTTAATTTAGGTACTTAAGTATATGCTTAATTTGTATTGTATTGTATGTCAGGTTTTTGTTTTGATATTAGTGAACAATAAAATATATGCATAGTAATGTATTGTACTGTATTCTCTACAAGTGCTTTTCTTGACCCGGCGTCGGTGTTTCTCTTACCCCACCTGACCTTAATCCAAATTGAAATGTACTTATAGTCCGTCAAGCCATTACTATCAGTAGAAAAAAAAACGTAGGCGCGAAGGATTATCGTTCCATAGAAAATTTGAGTTGCTCGCCTTTTTCTACTGACAAAGTTGTTTGACAGACTATATCTAGTTACTCGTATGACTGTTAATGTGATAGAACTGATAGACCGCGGGCCAGGAGCAAATATCGTCAGTCATCGCCTCCCGCTTGATGCTTTGTCAGATGACAGTTTAGATGAATTAAATATCGTGAATTAAAAAAACCGGACAAGTGCGAGTCGGACTCGCCCACCGAGGGTTCCGTACTTTTTAGTATTTGTTGTTATAGCGGCAACAGAAATACATCATCTGTCTGTGAAAATTTCAACTGCCTAGCTATCACGGTTCGTGAGATACAGCCTGGTGACAGACGGACGTACGGACGGACAGCGGAGTCTTAGTAATAGGGTCGCGTTTTACCCTTTGGGTACGGAACCCTAAAAAATAATCAGCCGGATGTATCGCGGTGGAAAGACCGTCACTTTTTTCTATGATATAGGAGGCAAACGAGCAGACGGATCACCTGATGGTAAGTGATTACCGCCGCCCATGGACACCCGCAACACCAGAGGGGTTGCAAGTGCGTTGCCGGCTTTTAAGATGGGAGTAGGTACGCTCTTTTCTTGAAGGTTTGAAGGTCGCATCGGTCCGGAAATACCGCAGGCGACAGTTCATTCCACAGTTTGGCTGTGCGAGGCAGGAAGTTTCTGGAGAAACGCACAGTTGAGGACTGCCAACCATCCAAGTGATGAAGATGGTAATGTTGTCGCGTAGGGCGATGGCGAAAAGAAGCGGCAGGGATTAATCCGAACAATTCCTCGGAGCACTCCCCGTTATACATGCGATAGAAAATGCAGAGCGAAGGCCACATCTCTACGCAGCGCCAAGGAGTCAAGCCGTTCCGAGAGACGCTGGCAGTACAATTCGAGCCGCTCTTCGTTGGATGCGGTCCAGAGGGAGTTACATCACAATCATCACATGAACATGTAAAAAAAAATATTTTTTTCAGTCATCGCCTCCCGTTTGATACTTTGTGAGATATGATAGTTTAGATGATTTTATTCGTTATTTCTATATTATTTTACTGAAATTTATTTCATTTGTTTTTGCGTTTGATTGCGGTATCTAAACTTAATTGTTAGAATATCTTAAGAAAACATGAGTGAATGAAGAAGGATTACTTACCTACATTTTCCAGGTTCAGGTTGTCTAATATGTTCTCACTTCTGAGGTGAAAAGTTGTATGTACAACACGAGATCAAAGTTATTTACACCTCGTGCGCTTTTAAGTCCCTTCCTACGCTCAAGATTCTACATATATCTACCTACCTATCTACTTGTACTATAGAATCTTTCGCTTGCACCGCTCAAAATAAGCACTCGAAAAGATATCAAACTTTGATTTCTTGTTGTACAAATACAAATAACTATCTACATTCGCGCGCGCATTTAAGTAGATGTAGTGCATAATTGTTTTTCATCGTATTTTCTCGGAAACGTTCGTATTTGTCATGCTAGTCCGGTCAATGGCAGTACTTTTACTGACTGACTGAAATAGCAAAACACATTCGTAAGTTTCCGTGAAAATACCATGGAAAATAATTATTTATTTTTATTTTATTCATTTTAGGGATAACAAACAGCTATACAATATAATGTTACATTTAGTAGTACAATTAAAATTAACTTAATGCATTAACCAACGACATTATCCACGAATTACCTACAAGTCCTACAACAACAAAAAAAGCCGGTCAAGTGCGAGTCGGACTCGCGTTGCAAGGGTTCCGTACATAAGTGCGACTCACACGCTTGACTGCACATTTCTAATAGGTTTTCCTAGGGTAGATACGTATTGCAATGTCTAAAATTAAAAAAACTAACGTCAAATAACCTACGTTCAGAATACCTAAAATCTAAATACCTCATGGTGTTTTGACTTAAATACAAAATATTTAAAGTTTAAAGGGTGCATATTATAAATAATGTCTAAAATTAAAAACAGTAATGTAAATTTACCTACGCCCAAAATCACTAAAATCTAAATAAGTAATGATTAAATACCAAAAGCTAAAAATGTCGAATGGTATGTTTGGTTTTACTTCAGCGTAACCTGTTTGGCAGAAATCATTTTCAATGAATGTTTAATTTGCAGAATACTTCAGTTTGCATAGTATACAACTCACCACATACAATATTTGCAAGTCCGAATCTTAAGTAGACTATTGTTAACGTGGCCGATTTTTGTAAACCATAAACAAACAAATCCGATTCGGAGCACCCCACTATCCACGTGGTCTTGTCTGTCCTACCCCTAGAGTGTATATCTCCGGCGCTGCGGGCAAAGCAGCCCTTTCGCCCTTGCGTATCAAAGCGCAGGCACTAATGGGATCCTTGGCAGCTTCGGCTTGCTGGTCGCCGAAGGCGACCAGCCTCTGCCGCTGCGGCTCCCATTGTGTTCTGCGCTTTGCTACGGCGGGCGAGGGCTGCTTCCCCTCCGCGCCTCCGGCTTTTGACATACACTCTAGGGGTAGGACAGATAAGACCACGTGGATAGTGGGGTGCTCCGATTCGGATCTACCTTTAGGATTTACCTTTGTCTACCCTCTTTTACGCTCGCGGAACCTACCCTACTACTTCGTACAAATAGTTAGCAAATGAATCATTTTAGGTATTTTGACCATATGGTATTTCAAATGTTGGTGTATCAAATTTAGGTGACATATCTTTTGGTACTTATTTCAAACATTAGATATTTAGTCCAATAGGTATTTTAAGCTTAGGTAATTCGTAGGTAGGTGTTACTTGCTTAGGTATTTAAAATCATTAGGTATTTTGAACGTAGGTTATTTAACGTTAGTTTTTTTTTAATTTTAGACATTGCAATACGTACCCGTTTTCCTATCATCTATAGGTAAAGTACTATTTTGTGTATTTTTTTCAAAATTTTAGGCCCACTAGTTTCAGAGATAAAGGGGGGGGGGGGGGGAAATGGTCGGACAGACAGACAGACAGACGCACGAGTGATCCTATAAGGGTTCCGTTTTTTTCCTTTTGAGGTACGGAACCCTAAAAATATGCAATGGTTGGCACAAAAAAGAGAACAGTTAATTATTTGATGTAGATTGTAGGTACTTAATTAAACAGGGAAAAATTATATGCTAAGTTAGTTACGTCATGCCTTATAAATATAACAAATAGGTAATGAAAATGTTTGCTTAGATCAGATGCAGATACAAAGCTTTAACTTAAACTAAATTAACTAAACCTGAATTTCAATTAGGGGTTTTAAAGTATGCACTAGATCTGTAGGTACCGCTAGTCTGTCCGTAATGTATTGGTGCGAGCGAAAGCCATGAGCGAGTGATAACAAAAAAATCATTGATTGATGCCAAAATATACCTAAGTTATACAGGATGTCCCAAACTTATGGGACATGAAGGGGAAATACCTTAAATATCGTAGATAGTGTATTTTGCTCAAAGATGACTTTATGTTATTTTTAAAAGTTAGTAATTCTGCATTCATAGATTTTCTAAAAATTACTTGCTTCGTCTGGGAATCGAATCGACTTAAATGTCAAAAAAAAATCAGCCTACTTTTATGATGCCAATCGAAAGAATAGCTAAAAACTAATAACTCTGCTTAAGCAACATTGTATTTTAAAAGAAAGGAACAACGTGAAATTAATCATTTTAATCAAATTAAAAACATACATGAAACTGCCGTAGTCAATTAAGTGGGTATTTTTTTGTAAATTAATTAATTAAATGCTCAAAATGTGATCCCTCTTGTCTTACGCAAATCGCCAATCTTTTAATGAGTCCGCTGCCTGTTGATTTTCTTATCATTTTATGGTGAACACTCGATGTGATATGGCACAATTCTGTTTGCAACTCGCCCACGTTCTCGTATCGCTTTTTGTATAGCATATATTTCACGTATCCCCAAAAGAAGAAATAATTCACCATAAAATGATAAGAAAATCAACAGGCAGCGGACTCATTAAAAGATTGGCGATTTGCGTAAGACAAGAGGGATCACATTTTGAGCATTTAATTAATTAATTTACAAAAAAATACCCACTTAATTGTCTACGGCAGTTTCATGTATGTTTTTAATTTGATTAAAATGATTAATTTCACGTTGTTCCTTTCTTTTAAAATACAATGTTACTTAAGCAGAGTTATTATTTTTTAGCTATTCTTTCGATTGGCAACAAAAAAGTAGGGTGATTTTTTTTGACATTTAAGTCGGTTCGATTCCTAGATGAAGCAAGTAATTTTTAGAAAATCTATGAATGCAGAATTACTAACTTTTAAAAATAACATAAAGTCTTCTTTGAGCAAAATACACTATCTACGATATTTAAGGTACTTCCCCTTCATGTCCCATAAGTTTGGGACACCTGTATACTATATGTACATGTATACTTATATATGCAGCGGATCGCCCGAGTAGTAACTAAGTATTTATTAATCTGTGCCCGAGTCGAGCAAATTTCAACGCTACGTAAGTAAAAGGAATTATACTTAATGTCCTACCGTCCCACGGCCGGTGCTCTCATAAGGCGCATCACGTGCTCTTCATTCTCTCGAGAGAAAGAAGTGAGCGGTTGCTGCGGACCGGTCGGTCGCGCGAATCGCGATCGCAGCCAGAAGACGGTTCGCGCGGCTTCGTCGCGCATGCGCCAGTTTCGACACCGCTGCGTTTCCGCGGGAAACTAAATCATATTCTAATTTTTTTTTAATATATTTTTTTTAATCGAACACAGATAAAGGCCAGTGCACACAGTGAAATAACAGTTGAATGATACATTCTTTGTCATAATATATCTGAAGCGAAAATAGCTGAAATCCTGAAACAATGGTAAGTGAATATTTATTTATCCATTGAAACTTTATTGCACAAAACATAAAAATACTGTACAAATGGCGGACTTAATGCCTAATGGCATTCTCTACAAGTCAACTATCGGGCCAAACAGAGACTTGTAAAAATGGTGCAAGGAGAAAAATTGTTATTTCTTATTTGTTTTACAAGGGGGCAAAGTTGATGTTTAACCGCTCGTGCTATAATTGATACCCGAGCAAGCGAATGCTTCCAAAATTGAAAAATGGAATTTTGAGCTTTGCGAGGGTTATAGTTTGAATAATCTCAGGTGAATTTTTCGGGCTCGGACCCTAATCTGTTAAACAAAAGATATTGTTTCCTTTATGCAGTGGTTACAATGCTTACTGCTAATAGCCCCGACGTAAGTAACGGGAACAAACCCATTTAAAAAGCAAATTTACCATTCTATTTATATGGTTCAAATTCTTGAATCAGCTCATTCGGAGATAACACGTTTTTGCTATCTCTAAAAACAAGACCACCCTAATTGTTCTCGGAACAAGCTGTCATATGAATTTGAACCTTAATACTATCACGATAGTTGCTTTTTAAACGACATGGTTGCTTTGGCACGTGGCTGTAGACCGCTCTTAAAAGAAACAAAGGCTTAGCACTCGTTTTGTTTAACGGATTAGCACTCGAACTCGAAAAATTCACCTGAGATTATTCAAACTATAAACAAAATTTGCCCCCGAGTGAAACACAATTTTTTTCACAAAACCAACCCGAAGAAAATATTAACTGTAAGATATCAAACAAAAACAAACCAAATCAAGTCCAAATGAATATTATTAAATATTTATCATTCAAAATCAGCATTCAAAAGTCAATTCAACCAGCAAACGTAAGAAAACAACTCAAAATTTGCTTTTGATTCCTTTGCCTCACATGTGAATAAAATGCAATTTTGCTAAGTATCGGTTTTTGAACAATCCAGAGAGCCTTTACCAGTTGGTGTGGTGAAAAGGAATTTATTAGAACTATGGTAAACAAACTGAACAACTAATAATTCTGATATAGTACACAAACATATGGAATTTATAGCATACACAAATAAAATACTAAAATATATATATAATGAATATACGACTAATAGTTATATATTAATATCTCGTAACTTTATAAATTAACTGTCCGTCCTCCTGGGACTTGTATTGCCAGACACAGACGTCTGTAGGTCAAAGTGTGGAATCCGTTTGCTGGAAATGTTTCTAGAATAGGTATTACTAACACAGGTAAGGTAGCTACAACTATTAAGTATACAAAATAAAAGACGAAAAGAGCGTACTTCCATCTTAAATACCGGCAGCTCACTTACAGTAACCCGAACCCAACCAATTCGATTTTGTTTCCTACGGACGACTTTAAAGTTTTAATAACTCGATAAGGTAATGTCGCAAAACTTGAGATAGTGATATTAAGATCATGCACCGAGTGTACCGAGAGCGGCAGGGAGCGGGTTATTGATGTAATGTTTTTGTGAATTAAATCTAAACTGAAATAGATGTCATATAGGAACTCCGTAATAAAATGACGCAACCAGCGAGCAAAAGCTTGCATGAAAAATATTTAAGTAGGTATTTGATGAAACCTAATTATTCAGATATAGGTATACCTAACCACTTTCATTATGTCTTATCGTTATGTCGCATCAATTATACAATAGCGAAGCCGTTTTATTCATTAAAACTAAAAATGTATTTATAAAAAGTGCTTAGGTAGTCTATAATTATATCTGAATAATTAGTTTTTTGTGCAATCTTTTGCTAGTTGGTTGCGTTATTTTATCACGGAGTTCCTATGACCACTTCCGGCCTACGGATTTGATAGTCGTATTTATCTACGTGACAGCGTGACAATGACATTGTCTGTCTCTTTTGATAGTGTGGTGAAAAACAGTGACTCTAATTTTATCACGTGGATAAAGCCATCAATAACACGCTTGAGAGATCAGCGAGCAGCGCCTCAGCGCCCCACGCGCCGCGCTTCTAATGTAGTTGATGTAGATATCAGTACCTATCACTGTCAGTCATTTAATTGACAATGACAAATAGGAGTGCTCATGGAGTGCTGAGAAATTTGGAAGCTATTTACGTACTCACGAGCAATGGAATGTTAGTAACATGTTCTAACAAATGCATTGTTGGTTTGATGGCCTGACGGAGGTCTCCGTGCGGTCGCCATTTCGCAACGAATCAACAACGACAACGGCACAACCTGAGCTAGGCATTTAGGCGTTCTGTTCTGGTTGTAGGTACGTCTTAATAAGCAACGTGGTCGGACCGATTTTTACATTTCATCGTCGTGTTTCGTGTCGACTTTCTTTTTTAGTTAGATTTGATAAAATATGGCTGGGTTGAAGAGCTCCTCATTCCGGGCGGAATAAATATGATACCACAACTTGTCCCGAAAAAAATGTAAGTACTTACATATTATGTAATTTTCCGCTAAATTCATACATACGTTTTCGTAACTGGAGGAGGATTTTATAAGACACATACGGCAAAGTTATATCGTGCAGATTAAGTATATTAGGAAACTCGAGACAGAAAGAGTACAGAATAGAAAACGGTGAATGACGCCTAACTGATATGATTTCAATATCGGTTTGATGTCAGTGCACGTTCGAATTGGCCTGACTGTCGAGACAACTTTATGATTGCTGCTCTAATTCTCGAAAACAAAATACTTACCGAAATGTAAAAGAGGAAAAAACGTTAAATTAATTAATTTTCGCGTACTTTCTTGGGTTTTATTTGGTCTTATATAACAAAATCACGCTTTAACGGGTGTTTGTTTAATTTGAATAAGAGGTAGCTATACGTTCCAAGCAACCAGCATTGTGAAGTGAAGTCAATTAAAATTATAAAATAGTGTTCGTTTTAAAATCTTGGTTAAAATAATGACTCCGCTTAGGCATTTTGTATTTCCCTACAATACGTAGACCGTGTTCAACTGTCTAAGACCCACAATTTGAATACTATTAAGTCATTAAATAATTAAGTAGGTAAAGTAGGCAGTAGGCTAACGATCTTCTATTAGGTAAAGTGGGTGCTAGTGTGCTAATGCGGGTACCTACGGACAAAGCACTACGTGTATCTATATTTATCTTTGTAATTACAATGATATATTTGTAAGCTTGTTTATTAAAGTTCTGTTAAAAATTAGGCTTAATTAAAACGCGTCTTGTTCGTTAGCCATTTTTATTCGCAGAGAAACAGGCAATTATTACAACCATAGATAATATAGAGTAGACATACTCCTAATTCAAATATTCGAATCTGGAACATCTTGTGGTGCTTTACCATAGACAAACAATATAACCTCAACAAGTTCGTGTTGTGTTTGTTTAAGAAGCTATTTTTCTAAAACGCGGGTTGAATATTATACTTTTCTACCTTAGGGCTAAAAAGTAGTACAGTCAGATCAAACTAACTCTGCATGGCATTTGCAATGGCAAAGTGTGACAACGTCATCATTAATGTCAAATTTTTATGAAAACATGACGTTTATAATAACACTCTCTCACTTTGTCCTGTTCAAATTGGTTCAAAGTAGCTTATGCCTTGATCACATCCACCCTGCATCCTACTCTCCCGGCCGAGTAGCAATTTGCTGTCTCGCCACTGTATTAGGTACCACACTGATGTACTCGATACATGTGATCAAGGCATTATTGCTGGCTGGCCAGTAACATCGTGGATGCTTACCTATGTACCTACACTCCATCTAAAGGATGACTCACGTTAGACCGGGCCGGAGTTCCGGCACATCGTTTTCTATGGAAAGCATCACGTGATCGCCTGTCATGTCATAGAAAAGTAAGCCCCGGAAGCATCGGCCCCGGACACGGCCCGGTCTAACGTGAGTCATCCTTAAAGGTACATTTTGTCACTGCTAAGCTCGATGATATTTCCTTTTCCAACCAGCTCACTAATTGAACAGCAAATATTGAACTAATCGAAAGTGCGTATCGATGTCGAAGCTTACGAATCTACAAAAACAGTGATATTCCATTAATTATTATGTTTGCGTGGTCACTGGGCAATTAATAAGTAGAGTCATTGCGTCAGTTCACCGTCCAGTGCCTGTTTCCGTCCACTTGTCGTAGTTGCCACAAAGAATTATGTATATTTTAATATATGTCTATATATTCTAGAATTGCATATGATTTAAATATATACCTACATATTGAAATTATACACAATTCTTTGTGGCAACTACGCCAAGTGGACGGGCGGGAACAGGCACTGGACGGTGAACTGATACTGATACTGATACTAGGGGCAACTCCAGCCAGCAGATCCTGCAGCAAGGACTAGGAAGAGGAGACTATAGGGGGGAGGCGAAGTTGGGGCAAATAGCCCTGTAAGCTCGCATGACTCTGCTGATTCAACCTAAGCGGCCTCGAGTCAGTGGAGGTGTCAGCGTCACCCCACACCGGCTAAGCCTCAAACGCGAAATCAAACAAAGTACGCGCGCAAACCAGCTTATTACGCAACAACCCCTGCCACCCCTCCGTAGGCGCCCGCAGCCTGCCCGAGACACCGGAGCACCCAGTAGATAAGACAGGAGTGTAGGATTTGCAGTCAGGATAGTAGGAGAGACGGGAGATTTTTAGCCGACCCGAATACAAGGCATCGTAAAGTCAGCACGGGGTAGATAGATACTATACTTGGTGTGTAATAAATACTAGGTGTGAGGATGTGTGACTGCATTATGACCCTCCCCTTTCCCCTCATTTGTAGAAACCTGGATAGCCCCGTCGTTATTACGTTATCTCGGATAGTATCTCAAATCATTAGCCGCTCTCGCCTTAGTGTTTCTTCCTGCGAAGTACTGGGGATTCCGTATTAGTACTGCTGTGGATTCGATTTTCTTCTGGTTCTGATTAATTGATTTGTAGTCCCTCTTTCTCTAGACTGTGACACAAATAGTCCCGAGGTGCGTTGTCATTGTAGGTCGAATACCGCCGTAACATTTTTAACGTAGTTATTGCATCTCTATGTATATTCCCCGTTTCTTGCGAGAATGAAGAACGTAGGTACGACCAAGTATACAGACGTAGCGTACGGTGAGCTTCAGTAAGGTGGACGAAGAATTTTGTTGAAGAATCTGTTGGTATAATGGTTTGTTGTTTGTTATCAGTGGAGACGGCTTTACTTTGCACCCAGTGCCTTAGCCTTCACTTGTAACTCAATCTACTTAAAAATATTTAATTCTACCAAAATAGAAGCACGCTTCGAGCACCAGAAGACTGCACACTGCTCACTTAAATAAACAAACACTCATTTTTTAAATTTCAGAATAAAACACAAAAGTAAATAGCACTTCATTTAGCTATGAAATATAAATATCTGACTCTTTCGCGGAAGGCTTTAACTACCTACACAATAGGTAGATATGTATTAACGGGTATGTCCTTGCACTTATAAGTACATACGTATATATAACATTATTAACACCAACCAGACTCAAGTCACTTAGCACGCACAATAATTCTGTCGTTTCACTATTCACACACCACACAAGATCATTTTACAGTATACCTACTGTACCTATTTTCAATTGGCTAGCTTGCAAAAATGCCTTTGTATATCTGGTCGGTTGTTTGTTCGGCTTTCTGATCGGCTGTCTATCCAGCTGTTCTCTTCTCCGCGGGCCGTATCTCCCGACCGACCCTCGTAAAATCGTGAGAAGCTTCAGCAAACCTGTGCCATCTTTGTCCATTTTAGTCTTTTAAAAATTCTTCAATGTGGCAGAGTCGTGGTTCACGGGGCCGTTCGTGGTCCGCTAGTTAGGTAATAATTATTTTATTTGCCTAACGTACTTGCGTGTTTAATGACCGCCTGTTTAAAAGTTTCAGCCAAGTCGATGAAGGTCCTGTAGGTAAAGACAATAGCGCAGCCGGGCGGGGCGGACAAAGAAAAGAACCCTTGCATCCATCCAGCCGTGCGTAATGGACAATGGTTTATGGTTTCCGTATTTTTGACAGAGTGTTTGCCAGATGCGTGTAACCATTAAAACAATTCCGTCAGGATTTTTTGAAAGTAACTTGTTACTTTGTTCGTTTTCTTTTTAGGAAGAAATTTGTTATTGCTCAATGAAATAAATGAACAATACTTTTGTGTTATCGGAATTGTTGAGATTACCCCAACAGAACGGCACCTTGCTTTTGGGTCAAACAGATCACTGTGTTACCTCCCTCCTGCAGACATACACGAGAGCCAAGGGCTACAAAGGCTGAGGCACTGTACGGTGAACTGACGCAATTACTATATTACGTCACGAACATCATGAGCATCATGAGGATAAAGGAATTCACAAAGGAATATACATACACTCGAGTGCAAAGAAATCGGACCACCCCAGCATTTTTAACATTTTTTCAATTTGTATAAAAACTGTAAGCTCGATCATGATAATTTAAATACCACGTGGTAGATAATTTTCTGCCCTATCAAATGACATCAATATTCAGGGGTTGGGATGGATATTTTACAAAATATGGGCCTGGAAATCACCCCCCTCCAACTGCCTCATTAGCGCATGCACTAATTGACCACTTATCATTAGGTATAAAACCAGTCATTATCATTGTTTATGCATCTATCGTGATTGGTACGTCTTCCTGAACACTACTCTCATCGCCTGAACCTGGAAAAACTGGAGAAAAATGGATACTACCCCGACTGAAGCCGGCTAAGCAGTTGTCCTATTGCAGGGAGGGCTTAGTCAACGTGCAGTGGCTTGACAACTCAACCTATCGAAGTCATCGGTTCAACGTGTCTTCCAGAGATTCCGCGTAGATGAGACGCTCTCCAGAAGACCCGGAACTGGCAGAACTCGTATCACTTCTGAGAGAGATGACCGTTTCATCGTTATTACCTCGCTACGAAATCGTCGACTGAATGCCGTTCAGCTTCAGCAGAAGCTCCTAGAGACCAGGAATGTGTCTATCAGCCGATGGACAGTTAGAAGACGACTGAAGGAGAAGGAATTGACAGCTCACAGAGCTGCAAATGGCCCAAAACTCACCCCAACACATCGTGGACAGCGACGCGTCTTCGCTCGCGAACATGAAGAATGGACCCTTCAGCAATGGAGTCCCGTATTTTTTTCCGATGAGTGCAGGATAACTTTGTTTGGCAATGACGGACGGGCACGAGTCTACCGAAGACCTGGGGAGTGGTTCTCTCAATGCTGCATCGAGGAACGTGTTGCTTATGGTGGGGGGTCAATCATGGTCTGGGCTGGTATTTCTTTGGAAGTGAAGACGGACATTGTGTTCATCGCAGGGCCAGGTACCAGACCGAATTCAGGCGGTTTGACTGCACGTCGGTACGTGGAGGAAATCCTGGCTGATCATGTGGTCCCATTTGCGGGTTATATCGGCGATGAGTTCATCCTCATGCAAGATAACTCTCGGCCGCATACAGCCCGGATCACTAAGGAGTACCTGGAGGAGGTCGGCATCAGAGTCATGGAGTGCCCAGCCCGCAGTCCTGACCTAAACCCGATCGAGCACATTTGGGACGAGCTGAAAAGAAGAATCCGGGCCAGAAATCCCGCCCCTGAAACCTTACTGGAGCTAAAGACTGCGATCGAAGAAGAATGGGCGGGCATCCCTCAAGACACTGTAAAAAAATTAATAAGATCAATGAAAAACCGTATGACTGCATGTCGTAGGGCTAGAGGAGGCAACACACGGTATTAAAATGCTGAAAATTGTTTTAATTTTTCCTTGATTTCCTTAGAATCGCAGTGTTCCCAGTACGCATTTTTAGGGTGACAAAGTTCTTAGCCCTGAAAGCCTGAAAATATTGGCAGCAAATAGGTCAAAGGCACATCAATTTATAGAGGAAAAGCCAACCTTTCATTAGGTATATAATATGTCACAGTAGCCCTTACAGTTTTTACAGAAATTGAAAAAATGTTAAAAATGCTGGGGTGGTCCGATTTCTTTGCACCCGAGTGTATTTCCAGCACAATGTAACTTGGATCTTTCGAATCGAGAGTGAATAGAAATAGGTATATTAGGTAAGCATGCTCCATCCTTGACCGCATCGGCACTTAGGTAAGTACGCCAAGTGAGATTGTGGTCAAAAAAGCTTACCTTTACATGGTTTACAACTTTTACAAGTATTAAATTATTGCTGAGGAACGGAAAGACTCTGACGCGGTACGTTGCCAGAGCGAGTACATATTGCCGAAACTTCCGAAAAAGATCCGAGTTAAAAAATGCTTGTTTTCGTAGGTATTAAAATAAAAAAAAAATTACAAAACTGTGCTTTGGCACAGCGACTTTGTCAGTAGAAAAAGGTGGCATTTAAAGGGCGCGAAGGGTTGATCTCCCATAGAACATTTGAATTTCGCGCCTTTTTCTACTGAGTGTGTTTCACTATACCTAGTAGTCAATTCACAAAACTCAATTTGCCACTATTTTAGAACTAATTTTTGAAGTGAAAACTTCTTTAGCGGCGCTGTGCACTTTTTGAGGTGGGGAAAAAATGATAAACTCGAGACAGCGTAAGGCGTAACGCGTAAGGCGTCTCTCCTCTCTTTCTACCGCACGGCGAAAATGTATGCCTGAGCCTGCTGTTTCATGTAGGCGGCGCAGGGCGCTTGCGTGACTTATGTTATGTGTGACGGACAATGTCATTGTTTTTTTTTATTTAAATGCCATCTAGTGAGTTTCCCTCAAACTGGTATTAATATAACGGTAGTACCAGTAGTACTTAGACAATCACAAATTATTCCATAACAAGTTAAAAATCTTCCTTATTAATAAGTGCTTTTATAGTGTGAAAGAATACTTTAGCGAAAAATATGATTAAAATGATCTCATAATATGTATCGATAATTGAAAATGTTTAAAATTGTTATGCTAGTTTTAAGTTAGGTAACTGTATTCTATTAGGTATATGTTGCTGTGTCCTTACAGGGCGTCACTTAAACTAACCCAATAATATGTACCACCTTTATAACTGGTTTGTGATATGCAATAAATGATTCTATTCTATTCTATTCTACTCACAGTGATGTGCTTAGGGGTTTCAAGTAATGCGACGATACAACGCTAGATGGCGTTAACCTCAATTATACATAATGCTGCAGACATTTTGCACTATATGGCCCTGTTATTAATATTTTTAGTTACAATGTCGTTGAGTTTTCACTTCTGCCGGCACCCCGTAGTGCAACCCGTTGTTTTTTTCATCTAATCACTATATAGGTAGGTACATATAACTATTTAAAAAAACATGTCTGAAACTGAAATCGGATAAATTAATTTAAAGCACATCACACATAGATGATTTTTTTTTTCAGAAATTCATAACTTGTATCGGATTAAATTGAGATGCTTATTCCGGATTATCAGCTGAGTAATGTAAGAAAAATAAAGTATGATTCTCTACTCCTACACTCTAAAAAAAATTTGGTTGGCCCTATCAATATTTTGATAGTCGTAATCAAGCATCTTGATTCCATACGAGCCTAACAAGGACTTCGACATTTCAAATAAGGTAATTCTGATTGATTTTACTATTGCTATGTAACTGAGCCAACTAAGATCTTGTTCAATATATACATGAAAAAGAATTATGCTAACTAATTGACCCTAGTAAGATCAACTAAGCTTGATATTTATTGAATCAACCTACGTTACATAATTATGTCAACAAGTTAATAATAGATGCAAGGTATACAATTGTTAGGATTAATCAATACCTACTTTATTAGTTCAATCACAGATACACTTATTGTTTTAAGTAATCAGCTTTCATTGATTTATATAAGATCGTAATTGTTGTAATTAACTTAACGTCAACTAAGAAGAAACTGCTCTTAGTTGGTCTTCATTTTTTAGAGTGTATGCTCCGATGCTTCAGTGACAAAGGGACTCTTATTGGCTGTCACTTTTCCATAGAATGTCAAATCGTACTCGACCTCTCTCTCTCTCCTCAGCATTATTATTCCCATCTGATTGTGGGGTCTGCTTTTCTGGTCTTTTCTCTCCACTTCGCGCGATCGGACGTGTCGTCTACTGAAACGTCGCAGGCCCTCGTGTCTTTTGCTATGGTGTCTGCCCATCTCATCTTCGGTCTTTCTCTTCCTCTGGAGCCGACAATGTTCAGATCCATAGCAACATTCCCGATGTAATCAGGAGGTCTTCTTTTTACGTGCCCAAACCATCTCAGTCGGCTCTCTTGTAGCTTATCGGCGATATCACGTACTCCGAGGCTACCGCGAACGTACTCGTTGCGTATCTTATCGAGCCTCGTTACCCCGCACATCCAGCGAAGCATCTTCATTTCGGCGACTTGGACAGATCGGACATGGCTCTGCGTCATAGCCCATATTTCACTCCCATAGGTCAGAACCGGTCTTATTATGCTCTTATAGACTAGGCCCTTAAGCTTCACGGGCATCCTCCGATCACAGGTAACGCCAGTGACTTCCCGCCACTTCAGCCAAATCGTACTCGACCGTTTACCAATTATAAATTCGTGATTTTAATGAAACCGGACCTTGATTATGTAGCTCCATTTAATTTCTAAAGTACCTATTACGCTTAAGGCGGATATTGGGGGGAGCGATGAAGCACCCATAATTAACAGAATGGACAAAGAATACTCGCCGGCATCGGCAAACGATCTAATTTGTAATAAAAATAATTACAAAGATGAATGAACTCATATCCTGATTGATCGGCGATAATAGTTGTGATAACCTCTGAACTGGCGTGGACGACCCTGAACCCCTACTACCAATATGTAGCAGGCGTAATTAGTAAGAACAAATGACTGCCGAATTTCTGTAGCACGCGTAGCGTGAATTGGTGGTCCTTGGTACATTAAATATCTTAGTCGATCGCAATTAAACTTTAACCTTGTTATTTCCACTATTTTATGATGAACACACAGTGGAATTTATGTTGTATACAAGAAAACGTTTTAATTAATTACCTTAGTAAAGCGTCTAACGAAAGAAAACTCTTTTAGAAATCGATTTTCGCTGATATCGTCTCGGATATGGGTGAATATGGTATCGATGCATTCATTGCATTGCCCTGAACACAAATATAATTATGAGATGACAAACGCGAAAGTGGTGGGGGTAGTTGCTGTGACGTCATAAAGTCGGCAGTACAAACTTTTTTTTTATTTTCTTTTTAGTTCTCGTCCATGTCGTCTCGGATATGGGTGACCCATCCGACGACAGAACAGACGACACGAACGAGAACTAACCTAAAGCCTGTGTTAATGCTGTAAGGTTTACTCGGGTAATTTCGAATGTCGAAAACTGTCGGATAATTCCGAAAGAGACTTTTATTATGATGGAATTAAGGGTGATTTTCATCTGAATTTCGGAATTATCCGACATTCGGTATTACCCGAATACACCTTACTAGTATACCTAGTATGTTTTAATGAAGGTAAGTATGATTGACAGCGGACCGATCTGTGGAAATCATGACGTGGATGCTACTACTAGTCGGTAGCAACAAAAAATAGTTGTAAAAAAATATAGTGAAGACTGCGCCGTGTACTCACGCCCCTGAAGCTTTTTAGAGTTCCGTAGTAAATAAAAAAGCACACTGTTTAATGATTAGGTACCTAAACAGTGACCATAAAATTGTAGAAATTTAATAAAAGTACCATTTTATTTAATACAGACAATACAGTATACAGCCTGGCAAAAAAGAGTAGAAATTAAAAAGTGGCAACACTGTAGTGTCGTCCCGTTCTTTTAATTAGATTGATTTGAAAGGGACGACACTACAGAGTTGCTACTTATTAATTTCTACTCTTTTTTGCCAGGCTGTACATATTTATTGGTTGAACATATGATACGGTAGAGCACAATTAAGCTAGTGTCAACAAGGGCCACTTATAATTTCGCGATAGCCGTCCGTCTGTGTTACTAATAATGTCGAAGTTTTCCTAATGTTAAAGGGAGTCCCGTAATTAGCACGGTGTCACAGTGACACTGGAGTAGGTTAGTTACAAGTAACCGTCAAAAATATTTTTGGTACACACTTTTATTGCCGATTGTACTTTTTCTCCTTTACATGTCTATCAAGTACCCACTTCTCGAGACCTTTCAAATGAGCCTAAACTCAATGTGTTTATGTTTTTCCATCGAAGAGTTCCTTTGGTTACCTTTCGACTGCATCATCAGATCAGCTCCATGTTAGCATGTTATTGCATTGTCGTCGGAAATATGGAAGCATGCGAAATTTCAGACACCCGGAAGTGGTTCAAATTTAAGTTACAAAATTTGAAGCACCTTATATACAAAGAGACATATTTAGGTAAGTAAGTACCTAAGTATATACGCATTGAAGCTAAATAAAAGTGAGTAATAAAAATGCTTGAATTTTGTCTTTTAGTTCAAACAGCAACACTCTTAACTGTCCATCGGTGGACCTTATTTCAAAAGGCATAAGGTCCACCGATGGACAGTTAAGTGGTTCAAGCATTTTGCGCCAAAATTACGAATTTTACATTATTTATTGAAAAATAACACTTTTGTCTTGTCATCTGAATTAAGTACTTATTCATCACGCCATATACACAAAAAAATCTAACTCGAGAGCTTTCGAAGTAAATATTGGCATTAACAATGTTAAAAAATCATGAATTTAAATTGGCCAAACACGAAAATCGCGAAACTTTTACTGGCCCGGTTGTTTTGGGCTGGCCTGCCAATCACCATTCATCATGGTCATCTGTGATCTGTCACATGCCATTTATGGGACACCCTACTTGTAACATGGGGATGTTCACTATGTACGTACAATAAATATACCATACTACACAGTACGTAATAAGGTCATAGTATGTAGGTACGAATACAAATTTGGTACGTATGATAGTAGGTACTTACTCTTTTTGGCACTTTGTACCATCAGCTGCAAAAGTGCATGGCGACTTTATCAATGAATTCATTCTTAATAATTTACTCTAAGAACAAATTAAATTACTTCCTATGAAAATATTTTAATTTGTGTTATTTCAAGTAGACACACTATAACTACTTAAATTACAAACCGAAATAAATGACATCTTATGAAGGAAAAAATGACCAAGGCTTCCAGTGTCCATGGCTGGAATCAGTCATGGTCGCCGCGATATGTTTTATATTCAGCACAATAATCAAACACTCATAGTCTCCAAAGTCAAGTGTAATGACACTGATGTGATGACCCTCGTGAACTTATCCAGACGAACTAATCACTAGGCCTAGAACGGTTTGGATACAGAAAGAACGGAATTTTTATTCTCTAGTCACGCGATCTTGCGTCATTCTATTTAAGATTACTTGCTTTTGGTTCATGAGTTGATGACATCTTTCGTTAGAAACATTGTTTAGAGCCATAAAGAAAACGCGACTCGAAAAAAATCTTTTTATAACGTTGTTTAATGTTTTTATATCGTAAGTAGATTAGGCCGTTAATTTGATCGTCAATTTCATAGATCGTGATCCACGTCAGAGATGCACAATGAATTCGGTTTTGACAGATACGATTCGATTAATTGCGCAAGGGCAACTTTTGTGCCGTCTCCGTCCCGATTTATTTCATTGTCTGTTCTTGCAGGAGGTAATACGTTTTTAAATTTGTTTTAGTTAAACATTCTCTACTTCCTCGCGTTACCCCGACATTTTGCCACGGCTCATGGGTGCCTGGGGTCCGCTTGACAACTAATCCCAAGAATTGACGTAGGCACTAGTTTTTACGAAAGCGACTTCAACCTAGAGGGTAATTTCAATTCAATACTAGGCCTTATTGGGATTTGTCCGGTTTCTACACGATGTTTTCCTTCACCGAAAAGCAACCTGGTAAATATCAAAAGATATTTCGTAGGTACATAAGTTCCGAAAAAAACTCATTTGTGCGAGCCGGGGTTTGAACCCGCGACCTCCAGATTGAAGGTTGCACGTTGCACGCTGTTACCGCTAGGCCACCAGCGCTTAAGGGCGCCGGATGACTTGAAAGGGCGTGGCAAACTGGAAAATTGTGTTTCACTCGGGTAGCAAAGTTATTTAACCCTCTCATTGCTTTTCGTACCATTCGCTGCGCTCGTGGTTCAATTATGGAATCGTTCGCTAGCTTTGGTATCAATATTAGCACAAGAGGTTAAAGAACAACTTTGCCCCCTTTAAAAGGCAAATACTCATCAATCTTTTCAATATTTAGGTTACCTAACTCATGGAATAAGTTAAGGTGCCTAAATCATAATGTTTGATATCCATCATCCAGGATATCGATAAGTACACAGCAGTCATTTTATTGCAAAATTAATTAACATCACAGTCATCGGCTTTCGCAACAAGATTTCAGTGATCCTATTTCTATCGGATATAGAATCGTGACCGGTTTACACGCATACTTTCATACCTCGTGTTAGGGCCACGATCCATCATACCTAATTACCGAACTAAATATCATAGGGTGTTTGCTATCCGATCCGATCCGAGTACTTGCGATTTGATATCCCATAGGAACACTGAAATGTTTTTGAGGAAACACAGGAATTATGTTAGTAAGTTTTACAATAAATGTTGTTTTACCTAACCCTAACTCATTGACATATCATGATTTTCATTATGTTCGAATTAAAATTTTGACTCAGCTGAAATTGTGAGTTGAGTTGAATCAGAAACGTCCCTAATTAGATTTAGACCAAATTTAGACACTGTCAGATCATAATATATCTATAAAAAATTCAGATCAAATTCACCTGTTATTACAATCCGAATTTTCTCCTCTATTTTTTTGGATAAATTATAACTAGAATTTTCATAGTTAAGTACCTGACATAGATATTTGGGGACAACATATCTTACACCCCTTGCTTGCTTGGACCTTGCTTTGGAGTTTGGGCCCCAAACTAAGCAAAGCTTGCAGTATGGGTATTACTTAGACGTAAATAGTTAATTACATACTTACCTAAATACTTAAAATCTTATGATTTTCCTCGCAAACAGATATAGCTTTAGAAAATCGTGGATAAGTGTTACATTCAGCGTCGATGTCAAATTACAGTCTCCGCTCTACTTAGTTTACCTTACAATAGAAATAGTGAACGGCCTGCCAACTTGCCAAGGGATATATGGGACTATAGTCAAGACTATAGTATAGTGTAAGTACCTATATTGGATATTTTTTTACAGTAATTGTGTTATAAAGCGAACAATATTGTACGGCATCTATACATATACCTACTTAAAGGCGAGTTTTTACAGCGAAAGTAAAAAAATGTGATGCCACAAGCCAAGGGCAGAAATAGAAACTATAGTTCAGTATGCCTAACTTGTCATCTTATGAAGGAAAAATTTCCAAGGCTTCCAATGTCCATGGCTGGAATCGAACCAGCGTCTTCCGTTTAAGAGACAGATACCTGCATCAGGCATTTTTCCTTCGTATACCTATGGAATATGACATTAAATTTCGGGGGTGGCATAATAACCTAACAAATTCTACACGGGCAGAGCCTAGTGTTTCATAATTCGCAACTCAAGTGAATAAATAACCAGTCATCTAGATTCTAGGTAATAAGTTTACCATAAATTATTTTCTAATGCTCTATCTAAACTAAAACTGCACGCAGAGAAATCATTACCATTTACCGGCCGGGTATCATTTGTTATGGTCGCTTTACCCTTGCTCGAGTTGCCAAATGTGCCGAAGACGAGGAATCCCATGCGATTGCTATCAAGAATTTTGATGAACTGCCAAATAAGCCGGTTTATACATTAAGTTGTGATATTGTTTGATATAATCAGGCCTGTTTCGTGACATTAAGTATTTCAAGAATGACCGTAACAAGTAATACCTATATCTGTTGGATACCGGACCGGTCCCTGTAGGTACAGAACCCACGATGAACGAGTCCGATTGGCACTTGTTCGGTTTTCAAGTAACCTCTTCAACTGACTCAATTTTTGATAGCCCAATTCTATGTATATGTCGCAGTCAAAAGTGTGCACTGGTCAAAAGAACTTTTAACCGACAAAAACAGGCAAAACTGCTTTTGACTGAGCATGTTGGTCAAAAGTAGTTTTACATGAAAATCATTGGTTAATAGTAATTGTGACTAGGTAGTAGAAATAGGTAGGTTAGGGTTATTTTTTTTTTGCTACGCCCTAAAAACGAAACTGTTCCCAGAGATAGGTAGGTTAGGGTTATTTTTTTTTGCTACGCCCTAAAAACGAAACTGCTGCCAGAAATAGGTATGATTTTCAGGTAAAACTACTTTTGACCAACATGCCCAGTCAAAAGCAGTTTTGCCTGTTTTTGTCGGTTAAAAGTTCTTTTGACCAGTTCACACTTTTGACTGCAACATATATAAGGCCCAATCCGTCATTTATTTATTGTTCACCTACTATTTTATTGTTCATAAATAATGTAACTCTCGGTCCCTGGTCGTCAGACACCAAAAAACTAGTAAAAGAAATTTCTACCAAACTAGTCTGGGTGTCTGGCGACCTACGAGATGCCCCTTTTTTTGCTCAAAAACTCAGCCTCACTGTGCAGAGCGGGAAAGCGGCCAGCGTCCTGGGAACAATGCCACAGGCTAATTTAGGGCTAGATCTATGATTTATTTATTTATTTTGTTATTTAATCTCTGTTTTATAAAATAATGTAATGGAAATATTATCTAAGCATAATGCTATAATGAGTATGATGATGCCTTTTGTAATAAGGTCCACCGATGTACAGCCAGGAGTGTTGCTGTTTGTACAGTCACCTGCAATAATATGTTACTCTTCGAAGGCCGCAAAAATATGTGACACGCTCTTATGGCTCTACAAATAAGATCGTGTCAGATATTTTTGCGGCCTTCGTTGTGTAACATATTATTGCAGGTGACTGTACATTCTCTTCCATCTTGTTAGTTGTATTGTAGTGTAGTCCTGCCTTACCTAGGTACTGAACACTCACGGTGTTATTATTAAACTAGGTTGTATAACCGTAAATCACCACTTCTACATGCGAATTTAATGTATAGCCGTGGGATACACGTGGGCAATGCTTTGTTTCATTTGTATCTTCTAAAAACCCATTAGGAATATTCATTTGTTATTGGCGCCAATATAAAATGTTTTTAAATAACGGTCGAAGGGCACTTTAGTATTTGGGTAGGTATTGTTTTCTTTTTTTTTTGCATTTATTATTCTTATTTATAGAGTATCCAGCAAGCTCGGTCAAATTTCACCTTCCCATCCCATAGAAACGAGTTTCGTTCCCATTTTAAAACTACGTGACGGATTGTAATGAAACTTTGCACATAATACAATGACATAAGGTATGTAGGTATATCTAGTCCTAATTCGTTTATACCGGGTGTGGCCTGTAATATGAGCAAAAAATTAAACAGTATGCTGTACTCCTCATACTGACCAACATTTTTTCAGCGACTTTTAAAAATAACTTGGGGTTTGATTTTTAATACACTTTAAAGTTTATTCTAAGACGCAATGTATTGCGAATTTTGTTATGTTTAAGGCGTGACAAGCAACGTCAATCACAATGATATGGCGTGGCGATGGCGTCCATTGAAGATAATATTTATTTTGTATGAAAAATAGGGAGTCTAAATACTTCATAATTTTTAAAAGTTGTTGAACAAAAGTGTCACTGTTTGAGGAGTACAATCTATGTTTTAATTATTTGCTCATGTTACAGGCCACACCCGGTATAGCTCCAGTTTATAAAACAAACGAAATAACTTAAATAAGCTGTATTTTTAGGGTTTCGTAGTCACCTAGAAATCCTTATAGTTTCGCCATGTCTGTCTTTCTGTCTGTCCGAGGCTTTGCTCCGTGTTCATTAGTGCTAGAAAGCTGCAATTTGGCATGGATACATAAACCATGCATTGCAACAGAACGGTAAAATTAAAACTAAAAAAAATGATTTTTTATGTTTTTTTTGTGTCCCAATAGTGTGGGGTATCGTTGGATAGGTCTTTTAAAACGAATAAGGGTCTCCAAAAAAATTTTTTTTTATATAGTTTATATTTTCGGAAATAAACACTCCGAAAGAAAAAAAAATGTGTCCCCCCCCCCCTCTAACTTTTGAACCATGGGTCCAAAAATATGAAAAAACTCTTGAAATAAAAGCTTAATAAAAACTTTCAATGAAAACTATAGCGAACATGATCGGTCCAGTCGTTTTTGAGTTATTGCAAAAATCTTATTTTCTTAGTAAAAAGACGTAGGTACAAAGCGCTGCATGAGAGCTCGTCCCTTATGCTTGTACTGTACATGAAACTTACTAATAGCCCCCGTTTGGCCTATTTTGACAGAATGGTAACTACGAAACCCTACTATACACTGAGCATGGCCCGACATCATCATCATATCAGCCAGAGGACGTCCACTGCTGGACATAGGCCCGACATGCTCTTGGCCAATTTAATAGCTAAATAAAATCTCCATGTAATTAATTAATGAAAAAGTGTCCGTCAAAAACCTTAAGAGGGAAGTATACTACGTAATCGTCCATACAAAAAGAGAAAATGTTTTTTTTAGTAAGGTATTGACACAATGAAAAACTAGGTTTATGGGTTTTCTTTTTTTCGCTACTCTGGAGAGATTTGGAACAATTATAATAGCTGACAGCGTGCCCAGCTTTTGCAAATATTCTCCCATAGAGGAGTTTTCCCATAAAGTCATAAAGGATTCTCCTTACCTCTATATACCCTCCATATTGCTAAGTTCAGATTTCGATAGGTAATTTACCGTTTACTCGTACTTTTGATATTAATTCTTTAGATGACTCCTAGAGGCGATGTAAGAGGCGATGTACAATCTTCCGATATAATTCTTGCTCTTTTTTTTTTACTATACTTAGAAAGGGACAGTATCGTTTGGAGTCCGAGTTTGGAGTGGAGTGAAGTTAGGCACATAAGACCGTAAAGAAACGTAAAACGTTTATTCACTGAAAGTAAGTGAAAAAAAACCAACTGATGGTAGAGGCTAAGGTACTACTATACTAGTCGTTTTAAAATGAGAGCGTAAAATGTATTGTATGGAGAACCAAGCTTGCAGGGGACTCTTAAATATATACTGATGTATTTTGTCATCTAGTGTGATCTGTGTGATTAATGATTCGTGGAATGGTGGTCACTTCACTAACCATATCTGTTGCTTATTGGTTATAAGTATTATGTATGTTATTAACTGCTGAATATGTTGTATTATTTTGCATAACGACCCGTGTCTGATGCATTGTGTTCGTCAATTTATGATGATAGATGTTGCCATCATAAAGTCAAATTATGTTCAAATATACTACTGTCATGTCCGTGAGATCGGACTCGTTTTATTTGCTTGACACAAATTTTGACGGTAAAAATTATAATTTCATTATTTTGAGCGTGCTTCGTTGGCGATCCTATACCTACTAAAAGAAATTGTACGCTTCTATGACTTCCGACTAATACATAATTATGTATATAGGTTTTCTGAATATGTTACGTGGATAAAATAACTTGCTTTATTCGCATTTTATAAATTCACCATGTAACGTAACATAATATAAAATTCGTCACAGCTATTGCCAAAATTAAGCTCGCTAGAAAAGCTTAGTATTTCGTCAATGACGATCAATATGTCGTCACTCGTTGAACAATGTCCTTGATGTATCCCGTGAGTCGGTTTCGTGACCGTATGTATCTGAAGCAACCGACCGGAGTGCTCGTGACAAAGCCAAGCTTTCGGCTTTGTGGGCCGCTGCTGAGACGGATTGAAGCATATATCGAAAACACAATTTAGTAATCCTAAGCGATCGTAAAACGGCGGGCGAATTGGTAATTAGAAGCATTTGTTTCCAGTCACGCTTGATCCAACGAAAAAGCACCTTTGACAGTTACAAAGTTACCAATGGATTAAGAGATTAGCGCGTTACAATTTTACGCATTGCAATTAGGTAGTAGGTAGGTAGGCAGTACTTGAATTGAACACTTGATAATAATAATGTATTCCTTGTTTTTTACGCTTCGTATCCGTATGCTTTGTAGTCAGGGTTACGTTTCATTATTGTGATGATACCTTGTCTCACCTTGATGTAATGCTCGTATGGCACCATTTGTTGTAAGCAGGGGAGTTAACGGCGGTCGTTAGAGAACCATTTGTTGCTCTCAAGCTCTCAGCTCGGCTGTCCTAAGGTCAGGGTTGCGTTTCGACATTACCACACATTACTCTCTCGCACTGCTATTATTAAAACGCGTGTTCAAAACAAGAACACGCATCATACAAATTGTTTTAAGAATTAGGAGGTGATGTGAACGTTATGACTGAAATTAAGCCAGTCACAACGTATCACTATGTGGACTAATTTGTAGCACTTTTTTTTTTACTTTACTTTATTTATTTATTTGCCCAATTATTATATATATATATATATATATATATATATTACATTTTGTTGGGTTCAGTTCGTCCTCATATGGCCGGCAGAGTGATGGGTTCTTATGTGTGGTCACTTAATATTATCTCAATTGCTATCCACGACCACCTACCTACTGAACAAATTTTGACCGGAATTTGTGAAAAGAATACTAAATAATTATGGACGTGCCCGTGCGTGACCAAAATTAAAGAACAACATTGAGTTTCTGCACGTTTCAGAATGTACCGAAAATCAAATTAGGTGGTACCTACTGCAGAAGAGTAAATTTACGACTAACTGTATACAAACTTAGCGTAGCGTACAATATAACATCTAGACCTTAAATGACTTACTTAAATAAAGTATTTGTGAAATGCTCTAAATTGCAATTACGTTCAATTTATTAGGTGCAATATTTAAGCACTTACGTAGGTACCTACATGGTTTATTATCATTTTATAATAAAAAATAAATAAAAAAGTTCTTTCATCAGATAACCAAAGGATTCACATAATTGTTACTTTCCCTGCATATTTTTATTTAATAACCCAATTTTTTCCCATTTCATAACAATACTTGGTAAGTATGTAGGTACTTAACCGCCGTTAGATAACCGGTTACCAAATGTGTCTTTTGTTTATTTTCTTCAATAAAAAAAACCGGTAACCGAGATATTCCGTAAGACTGGTTGAACGTTATTATTTATTTACGTAAACTCTGAGAAGACAATTCTGTGCTCGAAACGTCGGAGGTAATTTTAAAACTTAATTATAATAATTTAGAATACGCGATTAAGTCCTGTTTTCGTACATAATAATAATAATGTGTAATGTGTGTAACCGGTAGCTTGGGCCTTGCCCCGCTGCTGGCGGCACCCTAGGTTAGGTTTTTTATAATGTGTTTATATGTATTTTTTATTGTTTTGTAAGTGTTTTTATATTTTACTTGTATATTCATATAATAAATAACCCAATCTAAGAAATTAAATGAATAATGTGTAATAAGGAAGGTTGTACATGTATGTACCTACTTCCATTTTAGAGAATCCGGATGTCACGGATGTGTGCATAGTATTTAATGACTATGATCAAATATTATAGCTCTGTCTAATAGTGTAATAAAAAGAACACATTTGAACGATCGGTTTATTAGATCTAATATAATCTTTAATAGAAAAAAAACCGACTACTCAACCGAACCGGGTCAAGGTCCGGGTCCGGGTCCGGCTCCGAGTCCGGGTCCGAGTCCGGATCTGGGTCCAGAACCAGGTCCAGGACCAAGTCCAGGTCTATGACCAGGTCCGGGTTCAGGTTCAGATAAGAGCCCGGATCCAAGTCCAGGTCCGACTCCGGTTTTGAGTCTAGGTCCGGGTCCGAGTCCAAGTCCGGGTCCGAGTCCGGGCCCGAGTCTGGGTTCGGGTCCGGGTCCCAGCCCCAGTCCCCGTCCAAGTCGAAATCTAAATCGCCAAACGTGTACTATGCGTCGTTGAGGAGTTCTGTTCTGATCATCATCAGCAGTTCCACTTCATCAAATGCGACACTTTTTGATGAAAATGCTTGATTTTCTGATGAAAATACCAAAATCTCTATACGTATGTATGCCTTTAAGATTTGAGGAGTTCCCTCGATTCCTCATGGATCCCATCATCAGAACTCGAGCTTGACAAAAATGTGGAATAAAAACTTAACTTGCTTAACAAACTTAACGAAGAGGACAAATCGCCAAACGTGAACTATGCGTCGTTGAAGAGTTCCGTTCTGATCACCATCAGCAGTTCCTCTTCATCAAATGTCACTTTTTTTAATGTATATGCTTGATTTGTAAATAAAAACACAAAAATCACTATATGTATGCCTTTAAGATTTGAGGAGTTCCCTCGATTCCTCATGGATCCCATCATCAGAACCGGGTTTGGTCAAAAACGGGACCAATCTGTATGCATATACCATGAATCTAGTGTTAAACTGGATTGGGCATGAGTGGTGGGGGTAACTGACAGAACGGGATAGTTTTACGTATCTTTCAGTAGGAGTAGCAGAGAAAGCGCTATTATTGTTTGTCCTTGTCAACCATCATCAACATCAAACATCAACATTTATTCAGCAAATAGGCCACAAGGGCACTTTTCCACGTCAACATTGAATTTACATACTAGCAAAAAGCAGAGCTTTGTAAGGGCTCGCGGAGTTTTTCTACCTATAGAGTTATAATTACTAAGGTTGTTTTTAATAAGAGATTCATCTTAAAAAACCGGACAAGTGCGAGTCGGACTCGCCCGCCGAGGGTCCCCTACAAATTTAACGTATTTATTAATTTATTTACAAAAAAATAGTTTTCAAATATTTTCCCAGTACTTGTAGTGACGATATTACTTGCCAAATTTCATAGTTCTAGAAATTCTAGATCAACGGGAATTACCATACTCTAGGGGGCCCACAGATTACCAGTTCGCCGGACGATATCAGCCTGTCAGTTGTTCGGAGCTGCCAAATTTTGCGTTTTTTTAACTGACCGGTTGATATCGTCCGGCGAAGTGCTAATCAGTGGGCCCCTTTATAGGTACATTTTGATTCCTTTGAGAGTTTCGAAATATACATTTTTTGCGGCATAAACGGCCGTATCTTTTTTCCGATAACTTAGAAGTTTAAATTTTTCACAGCTTTTAGGACCTAAGTTATGCTTTTAATTTCAACTCGATACATCTACGCGTTCCCGAGATAAAAGGTCTTAGTAGACAGACCCTATGATCCTATAAGGGTTCCGTTTTTTTTCCTTTTGAGGTACGGAACTCTAAAAATGATATGATATGATATAAGGGCTTCTATAAATAATTAATAAACCAAATCATTTTGTATTATATTACATCAAGAGTGTTTGTATTATATTATATCAATAGGTACTTATACATTTCAATACATGAGTGTTTAACATTACGTAGGTTTAATCTATTATAAGGGAACCAAAACCATCTATATCTTGATGTATCCAAAACTTGTCATATTTTTATACCGTTTAGTACAACTTTTATGTCTACCGTTCTCCAATTCTCCCTCAATTGCTCAAAGGTTAACTGGAAGAGATCCCTGAAAGGGATACGTTCGCCTTTGTACTATAAAACTTTGTGTGTTTTTCATGTCTTATCTTATGTTTCATTTTGTACAATAAAGTGTTTTACTACTACTATTACTACTACTACTACATCTCATTAAAATGTCAAAATGGCCTAACGTGTTGGCTTAAACTCCGAGCAAGCCTTACAAATGTCCGGAGCACCTATAGCTTCTTGACCGGTAGACATGAATATGGCCGTAGCGATGTGACAACCCCATCGCTTGCTGATGGACCAGTACAATCAGTCAACGCAGGGCAGCTTGTGGAGAGCTGTTGGGAAGAAACATTCCCGCGGCTCCTGGGAAGTGGGAAGTTCTGCCACCCGATAGAAGGGTGGATAAAAAGGGCCCTCTGCCTCTGTCTTGCTTTAGCCGGTCGTCCAGAGTGGAAAGCGACATCGATTTTGACATTTGAAACGATATGGCAGTAATGTCGCGCTGCAATACTGCTGCCGATTGCAATATTACTGCAGACTACATTACTGTCGCAAATGTCGTAAACCCTGGCAGTGACATCGATTTTGTCATTTGAAACAGTAAGGCAGTAATATCGCGCTGCAATACTGCTGCCGACTGCGATATTACTGCTGACTGCATTACTACCGCAAATGTCAAAAACCCTGGCAGCGACATCGATTTTGGCATTTGAAACAGTAAGGCAGTACTATCGCCCTGCAATACTGCTGGCAACAGCGATATTACTGCCGACTGCATTACTACCGCAAATATCAAAAATCCTGGCAGCAATATTGATTTCGACATTTGAAACAGTAAGGCAGTAGGTACTTGCTTTAGCTGTCCGTCCAGAGTGGAAAGCGACATCGATTTTGACATTTGAAACGATAAGACAGTAATGTCGCGCTGCAATACTGCTGCTGACTGCAGTATTACTGCCGACTACATTATTGCCTCGAATGTCAAAAACCGTGGCAGCGAAATCGATTTTGGCATTTGAAACAGTAAGACAGTAATATCGCGCTGCAATACTGCTGCCGACTGCGATATTACTGCCGACTGCATTACTACCGCAAATGTCAAAAACCCTGGCAGCGACATCAATTTTGGCATTTGAAACAGTAAGGCAGTACTATCGCGCTGCAATACTGCTGCCAACAGCGATATTACTGCCGACTGCATTACTACCGCAAATATCAAAAATCCTGGCAGCGATATCGATTTCGACATTTGCGCGCTACAATACTGCTGCTGACTGCAATATTACTGCCGACTACATTATTGCCTGGAATGTCCAAAACCCTGTCAGCGAAATCGATTTTGGCATTTGAAACAGTAAGACAGTAATATCGCGCTGCAATACTGCTGCCGACTGCGATATTACTGCCGACTGCATTACTACCGCAAATGTCAAAAACCCTGGCAGCGACATCAATTTTGGCATTTGAAACAGTAAGGCAGTACTATCGCGCTGCAATACTGCTGCCAACAGCGATATTACTGCCGACTGCATTACTACCGCAAATATCAAAAATCCTGGCAGCGATATCGATTTCGACATTTGCGCGCTACAATACTGCTGCTGACTGCAATATTACTGCCGACTACATTATTGCCTGGAATGTCCAAAACCCTGTCAGCGAAATCGATTTTGGCATTTGAAACAGTAAGACAGTAATATCGCGCTGCAATACTGCTGCCGACTGCGATATTACTGCCGACTGCATTACTACCGCAAATGTCAAAAACCCTGGCAGCGACATCAATTTTGGCATTTGAAACAGTAAGGCAGTACTATCGCGCTGCAATACTGCTGCCAACAGCGATATTACTGCCGACTGCATTACTACCGCAAATATCAAAAATCCTGGCAGCGATATCGATTTCGACATTTGCGCGCTACAATACTGCTGCTGACTGCAATATTACTGCCGACTACATTATTGCCTGGAATGTCCAAAACCCTGTCAGCGAAATCGATTTTGGCATTTGAAACAGTAAGACAGTAATATCGCGCTGCAATACTGCTGCCGACTGCGATATTACTGCCGACTGCATTACTACCGCAAATGTCAAAAACCCTGGCAGCGACATCAATTTTGGCATTTGAAACAGTAAGGCAGTACTATCGCGCTGCAATACTGCTGCCAACAGCGATATTACTGCCGACTGCATTACTACCGCAAATATCAAAAATCCTGGCAGCGACATCGATTTCGACATTTGCGCGCTACAATACTGCTGCTGACTGCAATATTACTGCCGACTACATTATTGCCTGGAATGTCCAAAACCCTGGCAGCGAAATCGATTTTGGCATTTGAAACAGTAAGACAGTAATATCGCGCTGCAATACTGCTGCTGACTGCGATATTACTGCCAACTGCATTACTGCCGTAATTTCGAAATCAATCACGTGTGATTTTAACCGCCATATTAGTAGTAAAAACGATTATCGATTCAATCAAAAAATATATACGTACACGTATTAAATTTCACCCATAATTAATTATGATTACCTACTAATAGGGTATTTAACTGTACTTAAGATAAATTACTTTACACCATGCAAGAAATAAAGCACCAGAAGATTAATAGAGAAACGTAGATAGCAGTTATTTTTAGTCACAATTTCTATTTTAATACCCGATAACAACTATAAAGAGTAGGTAATTTGCTTGTGACGTCACATGCTAGTGTTTCATATAAATTTCATAGTAGCAAATCGTTTTGACAGTTCGAAAACAGAAACTCATTTGACTAGTATAGTCATATACCCAATTATATTGAGCCACAAAAACCCAGCGCATTTTAACGGAACAACCTTTAACCTTGTCAATACTAACGCCACCTGTTAGAAATATTCATAACTAACATTAGTCCAACAGATGGCGTTAGTAGTAATACACATTATTTACCCTTTTATTTATTTTTTATGTTTATATAACGATATTTTTATGCTTGATAACACATCTAGACATGAATATAAATTACTATGTTAAATCTCAAACCTAACAGTGCGATAGTTTTTCCGTAAAGTGTACCACAAGAATGCATAGATTGTCGAATAGTGATAGGGCTCGCTTCGCTCGCCCTAACAAGCAAAAATAATAACATCAACAATTTTATAAAATAAAACTAACAATTCAATCTAACGTATTACAATTACCTACTAAGAGATGTATATGGTCTCTTAATGTCGAATTACATACAAAATACAGATACAAAACACAAAAAAAAACTATAATATTTAGAGGTGTAAATGTCTCTAGGTGTCAGAACTATAAGATTATATAGTTTATCAAGTTATCCTTAGAGATGTATAGGGTCTCCAAGAGTCAATATCCTGTATAATTAATACATTCATTAAGAGAAAAGAAACATACGAGAGCAGAATGAGGCTTCTCACTGTAATTAATTAATAAAAATAAAGTTACTAAGTATAATAGCTTGTGTTAGCTTAAACAGACCAGTCTCCACAAACAGCACCCGTTCACGAGTATGATGGCTCCTCTACACAATGGGCCAACGTCGGCCAATCCAAGGGACGCATTTATGCGTTAGAGGGACCAAGTGATATTGCTATCTCATTCTACCGAATAGCTGCGTCCCTTGGATTGGCCGACGTTGGCGCATCGTGTAGAGGAACCATGACGCGTATCTCAGCCATCGCCTCCCTCAACCTTCATTCAGGAAAGTGGCGACCCGATCAACGACGCCACCGTAAGCAAAGACTTTTAAGCGAGCATGACATGTTCAAGCTACCGGCCTATATTAATATTAAAAGGCTTATTATTAACAGGGCAAGTAAAATATTAAACAGGTACTTTCACTGGGCATATAATAATAGAATTTGGCTGTGCATTAATATTTTAGCGCCAATAAATTTATATTAGCCTCAAATTTAAGCATCATATTATTAAATAATTGGCCAATCACGAAGTCAAGACTACGGTGTTCAGAGCACCGTTCCCTTTCTCTATACGCCTTACTAACTCTATTAGACCGGGAGATAGTGACACATTTTACTGGGTCATTTGTACCAGTATGGCGGTTCGTCAGGGGTCTAAGCATGTAATGAAGGAAAGAAAATGCTATGACCATAGCGCTGGTACCGGCGGCCCAATCGCGTGGGCGTTAGTCGAACGTGTCGGATAAAATACGAGTGTCGAACGATTTGTTCCACAAATATCCTCGTATTTTCCGATAGTCCATAAAAAAGAAGTAGGCGGTAGCGTAATGCCATACTTCTCCAGTGTGACTTACAGCCCGCCATACTGAGGCGAACACGTTAATTAAAAAAAAACAATTCAACCATTTGTGCCAAGCTAATTTTTGCACAGGTGATCATCGTCGAGCAGCCATTCATGGACATCACCATGCCACACTCTTCGGACGGTTCCAAATGCCCGCCATACCGCCGCAAGGAAGTTAATTTTTTTTTTTGCTAAACGATTTGTACCAGTATTGCATTTAAATTTTTGGAGAGTATTTGATAAAATGTGACCGTTATTATAATTGCCATACATATAGTAGGGGGAAAAAGTGCTGCCATACTTGAAAAACTTATTTAATCGACACGTTTCAAAAATACGACTATACAATACGTAAAATAATTTTTTACAGCATGGCATCATCATATTCTGTTTGACTGGATACAATTATACCTAAAAAAAATTATTCTGGATTATAACTACGGGGCGGACGACTGTGAGACTTAAGCCAAGACTTAAAAAATAAAAAAATTTTTGACGATTTGTACCAGTATGGCATTTGGATTTTTGGAAATTAGATGATGCAATGTGACCATTATTGTATTTGCCATACTTCTAATAGGGGAAAAAAGGGGCACCATACTTGAAAAAGTTGATATTTCGACGGGTTTTCAAAGTACAAGACATAAAATCATTTGTTACAGTATGGCATCTTTGTATCCGGATCGTTTGGGTAAAATTCTACCTAAAAAAAATATCCCATAGTGTTACCATGGGGCGGAAGATTGTCACACTCAAGCAAGATATGAATTTAAAAAAAATGGAACGAATTGTTACAGTATGGCATTTTAAATTTACGAACGTTGGAAAAAAAAGTTTGGGAAAATTACACCGTACTTATGGTGAAGTGCCAAGGTGGTGCCACCCTCGAAAAATTTATTTTCTACAGGGTTTTTTTAGTGTTGAAAAATTAGCCTATACCGTAACCAGGGGGCTGGAGCTTCCACACTCGCTCTATGTCGACAACCAATACAATATTGAAACCATTTTTCGAAGTAGCCCATGATGCTGAAGTTCGCAACGTTGGAATGCAAGAAAAATATTGATTTTTATTCACGATTTAGTTCTTTTTTTAACTATCCACATTTTTCGAGTCGATATTTTTTTCTGAGTGCAAAAATCGATCGTTTTATCATTCACAATTAAATTCTGACAGCTTTTTAGAAGACTGATTATTTAAAATAAGCATTTAAATATTGTATTTTTAATTAGTAGTAAGTTATTTACTTATGTGCATTCTTCCGCCGATAATATATTTACTATTAATAAAACGTTTCATTTTACTGGCAACACAGTGGTGGATTTGATGTAATTTAATGGTGAATGGAGGTTTACAGCAAGATGAGCCGAGATCTCTATGATTCGAGAAATCGTTCGAGCGGTGGTAGCCGTACAATATTATTCAACATAATATATAGTTATAAGACAAGATTGCCGCCACCTACGTCTTTGAAATTTTGGATTTATATTCGGTAAAACTTAAACTTTCAGGAAAAATTAGTGCCATACTGGTACAAATCGTCAAAAATACGAATAAAATCTTACAATTAAAAAAAAATATTGTGCACATTTGCCACCTCCTACAGGTAAGGCATTATGAGATTTCTATTTATGATCACACAGAAAGTATTGAAAAAAAAATTCAAGATGGTACAAATCGTTTAGCAATAAAAAAAAAATTAACTCCCTTGCGGCGGTATGGCGGGCATTTGGAACCATCCGAAAAGTATGGCATGGTGATGTCCATGAATGGCTGCTCGACGATGATCACCTGTGCAAAAATTAGCTTGGCACAAATGGTTGAATTGTTTTTTTTTAATTAACGTGTTCGCCTCAGTATGGCGGGCTGTAAGTCACACCGGAGAAGTATGGCATTACGCTACCGCCTACTTCTTTTTTATGGACTATCGGAAAATACGAGGATATTTGTGGAACAAATCGTTCGACACTCGTATTTTATCCGACACGTTCGACTAACGCCCACGCGATTGGGCCGCCGGTACCAGCGCTATGGTCATAGCATTTTCTTTCCTTCATTACATGCTTAAACCCCTGACGAACCGCCATACTGGTACAAATGACCAAGTAAAATGTGTCACTATCTCCCGGTCTATATGTGCTCTATTGTGAAAAAAAAAACACAACGACAGTGAAGAACGGAATTCTTAATTTGATTTTTTTCAGATAAACTGCAATAATAAATATGATTCTTACTGGGCACATTGAGATAGTCAATTGGTTGGAAAGCCCGTTCGAAATTTAAACTTATTTGCAATATAATAAGGTTGTATTTTGTAGATCTCTCTCATACTTATAGTAGGCTATTCAGAAAAAAAAAAATATCCCACAAAAATTAGCAAGCAGAATTAAACTTTGTATCAAAGACATAAGTCATAAATTTCAATGCCAAAGTTTTAACTAAGGATCTTTCTCGCTAAAACTACTTCCTAATATGAAATGACCAATGTAAGCATCAGTTAGCTAGCCCTAAGCAACCAAAGATCAGGCTGCAGTTGAAAAACTAATAAAGATAAAGTTAAGCTGATAATTTTCCCGCCGTCTCCATGCTTCTTTAAGTTGGGTATTGACTGGTCAGCTGCCTGTTAGCTATAGTTTTCGCGAAAATCGCCAGGAGAGAGGTGAAAATTTTTGTATGAAAACTTGCAACTTTAAATGCATTTTTTATCGAAACTATTGCACTCTAAAATGAAGTCAAAATCAGTCCATCGACTCAATTTTTTGCAAGCTTTCTAATGGTACCCCACACGATTCTGACAAATAAAAAAAAATTCAAGCTACTCCTCTCAACCCCCTAAATTTCCCCCTAAAATCAGAAATAAGCAGTTTTGACTTATTCACAGTGTTAGTGATGGCACTTGCCATAACTATTCCAAATTTTAGGTACCTACATCAAACGGTCTTTGAGAAAAACGCATTTAACCGATTTGCAAGACCGAAGTGATCCCATAAGAGCACCGTGAACAAAGTTTTGTACGGTGCTCTAAAAACTAGCAGCAAAATCAAGCCACCCATAAAAATTATAGGGAACTTGAATTGATAGGTTGGTGTCTAAAATAATAAGTTGGCACCTAATATTGTAATGGCTCCTCTACACGATGTGCCAACGTCGGCCAATCCAAGGGACGCAGCTATGCGGTAGAATGAGATAGCAATATCACTTGCTCCCTCTAACGCATAAACTGCTGCTAGAAAAGTAGGTTAGGTTAGAACTGCGACCCCTACAGAAAACAAACTGCTGCCAGAAAAGTAGATTAGGTTAGGTTAGAACTGCGTCCTACAGAAAACAAACTGCTGCCAGAAAAGTAGGTTAGGTTAGGTTAGAACTGCGACCCCTACAGAAAACAAACTGCTGCCAGAAAAGTAGGTTAAGTTAGGTTAGATCTTCGACCCCTACAGAAAACAAACTGTTGCCAGAAAAGTAGGTTAGGTTAGAACTGCGACCCCTATTTAACTCACAATGTAAAAAAAAAACAATATTTATTTAACTCTTATTATACTAATGAAATCAAGCTACCTGCTTAAAGGCATCTCTATCGTTTATAAAATCTTTTACAGTGTAGAGTACGCCTTACTTAACAAGGAGCGCTTAATGTGCGACTTAAATTTGTGAAGTGGTAAATTCACTACATCAGTGGGGACTTTGTTACAGCCTCACTTTGTAGGGTTCCGTACCCAAAGGGTAAAACGGGACCCTATTACTAAGACTCCGCTGTCCGTCCGTCCGTCCATCCGTCCGTCCGTCCGTCCATCCGTCCGTCCGTCCGTCCGTCTGTCACCAGGCTGTATCTCACGAACCGTGATAGCTAGACAGTTGAAATTTTCACAGATGATGTATTTCTGTTGCCGCTATAACAACAAATACTAAAAACAGAATAAAATAAAGATTTAAGTGGGGCTCCCATACAACAAACGAACCGAAGTTAAGCAACGTCGGGCGGGGTCAGTACTTTGGATGGGTGACCGTTTTTTTTTGCCGTTTCTTGCATTATGGTACGGAACCCTTCGTGCGCGAGTCCGACTCGCACTTGCCCGGTTTTTTTTTTATTCCTCACCGTAAATTTAGTATGTATTATGGTGGGCAACAAATAAATTCGACCAATCATAGTGTCGCATTGCGTATGTTTTGTCCCTCACGGAGGCACGCGTATACCACTTCTATATTAGGATCCTACCTTCTATAGCATATAGATACAATCAAAAAAGAATTTTTAAAATCGGTACAGTACCTAATGACGGACATATGGAGTAACAAACATAAAAAAAATAAAATAAAAAAATAAACATACAACCGAATTGATAACCCTCCTTTTAGATTTGGAAGGCGGTTAAAAATAGATTATGTTTACTGATATCACGTGTGGGTAAAATATTGCCAAGACTGATTGATAGGTATGGCTCGCACTGTCAAAATAAAGTTATCACTTATCACGTTATCAGATTCAACAGTTTGTTAGCAAAATTTTCTGTTCAAATGTTTCATCGTTGACTGTACTTTTCCTTAGACAATCAAATGAGAATAATTAAGACGGTTCCAACCAGCCCAAAGTTGCGATTCATAATAAAGAGTTCCGATGATGTCGGTGTTCTCCTGCCAGTTCAGTACGCATCATATTGCACTGACACTGACATCCATACGTACCTATTGGTATGCTAAATTTCAAATATTGTACATCGGAAACTGTACATAACTGACATACAAAGTTATCCGTTCTCGTTGTTTTTGAGCTTATATCTATGAATGTATAATCAGACATGATTTTAAAATTGACATGTTTAACCCTTGTTTGCATGGTGATGGAAATTTCCATCATATTCATAACATTGTCCTATGAATTAATTTGTAAGTGATTGATATTTTTTTTTCAGACCATCAACTTTCAACACTTATCCATTTTCCGATTTAAGTATAACTTAAATTTACGCTGTACCTACTTTAATTTATAAAATTAAGTACTTATACTTACATTTGTTTTAAGACGAAAAGTTGGAAAACTTGGAAAAAAAGCAGTTGTTGATGAATTTTGGGCGTTTTTTCGGGGTTTGTAATTGTTTTATATTTAAAAACTTTATCATAGGTATATCACAAATAGTGTAGGTACCTTTCTGACGTAGCAAGATTTTTCATATAGGTATCTCTTACTGGAAATTATATATTTACATAAATGTGATTTAGCCTATGCAACTTCTAACACTGTTTTAAAAAAAAAAAAAATTTTCCCCGAATCAGCAAAGAATTGAGTTACGTGACACATATATTAGGTCATTACCTATGAAATTGGCGTTTTGTCCGGAGAATTTCAACGAAACACGAATTTCCATACAATTAATTTTGCGGATATTTTTTTGATGGCTAATTCAAACCAAACAAAATTTTTCCAGTAATTTTTGACACCTTTAAGGTATGTTTTCAATATCTCCATTTCTTGAAAATTGGTACCATTAGAAAAATATAAGTAATTTTAATACTCGAACCGACAGCACATGAAAAGACCTATTTTCAAGGCTTAATTCTGAACACTTAACAATAAAAAATAACAATTAATTGTATGTAAAATCGTTGTTTATTGAGTGCACTGTAGTTTTATTGTAATTGTGTATGTACTTTTGTAAAAAAAAAAAAACTAGGATCAGACTTATATCTATGAACAAAAACGCCAATTTCATAGGTAAGGACCTAATATTAAAATCGGTCAAAAAGAAAAAAAAAACATGCAAAGACGTGGTTAACATAATTTTTCCTAATCTGATATTTTATTATTAATAATTTCCTAATTTGTAGTTTTATATTTTGGAGACGTAGCAAGAATTGTAATTTAAATTTATAGTGTGAATAATTGAAATTGTATTGTTTGCATGTTTACTATGCCTCTTGCTTTATATTGCATGCCTACATAAGTACATATCATAACCATCTATGTTTTAAGGGAGTTCCCTCTGCCAACAAACTGCCCTGTAGTTTGGCAGAAGAAAAAAAACTGTAAGTATAATAGGGTTTATTTCATCTGAATAATTGATTTTTCTTTGAATCTACATACCTACCTATGGCTCACCAATTGTATTAAAACACTATGTTCAACATATGTTCTTGCAATAAATATATTTTAATTTCAGAAATTGATAAAAGCAATATTATTTTACTAGTCAGAAGATCGGTAGGTATATCTTTATAATAATGCTGTGCTTCGAATAATATGTATATCCCACACAAGCCTCAGATAATCATATAAATTCTCGCCTTAGATGAAGGCCGTGACTGTGACACCTAATGAATTAGTTAACCTACGCTGACGCTTCAAGCGATTAGGTTTAGTCACTCAATTAACTGCGCTACAATAGCTTTAAGATCGCTAATGATTTAGGAACACCTAGCTCAATGTGGAGCAGCACAAAATGTCGACATTCAAGTCTACAACTTTAGACAGTGGGTGAGACAAATAACGAGTGTCTGACACTTTGTTTAATGCTATTCGAATAGTATCAATCACAGCTCTTTACCAAGTTCAATCGAATCAGGCCGCGTAGCCAAGATGCCAATCGCTTACGCTCCGTAGCGATCGAAACGCAACTGTCACTGTCGCGCTAATATGGAAGAGTGATAGAGAGACATAATGCTTTTCGTTGTCGAAGCGATAGCGATTGTAACCTTGGCTAGGCCGGCAGACGCGCGAAAATTGTTTTCATCGATAAGTTTCATCGCAAATTGCTATTGACTGCCCTTACATTACAGCTCACAACTTTTGTCAAACTTATAATAATTCTCGTTGAATATAGCAGTAGATTTGAAATAACTAACAGGAGGAAGTACAAATGTTGCACAGAGGAAATTTTTACCTATCATATACATTACGAGTAACTAACTAACAAGTCAATTCGGCCGTTCACCTGATATCAAACCGATATTTGAGCAATGAATTCAGAATATCAGAAACGAATTTAGCATCCTTGAGTTACACGAAAATGATACCAAACTTGACCACATAGCAAAACTTTATTTTTTACAAATTTCGGGGGGCGCCTACCCTTAAGTCAAAATTTTGCATCATAAATTCGATTGGCTCCCCTTCCTAAATCAATCTGTGAGTCAAAAGGAGCAACTCTGCAAAAGGAAATTCCATCATCATCATTTGCCGTATAATTAAGTGAACACCAAGGACTATAACGGGTGTGGCCTGTAACACGAGCAAATAATTAAAACATAGAGTGTACTCCTCAAACGGTGATACCTTTGTTCAACAACTTTTAAAAATTATGAAGTCTTTAGACTTCCTATTTTTCATACAAAATAAATTTTATCGACAATAATGGACGCCATTATCGTTGTGATTGACGTTGCTTGTCACGCCTTAAACATAACAAAATTCGCAATACATTGCGTCTTAGAATAAACTTTAAAGTGTATTAAAAATCAAAATGCAAGTTATTTTTAAAAGTCGCTGAACTAATGTCGGTCAGCGTGAGGAGTGAAGCCAACAGTTTAATTTATTGCTCATATTACAGGCCACACCCGGTATAATTATGTACTTCGATCATTGGCAGTAGGGCCGCCGAGACACGTGTTTCTGTTGGTTACATTCGTTGAAGATGCGAATAGAATATACTTACTGTTCGGTTTTTTTTTTCAAGTAAGTAACTTAATCATGCTGAGATTAACGTCTTTTTATACGAAGAAAGGAGGGCGAAAAATAGCCAAAAACTGAGTCGTCAATAATTCCTTTAGCTTTTCGCTAGTTGTTTTTCGTTTGTGCTGTAACAATAACATGTACAGTCGCCATCAGATATATCGGAGCGGCCAAGGTGTTCACAATATCGGAACACGCGCTCTAACGCCCTGACAATAGAGGCGTGTTCCGATATTTGTGAGCACCTTGGCCGCTCCGATATATCTGATGGCGACTGTACGGCGGTACAGTGAGCAACTCTCCTTCTGATTTGTAATATGAAATAAAACTTTACGTCGATTAATTAAGTTCAACAATAACCCTTGCATTTCAACTCCATGAAGTACTCGTACATTTCCATGAACGGTGGCACTTTCGTCAGCGGCGACGGCGACGGGTCCCCTACATTGTGTTGCAAGCCTGCGTGGGACCGTCGCATCCACGGACCGACACTACAGTAATCTACAACCCGTGTATTTACTTAATTGTCAAAGCTATGTATACTTAAGGTGCAGTAGGTTCAGCTAGCATAGCTTCTGGAAGCTGTTAGTAGCGCCCTAATAACTTTATCGATTAGAAACCTGATTAAACAACTTTCGCTAATGGAAAAAATCACGAACATATTTAGGAAGGTACTTATGAAACGCACCATTATGAATTTGTAATTATTTTTGTACTGTTTATCAAAAAGAGTAATATCATCTTTGATCGAACTCATTGATTACTTTTTAGGGTTCCGTACCTCAAAAGGAAAAAACGGAACCCTTATAGGATCACTCGTCTGTCTGTCTGTCTGTCCGTCTGTCACAGCCTATTTTCTCCGAAACTACTGGACCAATTAAGTTGAATTTTGGTACATATGTACGTTTGAGACCCAAAGACGGACATGTAACGTAAACAAATGAATTTTAAACATGCTGGGGGCCACTTTTCGGGGGGTAAATGAGAAAATAAAATAATAAAGTTTTTCAGACTATATCGTTTTGCATATCAAATAAAAGAGCTCATTGTGAGATTCTCAAATATTTTTTTTTATAATTTTAGGATAAACAGTTTAGAAGTAATTCAAGACAATAGGCAAAAAATTAAAATTCCCCCCTTTATCTCCGAAACTACTGGGTCTAAACCTATGAAACAGTTCTTTAAGTATCCGAACGTTAATATGGGGTCAATGCAATTTCATCAAATACTATTGAGCATAACTTTTGCTGTTGTCCCCAGTTTCACGGTATTTCGGATATGAGAAAATATGTATCTGTGGGCTAACTCCAGCCCTAGTAGCACGGTCGCATTTTTATCATTTGTCACCATGCCTGTCACGTTCTAACAAGTATGTAAGTGCGAAAGTGACGGACATAGTGATAGTCGATAAAAATGGAACCATGCTGAGCCCGCTGGTTTCATACATATTTTTTCAGAAAGTCTATGTAATGTCCTCTTATTGGGCAATGCAAACATTGTTTCCAATAGTGATGTGCCGTTACCGGGAAAATACCCAAGGTGGGAATATTCCCAGTAACGTTACCGGTAAGATTCCCAAGAATCAGTAATTTAAGGTACCGTCAATATAGCCAACTTTGCCCGCTTATTTCGAAAAAACTCGAATTTCTCAAAAAAAAATATGACATCGTATGACTTTTTTTGCTCAGCACGTCAATTGTAATCAACCGCATCGGTTTACTTGAAGAAAAATTTTTTAAATCCTATTTTTACCTACTATTTTAGTCTCCGACCGAAACATGTTTTTTTGCCGAAATCGAAACCGAATGTTCGGCATTGGCTCTAGTTTCGGCCGAAACCGAAACCGAAACTTTTGTAGACTTGTTAAAATCGTTGAAAAATGTTTAAAACCGCTTTACACATATTATGGGGCTGTCAACACCCGATGTCCTTGAAATTGATGTTACTTAAGCAGTTTTTTAAGAAAATTACTAGAGTTAGACCAAGATAATTCTGCAACGATTTTGATAACACACGCAATGCAAGTGTTATTTTAAACGTCAAAACTTCTATAAAATTATGACGTATAAATAACATTCGCACTAGTTGCACTGCGTAAACCGCGTATGCTATCAAAATCATTGCAGAATTTTCTTGGTCTAACTCTATTCATTCACCAGTCAAGCTAACATGTAGATACAGGGTCAACCAAAAAACCAACCAAAAACGCGAGCGCAGCAAGCGCGAAATTTTTTGTTAACAATATCGCAAGGCCGGGTACCGATCTTCACCTGGGCCTAAAAGTCCGAAGTGCCCCAGTGAGGCGAACTTTCATGCGAAGTCAAAGCCGTGCTTCAGGCTTCAGGATAAGTAGTTGAGCACAGACTCCAACCAATATCCATTGTATTAAAAAGCGAGACCGCAGGCCGAGCATGGCGCAGCGAGGCCAAAGGCTAAGCTGAAGCAGCAAAGGAATTCTGGCCAAGATGGGACACTCTGACAACACCGATTGTCGTATGTGTGGCGAAGAGGAAGAGACAGTGAAACACTTAATGTGTGAATGTCACGCCCTCGCCAGACAAAGAATGAAGGACTTTGGAGCAGGATACCTGGAACCAAAGGACTTTAAAACGCTACCCATGAGCTCCATCATCCAACACATGGATATGGTGGGAAAAGCTCTTGAGTAGTTGACGGATCTTCTCTAGGGGGTAATTGCACAAAAGATCCCTATGGGTCGAAGTGTATCCGCAAGGGCCCCCGAAAACAATAAGATAAGATAAGTTGAAGTAGAGGACACGTGGAACACAAATCAATGGTAAATTGAGGTAAAAAGTGAGGCTAAGGTCGAGCATTCGTATAAAAAACTGCACTGGGGACACTTTTAAAGATTTTTTCTTCGTTTTAACCTATTGGTTACTACTATTGTCAGCTATTCAGCCCCGCAAAATATTAACTATTGAGAAAATCAACTTTGCGGCACTAGTTAAGCGTAGCCTTTAGCCTCGCTTAAAATTTGCCATTAGAGGTAGATAGGAAAATGACTGAATAAGTGAGTGAATAAGAGCGTTTAGGGCTGATTTAGACGGCGCGCGAACTCGCATTAGATTTTAGTTACATTGCGGACTCTGGATTACGTCCAATTCAACCGACCAATCAAAACCCGCAATGGTATGAAACTCGCACGCGAGTTCTCGCATCGTCTAAATCGGGCTTAAAAGACTTCGTTCGACTCGGGCGGTAAGAGCGTGCGAATTTCAATCCGAAGGTCGCAGGTACCAACCCCGGCTCGTACCAATGAGTTTTTCGGAACTTATATACGAAATATCATTTGATATTTACTATTCGCTTTTCGGTGAAGGAAAAACATCGTGAGGAAGCCGGACTAGTCCCGATAAGGCCTAGTTTACTCTCTGGGTTAGAAGGTCAGTCTGATGGCAGTCGCTTTCGTAAAAAACTAGTGCCTACACCAATTCTTGGGATTAGTTGTCTATTGGACCCCAGGCTCCCATTTCCATTGCCACGGCTCGGCAAAAATTCCGGGATTACGCGAGGAAGATGAGGAGTTTTCTTATTATTCTCTTGCCCAGGGCCCAGTAACATGCGACAGTGCTATCTATTCACTCCGATACAATTAGACAGTGTGCGCGTTATAGATATTGACAGCCTCTTAAGACTGCGTCGACCGTCCAGGGGCGCCCTCATTAGTGGAATTGTGTTTTATAATAAACCAATTAATTTCTGTACAGTCGCCATCAGATATATAGGAGCGGCCAAGGTGCTCACAAATATCGGAACACGCCTCTATTGTCAGGGCGTTAGAGCGCGTGTTCAGATATTGTGAACACCTTGGCCGCTCCTATATATCTGATGGCGACTGTACCTATACATGAATCAGTATAATATATGTAGGTATTAATATTGTTGTCCTACTTATTCTCCAACTTTTGGTCTTTGTCCGAAGTACCATTTCGTAAGTTTCGGCCCGGCCGAAAGGTTCGGCCGTTTTATGGCCGACACCGAAACTACGGCCGAAACATGATTTTTTGGCCGAAACTGGCCGAAACCGAAACCGAACCTTCGGTCGGACACTACTATTTTGGCGTTTTAGAGGGCGGGCAAAGATATCCGGGGTTGTGGCCAACATTGCCCACGTCAATTTGGTGCTGAAATACAGCTCTTATGATGATGAAGTCTAAGAATCACGAAAAGGTTTTGGGAAATCCTACCATTCCCTGTTAATAACTTATCGATAAGTATGTAAACTTTTGAATAAATCGGGTGGGCAATGTTGCCTACCCGTTTTTGCCCTTTTCCATACAAGACTCACCTAAGCATTTTACAAAGGCTAGGGTTGTCACTTTAGAGAAAACCTGTTACAATAGTTTAATGGCCTAAAATATGAGTTTCGCTGAATTTTTCATGCGTAAAAGGGATAAAACATCTAAATAAAGGATAATAAGACCAATCAAATACAGTATATATTTATAAACTTACTTTAGTGTACAAACATAACCTTCTTTTACTTGCGAAGTTGGGTAAAATGGGTAAATTTGTCAAAAGGTCCAACCCTAAGCCGTTTTTGGTGGTGGGCAATGTTGGCATCCATAGGTCTGTAAAGTACCGGATTACATTACCCACCGCCAAAACTTTTGTGTCTTTAGGCCTTTTTAGATTAAACCTCAATGGACATAATCTATGCTTCATGTTTTATAACCGAAACCCGGAAATATTTGTCAAAGGGTTCTCAATTTTTTTCTACATGCATTCATTTTTTAACAAATTTTTGCCCGCCGAAATATACCCTATATTTGACAACTCGCTGAAAATTCCCAATTCAAGTTGTGTATAGTTTTGTCACAAATTTAACCGATTTTCTGCTAAAAATAGCAGGGTGGCCATAAGTATTTTAATTTTTTCTACATTAACGAATTTGCTTAAAATTGTCGTTTTGGGCAAAATTTCCCCTGGTGGCAAAGTTGGCTATATTCACGGTACCGATTGTACTTTAATGAAAAATATCCGTCATTTTGGTTTGTTGACCTGAGCCACATTTTACCACATTTCTTGAAGGTTTATTAAAAATACAAATTTTATAACACCGAGCTATTCCACTCATAGAGGTTTCGGAGACGGCTGCTTCCAGTTACAGAGGTAAAAATAAGAAATTTTCGAAAAAAAATATTCCGCTTATAGAGGTCCCAAAATGCCACTTATAGAGGTAATTCGTTGCCAAGGGACTGGAACCGAGAATTTGGGTCCACTTAGGAGGTTTTCCACTAACCCAGGTTCCACTTATCCAGTTTCCACTGTATTCCCCTTGTCTGGGTATAGTCAAAACCAGTTACTCATTGAATAATACCAGAATTTAAGTAAAAATAAAACGAAAATTTAAAAATAAGTTTGTTTTAATGATAATCATCACAGTTTTATTATGAGTAGGTACAGTACAATGACATTGTTTTTATTATGTTAAGTGGTCATTTTTTACAGCTTAATAAAATTGATATAAAAATATTCTTATATATTTATGAATATTAATCAACAAATGTACAATTCAAGTGATATGTTTTATGTAAGTTTACATATCATGGATTTTTTTAACATATTATTTATTAGGACAATGGACTAACTTAAAAAAAATGTTATACAACAAAATCAGTCACATAATTATGAGAAGTATAAATTGTCACAGTTAATGATTTTTAACTTGATACATCACATATATATATTGTTACATGTATAGTTAGCCACAGACGTTATTATACGTCAACCCCAACTAGCAAATAGTCGTATAAGAATTGATTTACTCAGCCTGTAATCGTATAACAGCCGAGTTACGGTTGTTGAAGCACCAATATATCGTATAATAGCGGTTAACTCGACTATTTAGCAATTTTCGCTAATTAGTGCTATAATCATGTCGTATAAACGTTTATAGCACTATCTTTTAACACTTTTATTCCACCTTTTAATAAATGCTGAGTTAGCGCTACTAAATCACTTTTATTCAGCATAATTGTTCTATTAAAATCATATAACAGCTATAGATTAGCTAATTGTCTGAATAAGGCGCTTTAATACAACTGTTACTCAACTCTCTTCTCTGTTGCTATAAAAGCCTATTAAAAGCAATCAAATAACCATTTGGCAACAATACTGCTGTAACAGCGCGCTTATATCATAATTCGGGTAATGGGGTTCAAACCGCTGTTATAGGAGCTGAAGTGTATTTACAGGTTTTATTCAAAATGTATTCAGCTTAGAGTACTTTTAAAGAGTTTTGAACTACATTAACAGCACAAGTCAGCCATGTTGACGTTTCAATATAGTCCGGTGGCCAACTGCATGAAACCCTACCTGACAAAAAAATAGAATAATCCTACTCTGTAGGGGTAGCTGACTTTTAGTAGCATCAACTGTTCTTGGTCGGCCGCGGCTTAATTTGGAAAATTTTGCGCTAATGGCAAAATAGTGGCACAAAAATTCATAAAAAAAACCCCATCGTATAATAGAATGAAACTTGCATGGTAGGATAGCTGCCTTTGAGGACAGCAAAACAAAACTGGTCAGCTACATCCTGTGTTGGCAGGTTCTTGTGTCCGACCGAATTTGTGGTACCATGTGACAGCTACAATTTACCTCATCGAAAAATAGAATCAAAACAACTGATTGTAATACCTACATTAAATTTGTTGACATATGTCTTGGTCGGCCTCACCTTAGCCTGACAGCGTTTTCAGTCCGTCCGCATTAAAAAAAAAGTCAATGGCAGCTATCCTACCATACAAGTGACATTCTATTTTTCGATGAGGTAAATTGTAGCTCACTTGGTACCACAAATTCGGTCGGACACAGGAACCTGCCAACACAGGATGTAGCTGACCACTTTTGTTTTTTTGATGAATATTTGTACCACTTTTTTGCCATTTGCGCAAAATTTGCCAAGTTAAGCCACGACCGACCAAGAGCAGTTGAAGCTGCTAAAAGTCAGCTACCCCTACAGAGTAGGATTTTTCAATTTTTTTATCAGGTAGGGTTTCATGCAGTCGGCCATCGGACTACAAATCCATAAACATGGCGACATCATGTGCTATAAGTGTAGCAGTAAACGCAGTTACTCGACTTATAGTCGAATTAATGAGATATAACAGAAACTAGATCGTGTAAGCAAATTTTTACTTATTTTTATTAATATTTTTTTATTTAAATTTAAGAAAATAGGCGGCCCATGAATATATATGAACCAGTGCCTTTGGTTTTATCAATAAAGTATTTTTCGCGCTGGGTTTTACTGTATTACGTGTACTTACAGACAGTAAAAACTTATGTACACAATCACGGTAAAAATAAATGTCATGGATGACAGCAGTAAAAAATACTTAAGTACCTTTTTGTTTTATTAGACACGTGAAGACGATTAGGCCTCAAACTTAATCAAATAATTGAAATATAATCGCTTACCTGAGATCGTTTTTAGCACTTATTAGTTGAATAAAAGCATTTACTGCACTCTTACACATTTAAAATGCCGAGTAAAAGCAATCCGGCTACCTTTACGAAACATTTTTGCTGAGAAAAGGCAGTGCGGCTGCTTTTATAGAACACTTTTACTGAGTAATAGTAAATTGCTAATGTTTATAGAACAAATAGTCGAGTAAAAGCACTATCGTTAGTATCGTTGCTATTAAAACACTAGAAGTGCTTTTATCCACTTTTACTCAACTCTTACAGCATCGATTTGCTTCTTATACAGCGCTTACTCGATTTTTATAACACTTTTAGTCTGTATAAGTGCGCCTTTTCGCGTTGAGTAAACGCTTACAGGACTTCTACTCGACTGTTTTTACACCGTTTATAGCACCAAAAAGCGAAAATAAAAACGTGCTCTCAACTTTTATAGCACATAGATTTGCTAGTTGGGCCATACCGGTAATGGTATTTTACTGACGGCACATCACTTCTTTGGGCTTTGCTTCATCAGCATTAGAGCCATAAGTTTTTCCTTCATCGTAAACCTTCTGGCCATTTTGTTGTTGCGGCATTGCCTTAATTGCATTAGCACAAAAGTCTGTGCCTGCTTGTTAAAAAGGTTGAAATTCTTAAACAACTGCTCGTTACTTCTATAGTATTTAGCTTGTGAAAGTCTTTCTTCACTTGTCTCCCAAACATGATGACGCAATATTCATCAAGTTTTTTCCGAAACGAATTTCCTTCCCTTTGAACATAATTGCTTCAGAATCGAACCTGTAATAAATAATTATAAGTTTAAATAATAGTTAATTGACCGAAGCGAAGCGAAGGTCTACGTTTTGACTCGGGCATTTTGCTTTCGTATGTCCGGATGTTCTCCTCTACAGGTCGCAATTCTTAACCGATTCTCGTGAAATTTTGTGACCGAATTTTATGACTAAATAAAATTTTTTTGTCAATCCGGTTTTTGGAAATTTTTAAAAATGGCGGAGTCGTGATACCTGGCGCCTAAACAAATAGTCGTATCGATATCATAAGACTTTTTTCTTTTTGAAACATGTTTACAGAGTTAATAGCAAAAAATGCAGAAAAAAATTATCGCTGGTTTAGGCGGTATTTAGATATTTAATTTTAACTAATTTTAATTTGAGAAGGAGTAGCTAAATTTCGTCAACCCATCTAAGAACTATTTGGCTCAGTTTGTAAACGTTTGCTTTTTCTGTTTGCACAGAGGGTCTGGGTTCGATCCCCAGTAATTGTATGCTGGGATATTATAACTTTTTGTATTTTTTTACACATAAATTTCGTATTGTTTTTCTTTAATTTACTATACACCGTGTTTTTATTGAATTCCGTTAACTTCGGGGTATAGTTAACTACGTTTATAAGAACTAAATGGCATAGTTAATTTTCAAAAAAAAAAAATTTTTTTGTTTTCTTTTTTGTTTTTTTTTTTGTTTAAAAAGTAATTAAATGTAGCATATAGCGTTGTTGTAACACGGGCATTACATTTAACTCAACCAAACAATTGAAATCTGTGACATATCAATGTCATTTCGTACATCAATCGACCGAGATTGTACTTAAGTTTAGTAGCAAATGTATGAACTCATTCTAAACACTAATCAATATGTAAGCCGGCCCTAAGGCAAGTGTACACGCTTGTAGAGGCCTTATAGTAAAAAAATAAATTATGGATTATCTCCGAAATGGACTTAATTAGAACATCGGTGTCTTTGAGAAAGTTACTTGATTTAAGATCAGGAATGCACCCTTGAAATTAACGGAAATCAAAAAAAACACGGTGTATTTAAAGCTCTTAGCACCATGTTATTTCAAGCTCTGCTCGCGAGGTCTACAGCTCACAGAGCCACTAGTATAATTGAATGAAGATAAATTTCAATGTCATCAAGCCAATGAGGATAAATGCGCAATGTTAACTCAATTATTATAAATCAATTATTGGATATACCAAATCCACATAGGTAGAGTCGGTCTAAGCTGAAGAGAATTTTATAAATCAGGGCGTGGAAGTGTTATAGGATAAAGATAAAGATAAAAGATTTTTATTCGTGACGATCACAAAACATGTACGAACATGTACAGAGCTACAGACAACAACAGCGAGGAAAGAAGAAATCAATAAAGGGGCCACTGATTACCAGTTCGCCGGACGATATCGGCCTGTCAGTAAAGTTGTTCGGAGCTGTCAAATTTTGCGTTTAACTGACAGGCTGATATCGTCCGGCGAACTGATAATCTGTGGGCCCCTTAAGTGTGCATCACGAAATCGACGATAACACTTCCACGCTCTGTGCTATGAATATAAATCGATAACTTATCGTAAACGTCATAACGTCAAATGTCTATGAATTACGACGTTTAAAACTAGAGTTAGACTAAGAAAAGCCTGCAGCGATTTTGATAGCCCACGCAGTGCAAGGTTTTTTTAAAGGTCAATCTTCTATGAAATTATGACGTACGGGCGGTATAAATAACACTTGCACTGCGTGGGCTATCAAAATCGCTGCAGACTTTTCTTGGTCTATCTCTAGTGGCTCTGCGAACTGTAGACCTCTTGTCATAACGACTCAACGAACTAAGTATTTTCTCTTTTACATTTTCTAAGCTTAAGGTGGTTCGCTTTCCAAACAAAAAATAATTGTGTTTTATTAAGTCATTACACACTATTAGTACATAAATATATAGTATTTTATACAATCGTTAATTAATAGAGAGCTTTTCAGTCAAGTACCGTGTTTAGGCCATGAAGCTTGCTGAGTTGCCTAAGTAAGGTACGAGATTGAAAACTTGATTATATCACTATCGTATACAATACTTTTTATACGAGTCAACAAAAATAATACTTTAAACTAGCAGAATCATATAGGTAAACAAACCAAAAGTATACAGCTAAGATACGCGAGCAGCCGCGATACCTTCATACCCGTAGCTCCCCGGCCGAGGCCCGGCTGGTCAACGACACCTTCTAGTAACTCATGAGGCCCTGGTACTTGCTCCTTGCTATATTTAATTTTTAAACAGTTTTTTTCTCGATTTTAGCCACCGTAGCCTATGGAGACTAACAAGTAACGCTAAGCGGTTTTTGTAGTCTATGGATGTACCTATATTATGGGTGTCTCATGCGCGTTTCTGACTTATGAAGCAATTGTTCCTACAATACAACCTAAAATAAATAATTAATTTGAGCTATGGTTTTGTTTCGTCCTCTTGACCGCGGCGAGCTGTGATTGGTCAATTTCATTATAGTTGACTAAACTGTATCGAAAGAATATTATAGTTGAGTTGGGAGCCCATACATTAAAAGTACCCAAATGCAGTTTGGTATACGAAATCTTAATTTAAGAATTACAGTCCACGAGTAGAAATAGTACATTACTACAGAGGCCGGGACACAAGGGGGCCGAAGACATAGACGGCCGAGCGAAGCGAGACCGGATAGGTCTGAGGCGGGCAACCCCATATTTCTCGCCGAGGTATGTATAGTGCTTTTCTCAAAAATGCAATGAAATAATAATAAAAATGGATGATGATGATTGTTTCATGCCCTAATGTGATAGGTTGTTCAGTGCGTGGGATTCCTATGGGGAACGAAATTTTATTTTATTTTTGCGCTACGATGCACAGTTTAGGAGATACAGCCCTATAAATATATTTCTTTCTTTTTTTCTTTTTTTGTGTTTTTTCAAATATGACTTAGGGCCTTCATAAAGGGGAACGCAAATTTGATTATTTTTGCGCTCCGAGGCCGCAGCGCGGTGCGACAGTGTGTTACCACTTTAATGGCTGAATGCCACGATGGTGTGTCACAAATATCTGTGAAATGGAAATTAAAAAAGAGGACTTTGCCGGCCTAGGCCTGCAAGATTTGTATGAAATTCCATTAACGACCTCTTGTCCTAGCCGCACCTGAAACGTCATACGTCATACGTCTATATGTCTTCGGCCGGCAACCCCTTTCGTCCCGGCCTCTGTAGTAATGTACTATTATGGTCCCAGAAGTCGACAAAGAACCTCTTGAAGTGTGTCGTTGGTATATAGGTAATATATGTAGGCACGTACGTATAGTATTTTTCAAACTCGATGGGTGTCATCTCCATATAAATCTTGCAAAATTGAATTGAAATGACACCCGTTATCCTACCCATCGAGTTTAAACAATACCGCAGTTTGACTTCGGATCACAGACCACCTCTTTAGGTACTAGACCGACCACATGCAACAATCGAGGTCACCATACATAAGCGCTATCAAATCATTGTCAATTGGAAGAAATGTAGGTAGTACGCGTGCGTGGTTGTATGCCGGGTGTGGCCTGTAACATGAACACAAAATTAAACTGTAGGCTGTACACCTCAAACTGACCAACATTTGTTCAGCGACTTAACGACTTTTAAAATAACTTGTAGGTGTCCATGGGCGGCGGTAATCGCTTACCATCAGGTGATCCGTCTGCTCGTTTGCCTCCTATTTCATAAAAAAAAAAAATGACAAGCAACGTAAAATTACACTGATGACAGCGTACAGCCGTACATAGAAGAAGTTTTAGTTTTAATCTGGGGTGCCCTGAAAACCAGCGCCGTGTCTTACAGACACTGCTTATGCTGAGCGGCATCCTATTTGGTGTACGTTTTTTTTTTGTACTTATTTAATTTGCTGTACCTAATGTATGTTTTTATGCCAAATAAATATTTTCTATTTCTATTTCTATTTTTCTACAATATTTAATTTGTATGAAAAATAGGAAGTCTAAAGTCTTCATAATTTTTAAAAGTCGCTGAACAAATGTTGGTCAGTTTGAGGAGTTCAGCCTACAGTTTAATTATTTGCTCGTATTACAGATCACACTCGGTATTGTAACATATTTGTAAGTATATATTCATTATTATATTTCTGGATGTATAAATATTTTTATACGCCTATGGACTTAATGCATTTAGTTACGTTTCTAGACTTTCTAGGAGTATACAATAACTGGAGTAGCCTTGTATGTCGTATATGCGTACAAAAACAAATAAATAACACATGCAAAAAAGATCTGTGTCGAAACATGACAACGCACACGCACATTTAAATGAAAATGAAAAATGTATACCTTTACGCTTCTGTGTTAATTCCTTCTCTTGGGTGGAATTTGACGGTGTAGGTTTGATTTCTGAAAGAGAAATAAACTATAAATAACAAAACCAAGTCGGTAACTAAAGATTTAAACAGACACAAACAAATTATGGTATAAGTACCTACACATGTTACCATTAAATTCTCCATTTACCTGGGAACTCGCGGTTCGCCAAAAACTATATACCTAGAGCGATTTGATTTGTTGCATCTACTAATGTACGATTCCCAGTATTCCCACCGACCGGCTGGAGTCGGGCCGCACCGGGGCACATTTTTAATGTGCCTATATATCATGTATGGCAGCCGTCCGGAGCCGTTCGCGTCCGCGAGCAGCCGACCGGCTTGCGGCCGTATAAGCTTGAAATGCGCGCCGGGCCGACTAGTGTAGTAAATAAAGGTAGTGGACCCCGCAGTAATTCCTCTGCCAGAAAAAACTTTACAATATGATAAAGTATCAAAAAATAAAAAGTAATGTATAAATTTAATATCCAAAGAATAATAATAATAGTATTTAAGTAAATTAAACCTAAAGTCTTAAATCGTTAATATCTTTTTACGGAAAAATGCTCCGTTCAAACTTTCGTCTTCACCGGACATATTCATGTAACGTATTGCAACAATATATGAAATATAAAAATTAAAAAGAAAATATTACTTTGCTAATCCGCGAAAAGATAACGTGCTAGTCAATCAGTGCTAACCCGTTATACTTACTTGCGTATTTTTACATGCAATTAATATTCCCACCCTCCCACCGCAAAAATAAATACGCAAATAAATATAACAAACCACCACCAAAAGAATAATCCTCGACACGTGTTTCGCCTCTCTACGAGGCATCCTCAGGAGTTGTTGACGGTCTGACGCCCGGCAACGGAATGACCTGTCTAGAATGGTCGGCCATATTTATACCTTGACCACTCCCCCTACTGTGCAAGTGTGAGTGAGATGGGAAAATTCGTAATAACGGCGATGACGCAACATTCAATAAATAAAATATAAAAAAAAAATATCCCAGCAGAAATACCAATAACTTATTTGGTAAAAAAAATTTGGACGGAGGAATTATTCGGTTAAATATATAAACAGATTTGTATTTTTACGTATACATACCTAACTTAGGAGTGATTTTAGGGTTCCGTACCTTAAAAGGAAAAAACGGAACCCTTATAGGATCACTCGTGCGTCTGTCTGTCTGTTTGTCACAGCCTATTTTCTCGGAAACTACTGGACCAATTAAGTTGAAATTTGGTACACATATGTAAATTAGTAACCCAAAGATGGACATATTTTTTTTATAATTTTAAAGTATATAGGTTCTAAGTTATTTAAGAAAATACAAATAGCCAAAAATGACCATTCCCCCCTGTATCTCCGAAACTACTGGGTCTAAAATTTTGAAAAAAATACACAAAATAGTTCTTTACATAGGTAAAGAACTATTTTGTGTATTTTTTTCAAAATTTTTAGATTTTAGACCCATTTCATAATTTTAGATCTATAGAGATGACAGGAAAACTTATTAGAAATGTGCAGTCAAGCGTGAGTCGGAATTATGTATGGAACCCTAGAAACGCGAGTCAGACTCGCACTTGGCCGGTTTTTTTTGGATATTTATATGTTAGTTTCGGCTCATACTATACAATAACCAAGCAAAATTTCATCGACTGAGAAATTAATGCATGGGTCTCCATACAACAACTTGCTTCGTTTCCTACACTACGACTCCGCCCGTTCGATGGGAATCGTACATTAGGGCCGGCACACATACCCACGATACGACGTCGTATCGTGGGACGACGCGGCGCCGTCTCACGTTACGACGTCGTGTAACGTTGCGACGTCGTGTCGTAGAAATCTACGACGTCGTATCGTGGGCACTATACGACGCCGTGTCACGTTGCGGCGTCGTGTCGTAGAAACCTACGACGTCGTATCGTGAGCACTATACGATGCCGTATAACGTTGCGACGTCGTGTCGTAAAAACCTACGGCGTAAACAGTGAGTAAACTTTCTTAGAGGTAATAGCAGCAAAACAAGAACATGTCTGTTGCAATCCTTATATCTTGATTAACTGCAATCGTTTTTTACATTTTCAAAGTCATGGAAGTAACATGCCGTAAATGTTACCATGGTGGTACCAGTATAATTTGACACTGGGTTAACGGTTTAACCGCTTAACCTCGGGTTAGTGGGATGGTGCAAGTGGCCCTTAATGGTAGAGTGTGCAGATAAATGAAAATAGGTAGGCACTTACTCCAGTATGAAGAAGATTTAAAGCTTTGAAAACAAAAAAATACAGTTGTCTATTACACAAATATTGAATTAGGTACTTGTATTAAACGGTTTTATACAAATAATTCAATATTTGTGGAAAATTCTTAATCAATGATTTTCCACGATTCATATTTTATTGACAGATATGGCGATTCATATGTTATGAAAGACGTGACAGATAGAGAGAGTCATAAGGGTTTTTTGTACGGAATCACCTTTTTTGTACGAAACCCTAAAAAGCATATTATGTATTAAGAATAGCGCTAAAATATATGCATGTAGTGACTGTTTACAGTGTTTACCGTCATTTTATACAAATAATTCAATATTTGTGGAAAACTCTTAATCAATGATTTTCCACGATTCATATTTTATTGACAGATATGGCGATTCATATGTTATGAAAGACGTGACAGACAGACAGAGTCATAAGGGTTTTTTGTACGGAACCACCTTTTTTGTACGAAACCCTAAAAAGCATAATATGTATTAAGAATAGCGCTAAAATATATGCATGTAGTGACTGTTTACAGTGTTTACCGTCATTGCCATTATCTACTAGAGCCTTTGCGAGCTGTCTTGCGAGCCCAATGGTCACGCCATTATTAAAAAAAAAGTGCATGGACTTGTAGTATAAAGGCATATGACATATGAGTATAATTATTAATTTGTTGTGCTAACGGTACTTTCGAATCGTAGTTGATGAGATTGTGGTCGACTAATACTACGATACGATATCGTGTCGTGAATCAATCAATGCATGTAGATTTCCACGTTACGGCGCCGCAATGTGACACGATGTCGTAAAATGTCCAGACACGACGTCGTATTGTGCCGCGACACGACGTCGTATCGCGCCACGATACGACGTCGTAACGTTACACGACGTCGCAACGTGAGACGATGTCGCGTCGTCTCACGATACGGCGTCGTATCGTGGGTATGTGTGTCGGCCCTAAGTCAGCAATGGGTAGACAAACACAGTGCGATTAATAAATTAATAGCAAGGTCTGTGGAGCCCTTTTTAACTGATGGATTTAAGCCACCATACAGATTAAAATAATAAACGGTATCTATGATACGCCGTAATGTTCTTTGTCAAATACCTATGTTATGTTTATTTTACTGCGGTTCAACCTTACCTACCTAATTATATTAAAATAGTAAATTTAAAAACACTATTTTAAATGAGTAAACCGAGCACTTTCATTTGATACCAAACTCGATCATAGTTTCTTACAAATAACATGACCAGAATAGCGAGACGCCTTACAAAATAGCTTTTCGGCCTGGATCGTAAAATCGTAACACCGAGACGTGCCCCAAGCCAGCCGTGTGTTAAAGTTGAATGTAAGAATTTCGGATTGCTCGCTCATTCGATAGGGGGAAAAAAAAAACTAGAATCACAAACCTATATGTGCCGGGGAGACTTCTATAACAGCTTCAACTACTTTTGGTAAAGATGTATGAGCCTTCATAGAATCTACTGCTACCACACCTGAAAGAGTAAAAACTAAATGTTAGCCACCAATGACGCATTAATCACTAAGTAACTACACCTTATAAAACAAAGTCCCCGCCGCCTCTGTCTGTTTGTGTGTTTGTATGTTCGCGATAAACTCAAAAACTGCTGAACGGATTTTGATGAGGTTTTCACCTATCAATAGAGTGATTCTTGAGGAAGGTTTAGGTGTATAATTTGCTAACCCGTGCTAAGCCGGGGCGGGTCGCTAGTTATATTTAGTTAGGTTTAAAAATTTACGTGTTCCTTGAGATGCAGAAATTATATTAACATTAGGTACAAGAAATCTCAATTTAAGTAAATAACGTATAGAGTTAGACCGAGGTATGTCTGCAACGATGTTGATAGCACACGCAGTGCAAGTGTTATTTATACGTCATAATAGGCCTGATGACAAATTTTGAAATCCCTTTTATTATTGTCGGTACACTTGTATTGGTTCCGAAAAACACAATATTTCAGCTATACTCATAAGATTTAACATAAATAATTGCATTTTATTATAGCTAGTTTAAAACTCGCGCGAAAACGCCTCGCACGACATTTGTGACGTCACTATTTAGTTGGTGGTAGGGTGGTAGACATTGTTTACATACTTACAGTTACGAATTTCCCTTAAATCCGAATGATATTGTTATTTCAGCACCATATATTACGATTAGGGATGATAAATACATTACAAAAATTTATCACAATAACTCATTTTAGACAAAAACTCTCGCACGGTTGCAATTTAAGATGAATTATTTAGATACAAGTAAATTTTGAGTGAAAATCACCGAGCGCCGGTTTTACTTTTTAATTTTTCATTTTTTCTAGTTACGACGGCCAACATGGCAATGATAGTTCCATTCAGCCAAATAATTAAAAAAGTTTGTTTGTGAAATATCGTATTATTTAGCATTTTATTTAGATAATAACAAATAGATATCTCCTTTATATCGTGTAATAATATTTTTTGGACGTAATAAATGTTTAGTGGCGAAATAACATTTTTTTTGCACCTTCGAACTCTTTGGTGAGAACGTATGGATTTCGGTCAATGAGGTTGTCTATGTTGCTCTAAGAAATATGTTATAGATTGATGACGTCACTGTTTGGAACGCTTCTGATTGGCGTTTCAGTAATAATGGCCGATTGGAGAATTTTGCAGTTTTATTTTATTGAATATATTAATAATCCTTCAGTTTATACTGAGATTGGGCCATTTTTTTGAATCATATTAACATATATGTTTCTTTGAAACCATTATTTCCGTGATTCTTTGCTACTTGCAACAGGCCTATTGTATAGAAGTTTGGATAGAAGCTACCGCACCTGAAAGAGTAAAAACTAAAGGTTAGCCACCAATGACGCAGTAATTATTCGCAACTAGGGATCGCAAATATTCGAAACTTTCAGGTAGGTATTCGAATATTCGACTTTTTCTGACGAGATATTCGAATATTTATAAAAATAATGAAATGGAGCGAGAAATCGGTTTATTATTATCGTTTTATTTAAAAGCTTTTTTCACATATTGCTAAAACTAATGATATTTTGCAGAAATCTACTTTTATCATCCTACTCTGAGATGCCCACGTTTATAAAAAGAAGTTAAACGCAAAAATTTAACATTTTCAATATTTCTAGATTAAAACGTTTATTATAAATGCGTCGTTGCGTGAATTAATATAACTTTAACCAATAACCAATTATTTTCTAATTTAAATTAACTTCTAGTCGTTTAGAGGCCTGTAAAATGGCCTTTAATGCCATTGTATTTTGAATCTTTATTCACTTTATTTGTCAATTTTAGTTTTGATTCTTAATGGTCGGCTATTATATGTATAAATTATATAATAGGTATTGGAATATTTAAGGGAAAAAGTTGGCTGACTATATACTGGGTGGATTATTCATTAGCTAAAGGTGCATGGTTACATTACCTGTATGATCAAATTTGCGAATTGCGATAAAGGGCAAGGTTTATACTTCGAATATTCGCTTAAGGTACGCTTTTACTCAATAAACATATGACCCTTTAACAAAACTTACGTAACGTTGATTGTACCTAGTAAAAGCATTAGCCACACCGTAATAAAACATACTTTTTTATTTCGTTTTCTTTGAAATTGAGTTAGGTTTAACTGTACGTGTACCTGTGTATCACGAAGCCTATCGAGACTATCGAGAGGTATACAGTAAAAACATTATTTCCTTCGCATTTAGGTACCTACCGTTCCTCATTCACTAGTAACTATAGCGGATGAAAATAGATTTTTTCTAGTAATAAAAAATATTCGAATATCAAAACAGGTCGAATATTCGACATATTCGAATAATCGAATTGCAAGCCCTATTCGCAACATGTATGGTCATTGATGGTTTATTATAATTATTATACTTATTATTTACTTGTTTTTTAGGTGAGATACCTAGTAGGTACCATCAATAGAATGGTTTACTAATGTGTTGCAGTAAGTTTTTTGACATAATTTTGTATTGCATAATGTTACTTGGCACTTGGCAGAAATCATGGTATAATAATATACTCCGCCTGGTACTCTCTTCCCGTCTTTTCTAGGTCACCTGACTGACACAAGCCTACGTCATCATGCGACAGCGCTATATGATAATATGCGATAGCGCTATACAAAGTGGCAATGTTAATGTGACGTAGGCTTGTGTCACTCTGGGAAGAGAAGACCATGTTTTATTAGACTATGGCAGAAATGACATTTGGCAGGATTACCTTTCGCATAATGTTGATGATCATAATAGTATTTTAAACGAATATTGATTTCGCAGATAAATGTTTTGCATAATATTTTGGTGGCATAAAGCTATCAAGTTGAATTAAAGGTCATGTTATAAATGGCTCTAATCGGTTATCAAATGTGCTGCAGAAAGTTTTTATTTACTTATACTACCTAGTATGCTCTAACATATTCTGTTTTTATGGCAGTTGATCTTACTTTTCTGGTAGCCGTTCGTTTTTGTAGGAGGTCGCAGCTCTAACCTAACCTAACCTATTTTTGTGACAGCCATTAGTAGCCATTTTTGTAGGAGGTCGCAATTCTAACCTAACCTAACCTTCTTTTCTGGCATACATTCAATTTTGTTGGAGTCGCAGTTCTTACTTAACGTAACCCACTTTTCTGCTAGCATAAAAAATCATTATGCCATAATAAGAGTATGCTGCAGGATGATTATGATACATAAAATTATGCTAAACGAAAGTCGGCAACAGTAATCTTCTGCTAAATGATATGCTGCAAAATGTATTGTATGCGTAGTAATAGCAATTCCAAGTAATAGTTAAGTATGCAAAATTATCATTCCACTAAAAGTGTTTCTGCGATACATGTTATGCGAAATGTATTTCTGACAAACAATATTATGCCAGATGAGAGGCAACCCCAATAAAATAACTAATATCCATTCATATTCCTAGTAATATTGAGCAAAGACCTCCAATGTCAATGGTACCGTAAACTGGGGTTACTTTGATTCGTGGGGTAACATTAATCATCTTGTTCAAATTTAAAATATAAGGAATTAGTACATTTCAATGCAAGTGTGGAAAGTATGTTATTATTTACGAGTCCCGAGACAAGTAAATAGTAACACTTTCACACGTACATTGAACGACCTTTTTTAATACATTTGCGTAAAAATCACAATAACACAAATATTGGTAACATGAGCATTGCAGTTACAGTTACGAATTTTCCCTTGAACTTGAATGATATTGTATATTCAGCACTAACATAAACACATAAACTACGTTCAGCGTTGATTTACATTGCCAAAATTAACCACATTAACTCATTTCATGCAAAACACTCTTATAGTTGCAATTTAAGATAATTATTTTGATACAACTAATAAATTTCAAGTGAAAATGGCGGGCGCCGGTTTTACTTTTTTATTTTTTCTATTAACGACAGCCAACGTGGCAATGATAGTTCCATTCAGCCAAATAATAAAAAAGTTTTTTAGTGATATATCGTATTTTATAACGTTCTATTTATATAATAACAAATAAATATTTACTTTATATCGTGTAACAATACTTTTTGTACGTAATAAATGTCTAATGGCAAAATAAAAATATATAAAGTTTTTGAACATCCAAACTCTTTGGTGTGGACGTATCGATTACGGTCAGAATTAAAAGTAAAAAGCACTAGTTCGCAAAAAAACAACTTTGCGAACGCTAAACAGCTACGTAAAGTAGCACTTTTTGAGCAACTGTATTATAAACGTTTTTGAATGCTCATTATCTATTTTTGTTAAGCATGCCAACCACATCATAAAATGTTTAAGAGGCCGCTATCGATTTTAGAGCAGAAATGTGAAATTGATGGATTTGTTCGTTGAAACTGTACACCTTTTGTTACGTAATATCTAAATAGCAAGTATTCGTTTCTATTAGCACGTCTTCTCATCTTGTTATTTAATAATGAGGTCGCGAGCGTGCGTCACCGGTAATACATGACGAGAAGGGGCAGTTTTTAAAAAAACATCAAAAAATTATGGTAGTAAATTATACTAAGTGATGTATAAGAACAGTTTCAGGAAATGTTGTCGATTGTTTAAGTATCAAAATTACGTTGAAATTAAGTCGAGTTTCAAAGAAATTGTCACTTGTTTTGAAGTAATTACTGGAGAAAATTGATTTCGTCTAACTTTCATTTACACTACTTCAAAGTCATAATAACAAAAATGTAGTCTACAAAAGTTCGAGTACAGGATATGTGTAATACAACTTTACCATTTTTAGCAGTCCAAACTTTACGAAATTTACAAATAAGATCGACAAAATCAGTGCTTTACGCGCGTTTACCTAAACGTCTTTCAGAAAAAAAATCATTACTAATTTAGTGAGTGTGTGTGTGTGAGTGTTTTCAAAAAAATTATCTACAAAAGTGCAAGATGGGAAGACGTGCGAATAGAAACCAGTACTTGTTATTTCTATTAGGTAGCAAAAAGTGTAGAATTTCTTCGTCTAAACTACATTTTTGCGACTAAAATCGATAACGGCCTCTTAAGTTCGAGTTCAAAAATCAACTGCCTAATAGTCCTCAAATATCGATGATCAATGTTACCCCGCGAATCAATGTAACCCCATTCTACGGTAGCAGCTTAGGTAGCTCACAAATATGTAATTTATACTAACTTACTAACTAGTTAGGTATGTCGGTATCGGTAAATTAAATTATACGACTTAAATAAGTCACTTAGTTTGCAATATCAAAGGGACTTGAATTCCAGTACTAGGTTTGTTTAAAAATAACATGACTGAGAGTACTAATTGTTGGCAGTGAATAAGATGAAAACCAATAATTATACCACTATCTCTTTTTACTCAAAAGTTTCTAAAAGATGTACTTAATAATATTCTTACATAGGTACCTTTATTCCGTGGGACGGACGGGACGCTTCAGCTCGAGAATATGAGCATGACGGATGTTCATGGAAGTCTTCGCCTGAAATTGTTAAATGTAATATTCAATATGTATTAAGATTCAGTATGAAGTTATGAACTAAATTTATCTCTTCCGTATGTACGAGTATATTAACAAAAATTGGAACCTCAGAATAAAATAAAGGGAATTGCAAGTCGGTTTGTCAACAAGATGCACTCACATTCAACTTTTATAACTAAGAATATCACTAGGTAATTAGGTATACATATTTTAGAAACTTTACTCAATCTAACATACCTTTATTCTGTGGGACGAAGGCCGCGACTTGAGAATATGAGTATGACGATTGTTCATGGAAGTCTTCACCTGAAATTGTTAAATGTAATATTGAATACCTATCTATTAAGATTCAGTATCCGTATGATGAGGGATAACAGGAATACATCATCATCATCATCAAGATTCAGTATGAACAAAACTTTTCTCTTCTGTATCATTCTTATATAAATTAGATAGACAAGAGTCACTTTCAAGTCATAGTTACTTTAGCATTAATAAATAATAAATTAGTAGGGATAAATAAACTTGCTACTATCATTCGTAAGTGATAACACATAACCTGGCCTTCCGATGGCGTGTTTGTTCCATTGTGTATTCCTCATCATCTTGATTTTTAAAATAATTGTGGTCACTCAGAGCATGTGGGGCTGGAACAAAATTACAATTGGGTAGATAAAATGTTGTAATCCCTGAGACGAAATTTACACTTCGCTTTAATTCAACAGTCAAATAAGTAGTTATCGTAATAAATTATCCTGACAAAAAGTAACGCTATGTGTATTTCAATATCCTAATAAGAAAGTATATAGTGATGGGATTCCACAAACAACATAAATATTATGTATTTTTGTATTGATGTATGGTAAATAAGCATGAACCATAAAAAAAAAATGTCAAGTATATTAGTCACGTGGTACTTAATTAATATTTATTTACGTAGTTATAATAAATGTGTGTACTCACCGGTTCCAACTGCTGCAAGGGCTTCACCGACTTCACGGTGTGTTATTTCATCATCCGTAAATAGGCAAGGATACGAAAACGTGACGAAAACCGACGACTTTTTACGATGGGGAAAAAATGTTCAACTCGTAATAGGTGTCACGTGACCGTAAGACGTAAGACGGACATTCTACTTTAGAATCCATCGCTTCATTCAGGATTCAATGAACGCCCTTGACGGAAATATATCATTTCGATCCCTTGTAACACTAACTACTATTATTGCTCCTGTGTGCAAATTGTATTTCTGTGCCAACTTAGATTTGATGTTTCATTATACTACTTTTATAGATTTTTATAGTCCATTGTTCCAAACCATTTGTAATCATAAATTGAGTCTGTGTCATGTACCCAAGGACCGGAAAACCCCTCTTTACGCTTAATCCTATCAATTCGGTAACCCAATCGATTCGGTTACCGTATCATTCGGTAACCCTATCATACTGTTACCTGATTGTAATGGTAACCTTATTGAAACGGTAACCCTAACCTTTAACCGAGTTAATCTCAAAACCCCATCGCGATAGGGTTTTTGTTAAGGGTTTTTAACAGGTTTTCATTCAGTTATGGTAACCTTTATTATCGGTTGCTTACTGGTTTGCTACATTAAAGTAGTTTTAGTGATGTGCCGTCAGAACTAAAAAAAATACTAAAAAATTTGTTTATTTTATTTACTTTATTTATATTTTGTTGATTTTATTGATTTTACTTATTAAATTTATTTAATTTAATTTATTTATTTAATTGATTTAATTGATTTAATTTATTTAATTTATTTAATTTATTTTATTTATTTTATTTATTTTATTTATTTTATTTATTTTATTTATTTTATTTATTTTATTTATTTTATTTATTTTATTTATTTTATTTATTTTATTTATTTTATTTATTTTATTTATTTTATTTATTTTATTTATTTTATTTATTTTATTTATTTTATTTATTTTATTTATTTTATTTATTTTATTTATTTTATTTATTTTATTTATTTTATTTATTTTATTTATTTTATTTATTTTATTTATTTTATTTATTTTATTTATTTTATTTATTTTATTTATTTTATTTATTTTATTTATTTTATTTATTTTATTTATTTTATTTATTTTATTTATTTTATTTATTTTATTTATTTTATTTATTTTATTTATTTTATTTATTTTATTTATTTTATTTATTTTATTTATTTTATTTATTTTATTTATTTTATTTATTTTATTTATTTTATTTATTTTATTTATTTTATTTATTTAATTTATTTAATTTATTTAATTTATTTAATTTATTTAATTTATTTAATTTAATTAATTTATTTAATTTATTAAACTTATTTAATTTATTTAATTTAATTAATTTATTTAATTTATTAAACTTATTTAATTTATTTATTTTAATTATTTTAGTTATAATATAATAATATTTATAATAAGAACACACCACACAAGTAGGTATAAAGATAAACAAAGGAAAGGCAAAAAAACTTGTTTGTGCTGGAGGCTTCATAGACCGCCCATGCCAACCTCGGTTATTCAATAATAAGTTGAATTTAAGTGTGCGTAAAGATTACAATCGTTTGATCTGGTCAAAAACCTCATAATGAGGTAACTGAATAGACTGGGTTTTTATTTCGGTTACCGGTAACAGAGGTTAACTCGATCTGATACGGTTACCGAATCAAAGTGTTACCTTATTAAGCGGTTACCGTTATGGTAGGGGTTTTTATAAACACCTCTAAAATAACCCTATGAAAAACCCCGGTTAAGGTAACCGGTTCCTGTCCCTGCATGTACCTAAATAAACAGGGTGATCAATCCAAATGGGTCAGTACGGAGAAGTCAGAAACTATAAGAGATAGCGAAATCTGTTCTTAGGAACCATGGCGTCGATTTTAGATTTAATAATAATGGCATTCAATTTTTTTTAATCTATCATACATAACCGGGATTTGAACCTGGTCAATATTCTTGTTGTTTGTTTGTATGGCAACTTTTAAACGATGCGTGATAGGTGGGGGGTGCTCGACCAAATATCATTGAGGGCCCCGAGACAAAACAAAACTACATTAAAAAAAATTCAAAATGGCTGACTTTTTTTATTTTTTCAAGTTGGTCCGAGCGCGCTGAGATTTGGCATGCGGCGAGCCTGGGGGCCCAAGATTACCATGTCAAATTTTTTTTTTGAAAAAATCCAAAATTGCGGCGGAAACGGGTAAAGTCAAATTTCCAAGTAGGTTAAGCGAGCCCGAAGGGCGAGCTTCAGGCCGGGAGGCCGAAGGCCGACCCCGACGGAGGGCCGAAGGCCTGGAGCCTCCACCCCGACTCCCAAAACGCGATTCCTAATAGGAAAAGTGTTGGGTCGTGTTTAAGCTCCAACTTCCCCCTCTCGTGTGACGCTTCGGGGCCTTCGGGCCTTTGGCCCTACGCGGAGCTCGGCCCGCCGGCTTCGCTCATCAAGACAGTTGACTTGGTAGAACGCTTGGAAGCACCGCATTCACGCAGCTCGGCCTTCGGCCTCGCGTTTTGGGAGTCGGGGTGGAGGCTCCGGGCCTTCGGCCTTCCGCCGGGGTCGGCCTTCGGCCTCCCGGCCTGAAGCTCGCCCTTCGGGCTCGCTTAACCTACTTGGAGATTTGACTTTGCCCGTGTCCTCCGCCATTTTGGATTTTTCCAAAAAAAAATTTTGACATGGTAATCTTGGGCTCCCAGGCTCGCCGCATGCCAAATCTCAGCGCGCTCGGACCAACTTGCAAAATTAAAAAAAAAGTCAGCCATTTTAATTTTTTTTAAATGTACTTTGTTTTGTCTCGGGGCCCTCTATGATATTTGGTCGAGCACCCCCCACCTATCACGCATCGTTTAAAAGTTGCCATACAAACAAACAACAAGAATATTGACCAGGTTCGAATCCCGGTTATGTATGAGAGATTTAAAAAAAAATTGAATGCCATTATTATTTAATCTAAAATCGAAGCCATGGTTCCTAAGAACAGATTTCGCTATCTCTCATAGTTTCTGACTTCTCCATACTGACCCATTTGGATTGACCACACTGTATATTGGCTATAGTTGCCATAAAACAAGTAGGTAATAAAAACAATTCCGATTAATTTTCTAAAACCGAAAGTAACTTTGTCTGTCCAATTTAAATACAGTTTGGTACGGAGATATATTGGGGCCTCGGAAAGGAAATACTTAGGGTAGTTTTTAGGGTTCCGTACCCAAAGGGTAAAAACGGGATAGTATGTAGGGCGAGGGGGACGCGATGGTAGCGCCGCAGCGGCCGTTTTGGGAGTTGAACTGTCATATAGGTACCCTGATGGGCTATACGAACAAACCTCCCGCACTTTGTTCGTTATAGCGAGAGTCATACATAGCTATAGTTTTCGGTATGGATTGCTGTGTTCCGACAAGCTATATATTATATATAAACCACCCGCACTTTGTTCGTTATAGCGAACATACCATTATGTAAGAAATACCGGTTGAAAAGAAAATTCAACTTACCTATAATATTTTTCAAACTCGAAGGTTAGGATGGATGTCACCTGTCAATACAATTTTGTGAGATTTGTCGTTTTTATGTTACTTATAAATTATATGGGGATGACAGGTGTCATCTTACCCTTCGAGTTTGAAAAATATTATAACAAAAATGCAATAAAACAAAAAACAGCTTTGTCTCTAAATACAAGCTTCGTAAAAATAATTGTAAAAACCTTACCAAACAACCTCGCGCATTAGAATTCAATTTTGAAGTGCGATACGTTTGATTACTCGAGCGTTTCTTTTATTTATTGCCATTTATATATATTGTGACCTTTTTTGCCACTTTTGTATTATTTCTACTCAGAATCACGAGCTCTTTCGATCCTGATGGCATAAAAAATGTCCCTGAGTTTTATTCCTATTGTGTTACCATTTCCCCATATACTTTGTATGGCGGTAACAAAAAGTATGATTTGAAAAATGTATGCAAATTTTAGGACACTTTTTTTCTCCTATAAGGATGAAAAGCGCTCGCGATCCTGACTAGAAATAACACAAAAGTGGCAAAAAAGGTCACAATAATAAAAATGGCAAAAGATAAAAGAAACGCTCACTCAAATCAATTACCTTTTGATATTAGGGATATAAAGACCTCTCTGGTTGTACCTAATAAAAAAAATACTATTTTCCAGTAAGATTATTTTCTATTTGATTTAATTAGTATCATCTAACAAAACAAGCAAATTAGGGGTTACTAATGGATTACCGAAATATTTTTGCCAGATTTTCATATCCCAAACAAATTTGTTTTTTATTTTATTATTATCATTTATTATCTTTGACATTGTATAATTTGCTATTTGAATATTTTGACATTACTAATATTTTGTGATATATTTATATACCATTGTATATAACTACTTTTCAACTATAATATCAATTGTAATTTAATTATTTGCTTTGTTTTGTATCCTGACGATCGCTATACGATAAGTAATTGCTTCTGTATTCGATTACATTAACTATGAAAATTGTATTGAGAGATCAATAAACTAAACTAAACTAAACTATAAAAGCCAACTAATCATTTCCCAACTAAACAAGTCGCATATAAATATTTTCCAAGAGAACAATATGCAAAAAATATATTTTGACATTTCCTTACTTTGCCAACATTTATTTTACCAAATTTTAATTAGGTACTCGAAATTATTAGTTGCCAAAGAATACAAAAATCATAACAAAACATGACAAATGTAACAGTTATAAAAAAAATTGCCATTTTTATTTGAACAAAATTTAATTATAATAGTACTTACCAAAGAATAAATACAAGAACCAAAACAAAATTCATACTCATCATACGAGTAGGTAATACTAAAGTTTTTTTTTTCAATGCGGGGGGCTTCGCTCCTCGAGCCCCATCATGGTAGCTTTCGTGTGGTTTAGACTAACGCAACATATTCAAAAGTATGACTTAATAGGGAATATTACGCAAAACTCTGCGTAGGTAGAGTTAGACCAAGAAAAGTCTGCAGCGATTTTGATAGCCCAATCAGTGCAAGTGTTATTTTAAACGTCAAACTTCTATGAAATTATGACGTATAAATAACACTGGCACTGCGTGGGCTATCAAAATCGCTGCAGACTTTTCTTGGTCTAACTCTAGCGCCACTACCATTATCTGTCACAATCTGGGGGTCTACCGCGAAACAAGAAAATCGAAATTTCGTTATCTAACCTCTCTACTCTAACACTCTTGCATATTCGAGCGATAAAGAGGCAGATAACTAAATTTCGATTTTCGCGTTTACCGGTAGGCCCTTTTTAACAAACCGCCTTGATGCATCAATGTCATATATTTAATTGTCTGTGAAAACTTGTCAAAAAACAGTTTAAGGCACAGTGTGTATAATAAGTTAGTCTATGAATTTACTAGAGTCGGTAGTGCTGCACTCTGGCGGCAGAACATTGCAGTAATATCCCCTATTGATAAAAAAAACAATTGTGGCAGATAACAATCCCTTTTTTTAAAGCAAGTGAGACCCGGCAACCGCTCTAAGGAACACAAGGTAACTAACGAACCTCTAGGTAAAAAGTATAGGTAATAGTGTAGTGTTTTTTTTTTGGTAGCTTTCGGGCTGTTTAGTTTACTAAACCAAACCAAACCAAACCAAACTAAACACCCACTTGCTGCAGTTGGTAAAATTTGGTTGGGAAACAAAATTTGGTCAAAAAAGTTTCGGTAAATTAAAAGGATTCCCTTAAAATTAGATTTTCCAAGCACGCTGAATTTATTTTACGAAAATCCGCTGCGATATTAACTTTATTGTTAAATTAAAAGAAGGTTTAAGACCCGAATTTACCTTGAAATCAAGCTTACCATCGAACTCAAGTTTGGACTTAAGTTTAGCTCAAGTTGGACTGAAGTTGGTCAAGCTCGAACTTAAGTTCAATCTTAAGTTTGAACTTTTGTTTCATTACACGTTTATACTGAAGTTCAAACCTTAGTGCGAGCTACAGATCAATGGAATGGAGAGTTTGATCTTAAGATCGATCTTATAAACTTAAAATTTGGCCCTGAGATTAAGAAATTAAATCAATCAGTGGTCACAAAATTAAAAAGAAAACAACAATCATGATTTTTTATTTATTATGCTCATTACAAAGTAAAGAGGTATATCCGATTAAAAATATATCTTCTTAACGCCTTCCGGTATGACCGTCGAATTCCTCACAAGCATCTTCAATCTTCCGAGCAGCGTCGCTTTTTTCGATTGTATTTTGACCAATTGAGCTTTTTTGCGCTTCGAAAGTACATCACGGTTTTTAAACATCGCAAGATAATTGCTATAGTCCTCGAATTGGGCAAAAAGCTTCAGCATTTCGTTCATCGCAGAGGCTTCAGTCTCTTCGATCATGCTACGATGATCCACCATTATTGTGATGATCCTGCCAACAAAAGTGCACCAGATCACGAGCTAAATACTTTCATCATCAACTTTGATAAAGTTATCATCATCATCATCATATATATATAAAATCGAAAAACCAGAACGGGATAAAAAACGAGGGAAGAAACGAGATGGCGCCTTACAAATTTCTAAAAAAGTTTTTGACACGTTTCTCAAATACGACGCACGTATGATAAGAAAAAACTATTTCAATATATTATCTAAATATGGGAATAGAACTAGAGCATAAAAACTATCGCTTTCGATACGTATTTAATTTACAATAAGCAAAAGAAATTTCCATAACAATCTTTATTTTACGACGATCGGCCGTTTCTCGGCAACTCTCGGTTAGTTTCGTTTCGGTGGTGCTACAGACTATACCAAATTATTCGTAAGTTAAAGTAACCTAAATTATGTTTGTCATGTTGGTATACAATTATTTCGGCATTTTTTTTACACGAAGTTTTTTAAAATAAAAAGTGCTGTCAATCTCAACCCTAGTCTATAGCCTAATATACGAGTGACTTATGCCATATATGAGTATGACTTATCATTATCAATCAAAATAATATTATCATATTATTAATAATTTGTATGTTGTTGTTATAAATCTCTTTTTAAGTTATATTATTCAGATTGACTTTCACGGCTTCGGCAGACATTCGCCATTCGCTATTCGTCCGGGAAACGGGCTGCCGAGATGGGCCAAAAATACAAAGTTGATAGTAAGTTATAATGTAGGTAGATAAAGTACATGTTCTGATATTTTTGAGCGGCCTGATGAAAATAAGCAAATGTACAGTCAGCAGTCAGCCAAATATCTTAATACAATAACTTTGTTGCCATAGAAATAAGGATGTGTTCCGATATAGTGGCGAAATATTGAGAGACCAAAGCGGCCAAGCTTTAGTGGCTCGGACACTTAGAGAGAATGGGAGAGGATCGTGCCGTGAAGAGAGCGTACTTGGGACAACAAAATGGGACACGCCCGAGTGGACGTCCTAGGTACCGCTGAAACGACGTAGTTGCTCAAGACCTGCTCAACCTCAGCCGTGGCGTTGGCGACTGGCGAGAGCTATCGCAAGACAGAGAAACATGGCGTGATCTGGTGTCGGAGACCAGTAGGGCTACCGCCAATACCGAAAATCGTCAATTGCGGGCATTTTTCTCTGTCACTCTAATTACGCCTTCATTGGAGTAAAAGAGTAAGATCCCCGCAATTTGCGAATTTCGGTTTTCGCGGTAGCCACTCAGGAGTCACTTTGGGTCGTTGCGTCACCGTAGCCGTAGTAAGTAATGTTAATATCCAGAAAGGAAAATGGGGACTACCTACGTTTGTATGAAAAGGCGATTTATGGGCGGTGGTCGTCCATATTCGTCTTAAGGCGGAAATTAATCTAATGAACGTTTTTGCAACTAGGCTTATAAAATTAAATAATAATTTTATGTTGAAACAAGTTTTAAATAAATACCTACGTAGGTAGATGAAAAAATACAATCTTGCCTTTTATCAAATCACATAATTTTTTGAGAAATTTGCGTATTAAGTTATCCAAATAACGGCTACAAGTAAGAAATCCATATCACAGTTATACTTAAACCCTGGCAGGGTTGAATACATAATAATGTCGGTATAAACTAAACATAAGATAAACTTTTTATTTCATTTACGCGAGCGGAGCTGCGGGCCCGTCTAGTATGAAATAAAACTATTAAAACGGATTATATCGCGCACATTGAATTTAATAATATATACTATGTACATCCCGACGTTTCAAACCCTTTACAGCGTTCGTGGTCAACGGGTGACTCAAAGAGAATTAAATCACTACGTGGGTGACTGAGGAAAAACTACAAATGCAAAACTACCCACATACAAAAATAAAGTACCACCATAAACTATAAGTTTTAAGGCTGGTTATACATGCAAAATTGGTTCATAAGGCTAGTTATACATCACAACTATTTTCAAGTAAAAATAAAGCTTTAATTCTCTGCTAAATTGTAGGAGGGTATCCCAATGGATTTTGATGCAAACTTTACTAATCTGTCGAGAAAAACCCCGGCCAGGTTATAGGCTATAAAAAATTCAACCCCTAAAACGGGTGGTAACCACAACAATCGATTGAGTTAAGTTTGCCCCTGAATCTTATGGCGCTACTTGGAAAGGAGGGGCAAACTTTTTTCAAATATGTGCTACCACTATAGAGTACCCTGGTAAACTAACAGATGGCGCTGAATTTAATACGTTGTAACATGAATAGGCCACCGAGGAAGGATTTTGCCAAATTAACTCTAAGTTTAGAAGAGGGGGTACGGATATCAACAAATTTAATTGAATAATTATGTTGATTTAATAATACAGCAAAATTAAACGACAGTAAATTAATTGCCCCTCATTGCACAGTGCCATCTTTTTACACGTCTGCCCAAAAATAAAACCGAACAAGTGCGAGTCGGACTCGCCCACCGAGGGTTCCGTACTTTTTAGTATTTGTTGTTATAGCGGCAACAGAAATACATCATCTGTGAGAATTTCAACTGCCTAGCTATCACGGTTCATGAGATACAGCCTGGTGACAGACGGACGGACGGACGGACAGCGGAGTCTTAGTAATAGGGTTCCGTTTTTACCCTTTGGGTACGGAACCCTAAAAAAGAGTGTAGTGTAGTTTGTATGTAGGTATATATTTATTTATTGAGTTTCTTATTCCACCTTAACTTCTAATTGCCTTATCCGATTTAGACGTAGATACATCATTAGAATCGTTACGTCATCCCAGGTGCCATAGGCTATGTGACGTCATTATAAAAACAATATGGCGGACTTAATACGCCATATTACGCAACCTTTATAAAAAAAAATCGTGCAAGCCTATCGAGTAGGGTATCAAAATTAAGGGCTGTGAAAGCCGATTAATAATATATATGCAACATGTGGGTTTAAGTTTGAGTTTGAGAAAGTAAGAATTGACAAAAAATGTTAAGAGGTGCTAATCTCATTAAACCAAATATTATTATTGAATAGGATACTTATTAAAATAAAAAGAAGGCCCGATGTACGTGGCGCGGCGCGCTGAACGCGGTCCCAAAGCAAGGCGCCTCCGACTCTCTCACATTAAAGTGTCGGGCGTACGACGTACGTGACACGCTGTACGCTTACCAAAGCCTACTCAAAGCGTCGGGCATAGCCCGACGTACGTGACACGCTGTACGCAGGACGGTGCCCTCATACTCAAAGCGTCGGGCGTAGCCCGACGTACGTGGCGCGCTGTACGCGTTCCAAAGCCGGGCGCCCTCATGCTAAAAGAGTTGGGCGTAGCCCGATGTATGTGGCGCGCTGCACGCGGTCCAAAGCCAGGCGACTTCGACTTTCTCATACTAAAAGTGTCAGGCGTAGCCCGACGTACGTGACACGCTGTACGCTTACCAAAGCCGGGCGCCTTCGGCGCCCTCATACTCAAAGCGTCGGGCGTAACCCGACGTACGTGGCGCGCTGTACGCGTTCCAAAGCCGGGCGCCCTCATACTACTTAAAGTCCGACGTAGACCGACGTACGTGACACGCTGTAGGCGTTCCAAAGCCGGGCGCCTTCGGCGCCCTCATACTAAAAGAGTCGAGCGTAGCCCGACGTATGTGGCGCGCTGCACCGGTCCAAAGCTAGGCGACTTCGACTTTCTCATACTAAAAGAGACGTACGTGACACGCTGTACGCTTACCAAAGTCGGGCGCCATCGGCGCCCTTATACTCAACGTACGTGACACGACGTACGCTTACCAAAGCCGGGCGACTTCAACTTTCTCATACTAAAAGTGTCAGACGTAGCCCGACGTACGTGGCGCGCTGTACGCGGTCCAAAGATAAAGATAATTTATTTGTCAAACATGAGTAAAGTAATATAGAGATGTTACTGTACAAAGTTGTCCTTCATGCTTTGCCTCGCGGCGTACAAAATATAGTATACCTATCTATAATATATCTATAATAATTAATATAACAGTCTAACCTGTGGGCAATTGGGCATTCCTTAACATTAAAATACAAATATAACAATAATTACTACTACTGTACATTGGATTTAAAAACTAACATCATTAATAAAATCATTAACATTATAATAACATTTTTCCAATAATAATTTCGTTAAATGGCGCTTAAACAATTTAATATTACTGTTCCTAATTTCCATGGGTATCTTATTGTAGATTTTAGGCACTATACCAAGTATACTTTTTCTCAGCAGGGCAGTATTAGCAATTTGATTATGAATTCTATTATTATCCCGTGCTCTTAGTGAGGCACACACTGAATTTTTCCTCTGAAATAGGTCAGGGTTATTCCTAACAAATAAAGCGACTTCGTAAATAGAAGTAAATGTCAATATTTTATATTTTGTAAAGTATGGCCTACTATACTGTCTATTGGTTTCAGACCAAACATTGCTCTAATACATCTTTTTTGAGATTTTAAAACATGTTCTCGGTCGGTACTATTACCCCAAAAGATTACCCCATATCCCAATACTGACGCTACCAACGCATGATAAGCTGATAATACTATTTCTATATTTACTATATGTCTCAACTGGCTAAGTGCATATGCTGATTTTGCTAGTTTTGAGCAAGTGACTTCAACGTGATTTTTCCAGTTTAGACATTTGTCAATATGCACGCCCAAGAAATTTACAGTTTCTGCTTCATCTAATTTACAACCTTCGTATGAATTACTAATGTCTTGTACATTGGCTTTACGTTGACTAAAATGTATTACCTTTGTTTTAGTCAGGTTTACTTTAAGATTGTTACTTTTTAACGAGTCGATAATATTACTTACTGCTAAATTGATGTCGGCTTCATATGTCATTCTGTCTTTGCATTCTATTATTACTGTACTGTCATCGGCAAACAGAGTCATTGGTATATCTACTATTCTCGGTAGGTCGTTGATATATATAATAAATAACAAAGGGCCGAGCTCAGACCCTTGTGGTACTCCATACTTAATAATACGGCTCTCCGAAAGGAATACAGCCTCTTTTCTTGTTTTTGGATCCAACCTAGTTATTTTTACATATTGGTTTCTATGGGTCAAATAAGATTGTAACAATTGAAGAATATTGCCTCTTATTCCATAGTTATGTAGTTTCCTCAGAAGGAGGCTATGGTCGACAAAGTCAAAGGCCTGAGTCATGTCCATGAAAATACTACAGACTGGTGCTCTTTTGTCCATGTTTTCTGTCACAATGCTGAGTAGGTTGAATATTGCCATAGTAGTGGACCTATTTTTACGAAATCCCTGTTGTTCTTTTGATAGTATACATTTATTTTCAAAATACTTGTACAGCTCTTTATGAATAAATTTTTCAAATATTTTTGCAAATATTGACAAGAGTGCAACAGGTCTGTAGGATTTCACATCTTCCTTATCATCTTTCTTAAACATTGGTTTAATAATGCCTGTCTTGAGAGTATCAGGGAAAATACCTTCACTTATACAAAGATTAATAAGATAGCTTAAATGTGGTGCAATACAATCTGCAACATGTTTTATTACTCTGGTCGATACACCATCGTGCCCTACACTTTTTTGTTTTTTAAGTTTTTTATTATTGTGTATATATCCATTGGAGTACTTGGTGGCATAAACATAGATGCTATTCCAGGACTTATAAGGTGATTGGGCTTGCTACCGCTAGTTATAGTTGATGCCTTTTCAGTATAGTAATCGTTGAAGGCATTCGCTATGGCTTTTGGATCATAGATTACCGAGTTTGCATATTTAACATTTTGTATATAATCTCTAGGCTGGTTAAGTTTTGACTTGCTTATTACTTGCCATGCCATTTTAGTTTTATTATCAGCAGTAAGAATTGTTTTTATATTGTGCATGCGTTGTGACGCTTTAGTGATCGCTTTCAATTTGGCTGAATATTTTTTTAATTTTACTTTATTTTGTATAGAAGATTTAGTCCTGTATTCCCATAAAAGCTTTCTTTAGTTTTACAACATTTTTTGATGCCCTGTGTAATCCATGTAGGCCGTTTGGCAACTTTTATAGTAACTGTATTTATGGGGAAGCCAAGGTCATGGAAATTATTAAATGCATCATTCGGTGTTTTTGCATCCATCATTTCAGTAAATGAAATATTTTCTATGCAATGTCTAAATTTTCTAAGATTATCTACACAATAGTCTCGTTTTTCTACTCGCCAGCTATTAACCGTGAAATATTTTTTTATAGGTATTTTTAATAGCTGTGCAGTGTGGTCGGAGAGAGCAAGTTCTATTACATTTATTTCACATTTCTTCGGTATATTGTGGGCCACATTATCTATACAAGTGCCTGAAGTGATTCTTGTGGCTTGACGTACTTGTAAGTGGAGATTATATGATAGTAGGCAATTAATACATTCTTGAGTAATATTATTATTTTTTAAAGTATTTATATTAAAATCTTCACAAAGGACAATGTGATGCTGAGTTTTTTTACTGACATTATATAAAATTGTCTCAAGTTTTTCAAAAAATACATTTAAATACGTTTGATTCGACTTTGGCACTCTATACACACACATAATTACTAACTTATGCTTAATTAATTCTATAGCACAACATTCGAAAACACCGCTAATCGATAGATCTGCCACCTCCGTGAGCTCTTTAAACACATGACCATTTTTTACTAAGGTACACGCTCCTCCTCTCTTTTTATCTCTCATAAAGGATGCTGCCATTTGGTAGTTTTCAATATGAACTACATACCCTTACAGCTTGCAGGTATATTATGCTCAGTGATACAGAGTATATCAATGCTAGTTCGGTTATCCATAAAATTATCCAGGCGGACAGTGAGTAGATCAGTCTTATTACTTAGGCCAGCTATATTTTGATGTAGCATACATATTTGATTACTAGCTGTGCCCGCGGCTCCGCCCGCGTGGAATTCGGTCTGTATCAGTAAGCTGCTAATTTCTAGTCCTAATTTCTCTCCCTCTCCCCTGGAGGCGGAACTTGAAGTTAAGTTGACAGATATGCTAGAGGACTGTAGTTCAGATAAAATATTTTACAATTAGGTACCACTAAATAAAACTACACTCCAAAATCAATAGTTTTTTCGCCCTTATTCAAATTTTACACGTGATTTAAACGACAGAGTAGTAGGTGTATATCGGACGATACAGTAAGGTATACGCGCGCGAGCGAAAGCGAAGCCAGGCAGGCGCCTGGCTAGAGCGCCACTCACCGTGGTCTTCTTCAGACTCCTGAGGAAGACCACGTGCCCCTTGTAACCTCAATGCGTTGCGAGACTTTCGCGAATGATTCGATTTTTTTCGGGAAGGCATGGTAATGCGTATAAAATGCGAGTCCCAAATCGTTTGACTCCACAAACGACCAGTGCCTGATTAAGATATTTTATTGGCCTAAGCATTTCTAAACCATGGTGCCCCCTCTCCAGGGTCATCAAGATTACATTGAATTTTTTGGTAAATTGAGTGACGTTCATTGATGCATTACAGCTGAGAATGGAAATCAGTCACATAATTTTATCACGAAAATTGATAGTGCCGCAGCAATAACGTTGCAACAGATTACCTAATGCTGCTGCAGTCGCCACCCGAATGTCAGCTTTATCATATTTTAGAATGTTATTGAAAACGCGAGCGAAGCGAGCGCAAAATATTTTCGATATAATAACGCAATTTTATAGACAGTTGTACATTTTTAATTTTAATATGGAAATCAGTCACATCATTTTATCACGAAAATTGACAGTGCTGCAGCAGTAACGTTGCAACAGAGTAATGCTGCTGCAGTCGCCACCCGAATGTCACCTTTATCATATCGTAGAAAGTAATTGAAAACGCGAGCGAAGCGAGCGTGAAAATTTTTCGATATAAAAAACGCAATTTGATAGACAGTTGTACATTTTTACTTTTAGTATGGAAATCAGTCACATCATTTTATCACGAAAATTGACAGTGCTGCAGCAGTAACGTTGCAACAGATTAATGCTGCTGCAGTCGCCACCCGAATGTCACCTTTATCATATCTTAGAAAGTTATTGAAAACGCCAGCGAAGCGAGCGCGAAAATTTTTCGATATAAAAAACGCAATTTGATAGACAGTTGTACATTTTTACTTTTAGTATGGAAATCAGTCACATCATTTTATCACGAAAATTGACAGTGCTGCAGCAGTAACGTTGCAACAGATTAATGCTGCTGCAGTCGCCACCCGAATGTCACCTTTATCATATCTTAGAAAGTTATTGAAAACGCCAGCGAAGCGAGCGCGAAAATTTATCGATATAAAAAACGCAATTTGATAGACAGTTGTACATTTTAACTTTTAGTATGGAAATCAGTCACGTCATTTTATCACGAAAATTGACAGTGGTGCAGTAGTAACGTTGCAACTGAGTAATGCTGCTGCAGTCGCCACCCGAATGTCATCTTTATCATATCGTAGAAAGTAATTGAAAACGCGAGCGAAGCGAGCGCGAAAATTTTTCGATATAAAAAACGCAATTTGATAGACAGTAGTACATTTTTACTTATAGTATGGAAATCAGTCACATCATATTATCACGAAAATTGACAGTGCTGCAGCAGTAACGTTGCAACAGAGTAATGCTGCTGCAGTCGCCACCCGAATGTCACCTTTATCATATCTAAGAAAGTTATTGAAAACGCGAGCCAAGCGAGCGCGAAAATTTTTCGATATAAAAAACGCAATTTGATAGACAGTTGTACATTTTTACTTTTAGTCCCAACCAGGCGCAAATCCAGGATTTCATACAGAGAAGGGATGGGACAGTTTTCTATCAGCCTAGCTTCGCATAGGGCTCGATATTTAAGGGTCTCAGCGAGGTTGTTTTCATACAGAAAATGATGCAAGAAAGCAGAGCTTGGAATTGACCAAGTGAATTATATTGGCGAAGTGTGAGCAAGGCAGAAGGCCCAGCTGCGAAAGAGGTAAGGTTGGATTTGGATCCACGCCCAAGTGTAATTAAGGCAGAAGATCAACTTTGCCGTAAGGCAGAAGGCCTCGCATAAGAGCTAACGCCGAACTGCAAAAGAGTGGCTTGAAATAGAATCTATGGATGTAATCACGACTCTTCTACTACTCGCTCTTTGGTTACACTCGAAAGCGATACTTGATAGGATGCTTTTAGTTTTCGGCTTTCACGGGGCCCCTTATAACACTTTGACAGTTAGGTCTCAGGATCGCGGCTAAGGAGCAACTCGGCTTGGCCGAGAAATCTGGCGTGCAAGAGAGCAAATCGCAAATCGCTATAAAATCGGTAACCTATGTCGAAAAAATCGGCTGGCCGCAAGCCCGAAAGAAAGTTTTTTTCCATGACTTTAAGGGCCTCCGCGTAAGTTCAAATCGAAAGCCTACGTTGGAGATGTTCTTACGTACCCTCTCTCTTGATCCCTACGACCCTTCGTTATTAGATGGGTACAATGTACACCTATAAAAGTTTCATGTAGGTACCTACTCCACGACGACTGATGCAATGCTGATGCAGCCTGCGTGTTTTTTTGCCTACGGTTTTGGTGCCCCCTAGACGTGGTGCCCTAAGCAAGTGCTTATTTTGCTTAAAAGGGTTAATCCGGCACTGCAAATGACAGAGGTCAATGTTTTTTTTTAAAGTACCCACCTTCGTGGCCATTATTAAGTGCTTAATACGTATGAATATGGATTTGATATTGATGCGATATAATTACGATTAGGTATAATTCATGACTGAGTAAATTAATAATTTTAAATAATTATGCAATTATACGCGTGTTGATATGTGTGTTTATTTTACCACTACGTAACGTTGATTACTTAATGTTTACTCAGTTCCCCAAAAGATGGCACTGTGCAATGTGTGGCAATTAATTTATTGTCGTTTGATTTTGTTGTATTATTAAATCAACACAATTATTCAAATAAATTTGTTGATATCCGTACGCCCTCTTCTAAACTTAGAGTTAATTTGGCAAAATCCTTCCTCGGTGGCTTATTCATGTCACAACGTATTAAATTCAGCGTCATCTGTTAGTTCACCAGGGTACTCTATAGTGGTAGCACATATTTGAAAAAAGTTTGCCCCTCCTTCCTAAGTAGCGCCATAAGATTCAGGGGCAAACTTAAGTCAATCGAGTGTTGTGGCTACTCCCCCTTTTAGGGGTTGAATTTTTATAGCCTATAATCTGGCCGGGGATTTTCTCGACAGATTAGTAAAGTTTCCATCAAAATCCGTTCAGCCGTTTTCACGTGATGCGCGTTCAAATAAACAGCCAAACAGATAAACAGATAAACAGATAAACATGTATGTACTTAGGCGAGAAATCCTGCGTAAAAATGTCAATAATCAAGGTTTCGTACTCGACTGTTTCCTCCTCCAAAACTTAACCAATCGTAACCAAATTTGAAAATATTAATGATTATAAAATTATCTGTGTCGGACCGTATTGCTTTGTTGGCTAATTGATATCAGTTTTGAATGCCACGCCTCTCATTGCGGCAAAGTCAATTAGGCCATTTTGTCCATTTTTGAAGGGCTCTAGCACCTCAAAAAATAAAAATATCAAAAAAGCAAAACAGTCCGACACAAATATTGACAATATTAATCTGTGTTGAAAAAAACATTGCTCTAGCTTCAAAAACCACGGAGGAAACAGTCGAGTACGTTTGTATGGAGAAATTACCACTCCTGTTGGCTCTTAAGTAAAACCGCACTACTTTCCTGCAAAAAGGGTCTTAATTATTCTAATTGGCACCTGAGTGCGGGCTAGTCCAACGCTCAAAACACTAGTGTAGGTGGCTCTCCGATACCGCGCCTTTGTTACGCATCTGGTACACTGGACATTTTAGACTGGTTCGACTCGCCAGCCACTCAGTTCAAGCCGTAGAGAATTACACGGCCCTTTTTTTATAGGTAGAGGCACGTGCGGTTTTATTTAACAATAGACAAAGGATTAGCGCCTCGGGGCAAGTTACAGATCGAAAGACTATACCGCACAAAATTTCATGATTCTAGGACTTCAGGAACCAATATTTCAGATTTATAGGTACCCATTTTAAGGGGTTGCAGGGCGAAAGTTAAGATTGCTGGTCACCAGATGTGTTTGCATACAGATCCATCCACCCACCGAGCCTTCTAAGACTTCAGGAAGTATACAGGATGACCTTAGGACCTTAAGGCCTTATTGCACAAACCCTGAATTCCCACGTAGGGTTACTTCTCAGAAATGCTCTAACCGTTAGAGTCTAACGGTAATATTTTTTAAATTAGAACAAAAGATAAAAAAATAAATTATGAAACAAAAGTTATTTCCAATAATCGACAGCAAAAAGAAACATACTGTATTAATCATTGGAAGAAGAAAAGCACTGGCTTTTGACAATATGTTTGAAAATATGCGGCAATGATGACATTTGTCAAAAGTCAGAATCTTTATAATGTCATAAATAAAAAAGATAATCAAAACGGTCGAAGAAGCTTTCATACTATTTATTACCTCAGGAGCTACTAACACATACGGGTTGCTCCAAAGTAAAATAAAACCGGACAAGTGCGAGTCGGACTCGCCCACCGAGGGTTCCGTACTTTTTAGTATTTGTTGTTATAGCGGCAATAGAAATACATCATCTGTGAAAATTTCAACTGCCTAGCTATCACGGTTCATGAGATACAGCCTGGTGACAGACGGACGGACGGACGGACGGACGGACAGCGGAGTCTTAGTAATAGGGTCCCGTTTTTACCCTTTGGGTACGGAACCCTAAAAATCGTAACTTGTTAATTTCCTCGTAACCGTTACACCGATTGTTATGATAATTTGTATACTGGTTCTAAATACCCTAATGCATATGCACATTTGGCTTTGCACGGTGGCTCGGCTTGTATGGAGAAGGGGTCATAAATCGATTTCTCCGAAAGTATCAAAGATATCCTCAAAATAAAAATATGTTCGTGTTTATTGTTTAAATATCTACTAAAAAAACAGTAATAAATAGTTTTACTTTGTATATTTTAGCATAAAAAAAATCTAACTGATAACAAAAAAATATGCAAAATACATACTATTTTAAAGCCTTATAAAAATACAATTAAAAAATAAATTATAACGTATTCTTGAATAATATAATAAAACAAATAGTTTTTATCAATTATATTGTAAAAATCTATATTTAAAATTAAAACTTATATATTTACAGAGATGCTAATATCGTACAAATTATACAACGCAAAATATTTTACGTCACGTGTCAGTCACCTTAAAAAACTAACCTAGGTCAACTAATACTTTAGATTCATCTAAAATGTATTTTAAACATCTAGTTAAATAAGTACACATTGTGACAACTATTGATTTTTCGTTTTTGGTAGTTTCCTACAGCCCGTCCCGTAATCATAGGGTTCGAATTTACTAGAAAATGATTTAAGAGATTCGTATTTGTCTTGGTGCGCGCACACAATTACTTTACCATACGAAGGTAAAACAGGATAAACCCGAAAATTTTATAAAAGTACGTAGTAACAAATTGGTGTATTGTTAGTATAGCTTCTGTGAGAAGAGATAGCACGTGCATCGTAAGGATTTGATTGGTCTCTAAATTAGCTAATATTCGTCAGGTTGTTGACTGCTGATGCATCCAAGGATGCTAGTGCTGCTAACCTTCTGCGTTTTGACCGTTTACTACAAGCCGATAATTCCTTTTTTCGCCATCTGGCTGAAGTAGAGGGTTCCGAATTGCCCGATGATGACGGTTGTCCCAATTCAATATTTAACGTCTTTTCAGTCACCTTATTTTTAATGGCAAATTAACACTTTGCTTCTCACTTAAGCAGTCCAAATGTTTCTTAAGAACTAAACACTTAGTTCCCGAAGAAGATTTCCAATAAAATACATGTCGACTACAAAAATGTACTTTATGATGCTATCCAAATTACTTGTATCCACATTTTCTACATCTGGCACCATTCCTATTAGTTGTTGTAGCACTTGACGACGTCTTTCTGTATCTGAACCACTAGTAGAGAGCCATAGTTCAAATACGAATCCCCTTGTAAAAGATTCGACGTACATATCACCTGAAAAAAGAAAGAAAAAGGTAAATTTCCATTCGTAATATTTTCGTAGTAGGTGCTACGCCTTGGCCTACGCAGGCGTAGCAGTCTTATAAATACTAAATAGGCAAATTGCGGCAGAAACAAGTTTATGGCCGTTAATCTAGAAATATCGAGCTTCAAAATAATGCTAATTTCGTATTTACAATCGTGTCTTAAATTAACTAAAAGTTTAAGTCAACAAATTATTCTAATCATGATTCATACGACTTTTTGCCGCGGCGTAGACCCAGTATTATGAATATATATTTTATTGTAATGCTAAGCAATCTACGTAAATCAAAACAACATACCTGATTCTTTAAGCTCCATATTAATAATAGTCACTAACATCACTATTTAGTCAGGAATGCACCACTAATCACCGATCACATAATGAGTCTCTGATAAGAGAGCGCGTACAAACGGGAGTTATGTTCACTTTCTAGGTTCATTATAGAATGAAGGTAATTACTTATACAGGATCTATTTATACCTAATTAAAGTACGTTTATCGGCAAATAAGAAACAGCCATTAGAAATTTAAAACTACCACATGCATTTTTTGAATCATGGCCTAAGGCCAGCCCACCGTGCTTTGTCCAATGGCTAGGGACACCCTGTACAGTCTAAACCAACACCAAGTTTTATCAGGCTATTATACTTCAGATTTTATAGATACCTTAATTTGCAGTATCCAAAGCATATGAAATTCGTGTCATAGAAAACACAGACTATACAGGGGTTTACTAATGTGTTGCAGAAATATTTTTGACATATTTTTGTATTGCATAATGTTACTTGGCAGAAATGTCGTTTGGCAGAATTACCTTTCCCATATATCATTTAGCATACAATCATTTCGCAGAGTTTTAAAATCCAGAACCATATTTTGGCATACTATTGATGATGATAATAGTCTTATAAACGAGTATTAATTTCGCAGATAAATGTATTGCATAATATTTAGGTAGCATAAAGTTATCAAGATGCATTAAAGTTAATCAGATAACCTAACCTAACCTAACCCACTTTTCTGGTGGCCGTTCGTTTGTATGAGGTCGCAGTTCTAACCTAACAACCCACTTATGTGGGAGCCGTTCGTTTTATACAGGAGGCCGCAGTTACAACCTAACATAATCTTCTTATCTGGCACAGGTTCAATTTTGTTTGGGGGTCACAGTTCTTACTTAATGTAATCCACTTTTCTGCAAGTAGAAAAACATTATGCCATAATGAAAATATGCTGCAGGATGATTATGGTACATAAAATTATGCTAAACCAAAGTCTGCAAAAGTAATCTTCTGCTAAATAATATGCTGCAAAATGTATTGTATGCTTAGTAATAATAATGCAAAGTAATATTTATGCCTAATTATCATTCTACTAAAAGTGTTTCTGCGATACATGTTATGCGAAGTGTATTTCTGACAAACAATATTATGCAGAAGAGGGGAACCCCTTGGTGTTTTTGATAAGTCCACTAACTACATGGGGAACACCCAAATATTCCGAAATATGTTTTTCCGACTTTCATAACCTCGATTTTCATAATTACGATTTTTTATACGTCCGAAATATCGAAATTACGACTTTGAAAACCACGAAAGAAAAAAATCACGACTGCGCTAGTTCCGAATACTTAAACTCCGATTGTCATAATATGAACGAAAGCTTAAAGTTCCGATTTGATAAAATTCCGAAAAAAAATTTTCCGAATTAGTCTATTCCGAAAAATCATTGACCGATCGGAAATAAGGTAATTCAGAAACTCGATCTTTTGTAAACTCGGAATAATGAAATTCGTGATTTTGAAAATAAGATTTAAAAGAAACCCCCACAACCCCCACAGAAAGAAATGGCTTACAGAAAAGTAGGTTAGAACTGCAACCCCCACAGAAAAGAACTGTTTTTAGAAAAGTAGGTTTAGGCTAGGTTAGAACTGCAACCTCCACAGAAAAGAACTGTTTTTAGAAAAGTAGGTTTAGGTTAGGTTAGAACTGCGACCCCCACAGAAAATAACTGTTTTTAGAAAAGTAGGTTTACGTTAGTTTAGAACTGCAACCACCACAGAAAAGATCTGTTTTTCGAAAAGTAGGTTTAGGTTAGGTTAGAACTGCGACCCCCACAGAAAAGAAGTGTTTTAGAAACATAAGTAATAAATATGTCTTAGATCAAACAGATATTAAACGGTCAAACCATCTGATGTAAAGCTGGATAGCTCTTTATACAGGGTGATTCAGGAGACGTGAGCAGGACTAATACTGCGCATTTCAAGCAACACTTTCGTATCAGTATTAGTGAGGTTAACGTTAATTTTCTAGTCGTGTTGAAAAAAAAAGTTATTAATTTATTTACGACATGCGTGGTCACCCTTAAATTAGAATACTAAACTACCGATATTCTGTGTCAAATTGAATGTCGCCACTGTCATCGCGGTCTGGTTACTTTTGAAAAGTCGTATCTCACTCAAGTTTGACAGTTTATTTTCTTCGTAATCAAAAATTAAAGAGGTTTTATGCTTATTAATAAGGTCTTGTAGGGTGACCATGATTGTAGAGGATTAAATTTGCCCTCACCAAAAAGTTAAAAAATAGGAAAAAGTCTGGTTGTTTCACCTAAATACGACGGTGATCGATCAATTATCAGTTACTGAGTGTGTAGGATTAGTCCTGCTCACGTCTCATGAATCACCCTGTATAACACAAAAACGATCTTCTTGAAGCCTACAAACGAGCAGGAAGTTTATAAAATTATTATGTCCTTAAAGAACACCAGAACAACAGGTCATAATGAGATTACAACAATGGTTCTTAAGTTATGTGCTCACACAATCTGCCGTCCGCCCTCACATGTAATTAATTTATCTTTTACGGATGGTATCTTTCCAGCTGAATTAAAACTATCGATAGTGAAGCCACTGTTTAAGAAGGGGGACAAGTCAGACCCAGCCACTTATAGACCCATAACCTTGATACCTACTTTGTCCAAAGTGTTTGAAAAATGTATATTAAGTAGACTAAATGAATTTCTTGACAAATATAACATTTTAACATCAAAGCAATTTGGGTTTCGGAAAGGAAAATCAACTACACTGGCCAGGTTTAATTTAGTAAAAACTGTTACAGAGTGTTTAAATAGCAAACAACCAATAATGACTCTTTTAGGTTACCCAACTACATGGTGTACTAAAAATTTCAGCTCTCTATAGCATTGTCCAAGCCGAAACTACGAAGGTTCGAAAATACGACGAAACGTGCCAAGATATGCACTGCCTTTTGCCCTCCCTCGTCTAGGCGGGGGCACGGCCGTGCCCCCAGATAAATATATGTCAGAGCCGGTAGCTCTACGAAGGCACAGGGGACCGGGCATCGGCTCTATGGTGGGCGGAAACAGTAGGCATATCTAGCACACAAGTCCAATACGAATTATACGATGTAAATGCAATAAACTCACTGATAAATACTATAGAGTATAGACGGTTAAATCAAGAAAAGTCTGCAACCATTTTGTTAGCACACGCAGTGCAAGTGTTATTTTAAACGTCAATCTTCTATGATATTATGACGTAATATCTGGGAGACCCGAGCTTTGCTCGGAAAACATTTAAAAACTCAAAAATGCGAGTTTTCCCAAAGATAAGACCTACCTAGATCGATTTATCGCCCCCGAAAACCCATACAAAGCAAATTTCATCAAAATCGTTAGAGCCGTTTCCGAGATCCCCGAAATATATATATATATATATATGTCGAATACCGATGGTCCTAAAAGCGGTGGGCGCGTGGGGTAGTACGATAATGTATTACTTCACAGCTAAACCAGTATGCTACCATGCTACCAGTGCATGAAATAAACATTCGAACTCGTTAACCATACTAGCGCCTACCATATATTTCAGTACTAAACGATAAAAATAACTTAAGTGCTAATTTTATTTCAAAGGATTGATTTGAAAATGAAAAGATGCTATAAACCGTTCAAATCTTTATTCAAGTCAAACTAGGCCGGCTCCAACCCTACGCCTCTGACATGAGAAGATTTAGCGTAAGCGTCAGGACCCCTGGACCACTTGAGATATTTGATGTTTAGATAATATCAAAATACACTACCTTTTTGCTACTATTTGGTACCTAACTTCAAATAATTAGTACCTCGATTGACAGCGAAAACCCGAAGAACTAAAGTGGCCATACATTCTGACGTCAGGATGTCTGGACCATTTTTTTTACATGGTTTGTGACAACACAACTACATGACATGTTAGTAAATATTTACTACCTTTTTAGTACCTCAACATATATTTTATTTTTATTTTTTTGGCGACCCAGAAAAAAGATACACTTAAAAAAAGAAATCTTATAATACTCATAATCTTATAGTCCCTGGTGTTCACTTAATTATACGGCAAATGATGATGATGGAATTTCCTTTTGCAGAGTTGCTCCTGTTAACTCACAGATTGATTTAGGAAGGGGAGCCATTTGAATTTTTGATGCAAAATTTTGACTTAACAGGCCGTGTACGATTTTAGAGCAGAAATGTGAAATTGATGGATTTAGTCGTTGAAATTGTACACCTTTTGTTACGTTATATCTAAATAGCAAATATTGGTTTCTATTAGCACGTCTTTTCATCTTGGCTTTTAATAATGAGGTCGCGAGCGTGCGTCACCGGTAATACATGACGAGAAGAGGCAGTTTTTAAAAATTCATTAAAAAATTATGGTAGGAAATTATACTAAATGATGTATAAGAACAGTTTCAGGAAATGTTGTCGATTGTTTAAGTATCAAAATTACGTTCAAATTAAGTCGAGTTTCAAAGGAATTGTCACCTGTTTTGAAGTAATTTCTGGAGAAAATTGATTTCGTCTAACTTTCATTTACACTACTTCAAAGTCATAATAACAAAAATGTAGTCTACAAAAGTTCGAGTACAGGATATGTGTAATACAAATTTACCATTTTTAGCAGTCCAAACTTTACGAAATTTACAAATAAATTCGTCAAAATCAGTGCTTTATGCGCGATTACCTAAACGTCCTTCAGAAAAAAATCATTACTAATTTAGTAAGTCTCTTTTCAAAAAAATGATCTATTAAAGTATAAGATGGGAAGACGTGCGAATAGAAACCAGTACTTGTTATTTCTATTAGGTAGCACAAAGTGTAGAATTTATTTGTCAAAATCTATCAATTTTACATTTTTGCGACTAAAATCGTACACGGCCTCTTAAAGGGAGCGAGGTGCCCCCCAAAATTTGTAAAAAATAAAGTTTTGCTATGTGGTCAAGATCGGTGTCATTTTCGTGTAACTCGAGGATGCTAAATTCGTTTCTGATATTTAATTTATACGGTTTCATTATAAATACTTAAAAAAAAAATTGGTATTTTTAATTTTTTCGCATAAAAGCCTGTATTTTTCTTATTTTAATATGCACACAAAAAATAAAAATTTCATGAAAAATCCCTCGTTATAAAAAGTATACATATGGCATATTTATGTTACATTAATATGAACAAAAAAAAATGTAGACCTACTTTCGACCACTCATTGAACAAGATACAACGATGTGAGCTACAGCTAATCGATTGAGATCCCTTTTTATTATACATAGTGAGTCCTTGCCTTACAACCCTTAGATCATTTTAGAAAGGAGAGCCACCTTGATTTTTGGTACGGTTGGTATGAAAGGTGGGATGATTTGCATACAATCATAAATTTATGCAAGCACCCGTTTAGGTTTCTGCAATAAGTTTGGTGACATTTTCGAGTAAATGAAAAGAAAGAAATCATTTAGGTAATTAAATCTTCAAAATACAAATTAATAATGTAAATGTTGACAAATATTTAAATTATTTTCTTCCGTATAGCTTCGTCCCTTAAATCGGATTACGTTGTGCACCGAGCATAAGCAATGTTAAAGAGTGTTTACAAATACATATATAGGTAGTAAAATCTTTAAAATACGAAATAATGTAATTATTAGTCTATTTCCCTTTTTTTTCTTTTAATTAACTCGATAATGACTTCAAACTTAATGCAGAAACCTAAACAGATGCTCTAATAAATTTATGATTGTATGGAACAAATCATCCCAACCCTTTCATCCACACCGCACCAAAAATCAAGGTGGCTCCCGTTCCTAAAATGATCGAAGGGTTCTAAGGACTCACTATGCTAAAGGGTATCTCATCATCATCAAACGCCGTAATTCTCATAGCAGTAACTCATATCTTTGTATACTATTCAGTGAGCTGGTAGTCCAAAGTAAGTCTGCATTTCATTTTTTTCTCTCTACATTTTTATAAATAAATATGCCATGTGTATACATTTTATTACGAGAAATAGTAGAGCTTTTTTCATGCAATTTTTATTTTTTGTGTATATATAAATATTAGAAAAAATTGGCAACTTTTTATTTTTCATTTTTTTTAAATATTTATATGAAACCGTATAAATTAAATATCAGAAATGAATTTGGCATCCTTGATTTACCCGAAAATGATACGAAACTTAACCCTTTATAAGGCAGAGACGATTTGGAAACCACTTAGTTAATAAACATTTACGGAGAAGAACATCCTCTTTTTTATTTAACTATAATGGTATTATATAGCGAGTACATCAGGCTTTCTTTCTCATTCATACTTTTTCGGTCAGTATTTAATTTTAGTGTAATTAATTAATTTATAGTATGTGGTCAATTTATGCACTATGCCTGTCAAGGGAAGCAAGCTATCGTCATTGTTTCCATTATACTATTAAAAATATACACGTCGCTGTATCTAATAATTTGAATTAGAGCTCTTGCAATTCACGATGGCGAGTGGCGAGACTCTTCTTGGTATGATGACAAGGTCTAATTTTGATAAATCCACTCTCCATCGTGCATTGCAATAACTGTACTACGTTGTTTGTAGTGTCAGGAAAGTGTATCATTTGCCACTTTAAGATTAATAAAATTATAAAAGGTTACATGCTATATCGATAAGTATTGTAATTAGAACTTTATGCGGAAGTCTCTTTCTAACTCCTTGATAGAAAGAGACTTCCGCTTGTAAATTGTATCGTGAAACGGGCCACAGATTATAATTTTTTCAGTGATATTCGTATATCAATCCTACCCACTACAAGATACACAATAATGTTCGATTTACCGTATGTAGTCAATTAAACGCCAGTCTGTACAGAGCACGTTATGTTTGTTATGTCAATGTCAATGAATAGGTGTATTGGAAACAGATCATCTGAAAACTCAAGTGCACTAACAGGCTGAGTGCATATATTGACCACATGTTTTTCTTAATGATTTCGTTTTTTTTTTGCCGTAGATGTGTTCCCCAGTACATTACAAACATGGTAGTGTATTTAACTTTCACGTAGCATATCTGTATAACTGGGGCCTTATAAAGGGTTAAGCACATTGCAAAACTTAATTTTTCACAAATTTCGGGGGGCACCCCGAAAGTCAAATTAAGTCAAAATTTTGCTTTTAAAATTTGGTTGGCTCCCCTTCCTAAATCAATATGTTAGTCAAAAGGAGCAACTCTGCAAAAGGAAATTCCATCATCATCAATTGCCCTTTTTTGTTAAATCGCACTTTTTTGTCGTGAACGCCACGGACTATTAATCTTATAATATCAAGTGATATGTATATGTATGTAAACCGTGTTAAAATCACGGCAAGAAATGTGGTTTTTATTATTAAATCATGTACAAACAACAACACTTTTAACAGTATATTGTTGGACCTTATTACAAAGACATAAGGTCCACCGATGTACAGTTAACAGTGTGGGCGGTGGTACTTACTTTCAATTCTAGTTAATAAAATGATTCTTTTTATTTAAGTGTATGATTTTATAGCCACAATCATATATTTACTTACCCCAAAAACAAATGCTATACATAGCAAAAAAAATCTAATATAAAATTTCTTTTTTGAACGTACTTTTTTTCTGGAATACCAAAAAGAACGGAAAAAAATATATGTTGAGGTACTAAAAAGGTAGTAAATATTTACTAGCATGTCATGTAGTTGTGTTGTCTCAAACCATGTAAAAAAAATGGTCCAGACATCCTGACGTCAGAATGTATGGCCACTTTAGTTCTTCGGGTTTTCGCTGTCAATCGAGGTACTAATTATTTGAAGTTAGGTACCAAATAGTAGCAAAAAGGTAGTGTATTTTGATATTATCTAAACATCAAATATCTCAAGTGGTCCAGGGGTCCTGACGCTTACGATTTAGCCCTATATGGGACCGGCAACAAACTCAGAGGGACAAATCTTTTCAAAACAAGTTAAAACAACACATAACACATCATTTCTTTATTTCACAAAAGTAAGCTCCTAATGAAACATAAGAAATCAAAATAACACTTGAAATAAAACACTTAGCTAAATGGTTAAAGAACGCGGGATTCTATAAGCTATCAGAATAATCCTTCAGGTATAAACCTTCAGGAACGTAGCGAGTTAGGCACGAGGTTGGCTAACGAGTACGTCCGATCTCTAGCGCGGTCCGATCAAGAAGAAATACCAGCGGCGGAGCCTCTCCGCTCCCGCCTCAGTCAAGTTGGTAAACCTGCTCGACCAGTCTACCAACATACCGACAAAAATACCAACTCGTGCCTACGCTCACTCGAGAGAAACCTCTCGACGTTCCAAAGCCTTCTACCTGTCATTTTAGTTCAACAACACGCCAATAGATGGCGTTACTCTCTACGCGACTTTATTTCAACAATGCGCCAATAGATGGCGTTACTCTCTCTCTACGCAACTTTATTTATTTCGTTACAATCAAATAACATGTAGCTCAACATTGCTAATCGATTTTATACAGGCGTCTAAAATAATGAACTATAACGCTGCAATACGTCTTTCTGATGTCAGGGTCTGACACGGCCGTCCTGCGCTACACACGTCCTCGTGTGTGGGTGTATGCATTTGATTCTGTAACAAAATACTCAGCACAGTATCTCATCGCTCGGTCATTCCTGACCCACAATTTGGGTTTCTCTCAAATTACTATTAAAATCAAACTTTGTTATCAATCCAACCAGAAAAAATTATTGTTCAAAATTACTTTAACAATACTCAATTCTCTAGTCAAAAATAGTCCATCGAGCAACGACTTAATAAAAATAATCAGTAATCATCGCCGCTATCTAGCGGATAAACTCCATTAATCATCGCCTCCATCTGGCGGATACTCTCAAATTTATGTGAAAACAGAAAAATCTCAAACATCAAAAACACAAATCACAACAGCTCTAATTCATTGCTCGACAGTATCACTACTATTGTCATCAATATCAATTTACGGGGAAATTATCTGGCATTAAAAAAAAATATTTTGGTCAAATGTGATAATAATCATTGTAGGACATCTTAAAATAAATAGCACTCTGACTTAATAATGCCAATTTTACTCATATGAACACAGTACATCAACGGGAATTCATTTTTAACAAAACAACACCAGTCCTTCGGTGCATTGCCAGTCCTTCGGCAGATACCAGACCCTCGTCAGTAGTAACCATCTAAGCCGCGTAAGTGCTACTCTTCGCAAAGAGCATTCTGCACATAAAAAGCAGACCACGTGCACCTCTTACATGCTCCGGCACTTCTGATGCGGTCACTAAACAATACCCAGTCCATCTAAAGCAAAACATTAGTGCCCCGTCCATCGGGCGTGCCTTCAGTCCATCGAAAGCAAAACAGTAGTGCCCAGTCCATCGGGCGTGCCTTCAGTCCATCGAAAGCAAAACAGTAGTGCCCAGTCCATCGGGCTTGCCTTCAGTCCATCGAAAGCATGACAGTATTGCCCAGTCCATCGGGCGTACTTTCAGTCCTTCGAAAGTACAAGCTTTCAGTCCATCGAAAGCAAAACAATGTTAAGAGTGAATTCCAAAAAGAAAATAAAAACGGTTCTTTAAATCATGTTATTCAGAACCATTGGTACTATAAGCGTCAACTGATCAACTGAAACTGAACATCACTGATCAAATTACTAAAGATCGCTTTCTACTTTAGCTTTTAACAACAGAAACTCGCTCAACACTTCTATACAGAAGTAAAACATCTCAAAATAATCCCAACGAAATGGGAACTGCTCACCAGATTAATAAAGCATGATGCACGCGACCAAGTCAAAGGTGGTGGTGGTGAAGTCCGACCCAAGCACGAAGGCTGATGCTTTCCGACTTGCAGTTGCCGTTGCTGCGGCAGATGGCGAGATGCACGATGTGGTTCATCATAGCTGGCTATTACTGAAATCATCATTTGCACGGTATCAGGTTTATCATGTATGCAGGTTAAACTTCAGGGTTTGTGAATGTGCCCTAGTAGCGGACACAAAAGACATGTTGCCATAGGATACGGGACTTTAAAAATCTCAGATTAAAATTTAAACTTCAATGAGTGTGTTTTATTTCATTCTATGAACAAACAAACACGTGTTCCAAAAATAAGTAACACGGTAAAATGGGCCAATACGAAAAGTGACAGCTAATTAGTTACGTTAGACTGTTATGCTTCGCCATTACACTCAAAATAAACTTCAATAATAAAGAATTAGAACGAAACCTGTCCTTTTATTTCCAAATCTCCAGCAAAGATGATACTGCACAGCTGCTTCTGTGTCACAGGCGTAATGGTGTCTACAAGTTCGCTCGACTCTGGCTGCAGGACACTGTAACATTAATTTTCATATGCGTAGCTCATGTTTTCATAGTATGCACGATTTGTGATCTATCACGGCATTACGGGCAATAATTTGTAGCAATTTTATTAATTACTAAACGCATAGCATTGGCAAATCAGCAGGATCAATTTCTAACGGTGCATTGTATTTTCATGAAAAAAAAAAATAATAATAATTTTTGAGGGTAGATGTACAAGTGAGCGATGAAATAATATCACGTCGCGACAGCCAATATTTGGTTTTAATTAACAATATAGAATTCACATCAAAATAACTTAAGATCACTTAGATTTAAATGGATTTTAAAAATTAATTGTATTTTCATGAAAAATCAATTGTTGAGGGTAAATTCACAAGTGAGCGATGAAATAATATCACATCGTGATAGCTAATACTTGGTTTTAATTAACAGTATGGATTTCAAATCAAAATAACTCAAGATCGCTTCGATTTAAATGGATTACAAAAATTAATTACAAAGAAACGTAACGATCCCAGAGATGACATCACGTAACGACCGCTATGCTCGACTGCCTCAATCACAATTTTATTCACAATTTCACAATAATTCTCACCAAATAACAATGAATTACACTCACCTTTCAATCAAGGTTAGACACGTGAGCTTACCATTACCACGTGTCCAGATTATGGAATGTAGGTCACCAGAAATACACCACGCTCCCAGGTGGCTGTGTAAGCAATACATGATACCTTAACAATCCCACTTGCTGATGTCGAATACCGATGGTCCTAAAAGCGGTGGGCGCGTGGGGTAGTACGATAATGTATTACTTCACAGCTAAACCAGTATGCTACCATGCTACCAGTGCATGAAATAAACATTCGAACTCGTTAACCATACTAGCGCCTACCATATATTTCAGTACTAAACGATAAAAATAACTAAGTGCTAATTTTATTTCAAAGGATTGATTTGAAAATGAAAAGATGCTATAAACCGTTCAAATCTTTATTCAAGTCAAACTAGGCCGGCTCCAACCCTACGCCTCTGACATGAGAAGATTTAGCCCTATATGGGACCGGCAACAAACTCAGAGGGACAAATCTTTTCAAAACAAGTTAAAACAACACATAACACATCATTTCTTTATTTCACAAAAGTAAGCTCCTAATGAAACATAAGAAATCAAAATAACACTTGAAATAAAACACTTAGCTAAATGGTTAAAGAACGCGGGATTCTATAAGCTATCAGAATAATCCTTCAGTACGGTTACCATCAGTTTGTCACTGACATAAACGCCGTCGAGAACGTAATTTACTTTCTATACATCCCGTTTGCACTAATATGCGAGTACGAGCGAGATGTATAGAAAGTAAATTACGTTCTCGACGGCGTTTATGTCAGTGACAAACTGATGGTAACCGTACAGGTATAAACCTTCAGGAACGTAGCGAGTTAGGCACGAGGTTGGCTAACGAGTACGTCCGATCTCTAGCGCGGTCCGATCAAGAAGAAATACCAGCGGCGGAGCCTCTCCGCTCCCGCCTCAGTCAAGTTGGTAAACCTGCTCGACCAGTCTACCAACATACCGACAAAAATACCAACTCGTGCCTACGCTCACTCGAGAGAAACCTCTCGACGTTCCAAAGCCTTCTACCTGTCATTTTAGTTCAACAACACGCCAATAGATGGCGTTACTCTCTACGCGACTTTATTTCAACAATGCGCCAATAGATGGCGTTACTCTCTACGCAACTTTATTTATTTCGTTACAATCAAATAACATGTAGCTCAACATTGCTAATCGATTTTATACAGGCGTCTAAAATAATGAACTATAACGCTGTAATACGTCTTTCTGATGTCAGGGTCCGACATATATATATATATATATATATATAAATAAACAAGAATGGATTAAAACCGGCGCCCGCCATTATCACTTGAAATGTATGCGACTTTCTGGTAACTGTTTATTAAAATAAAGGTATTACAGTACATGTAATACATTATAAACAAAAAGAAATTGCTGAAATTTTAATTGCTCGTTTAAAGGTATGTATTAGATAGATAGATAGATAGATAGATAGATAGATAGATAGATAGATAGATAGATAGATAGATAGATAATACCACTTGCACTGCGTGTGCTATTAAAATCGTTGCAGACTTATCTTGGTCTAACTCTAGTAACTATGTATTAGATACCGAATGTCACTAAATCGCAATGACAATTAATTAAGTTCCAAATTGGTTCCAAATCACAATGAAATCACACCAAGTTAGTTAATCAAAGTTTTTACGCCACAAAGTTATCTAGAAACGGAAACGAAAAATCGTGGGTCAAGTGGTACAAGTAGTACCTACTTCAAACGTGCACGAAATCGCACGGCGGCGTGTTTAGGGGCTTATGGGACAGCACGCGTCCCAACTCAACCAACCCAAATCTTAATGCCCGCTCGGCATTCGGGGGCCCCAGCCACTATATGTATATATACAAGATGTGCTCATTTAAAGGTATTAAATTATTCGATTAGTACTAGTAAAATATGTTATGTTGTTATTTTCAAAATGGTGATTTATTATTTATTTCTATCTAGATATCCCACAAACCCAAAAACTCTTCATTGAAGTCAACAAATGCCCGATACAAATCAATAATTGCAATTGGCCAATTGCGGGAAAAATCATTTTCACCACACCAGCTCGCAAAGGCTTACTTTGCACTTCAAAAACTCATAGCAAAGTTGCATTTTATTCACATGTGAGGCAAAGTAATCAAATGCAAATTTTGACTTCTTTTCTTATGTTTGCTGATAGAATTGACTTTTAAATGATGATTTTGATGATAAATATTTAATAACATTCATTTGTTTGATATTTTACATTTAACATTTGCTTTAGGTTGGTGTGGTGAAAAATTTTGTGTTTCACTCGAAGGCATATTTTGTTTAAACCTCGTGCTTTGAAACCCTCGCAACGCTCAAGTTTCCATTTTTGAACCACTCGCTACGCTCGTGGTTCAACTTTGGAATCTTTCGCTTGCTCGGGTATCAATATTAGCACGAGCGGTTAAACAACAACTTTGCCCCCTTGTAAAACATATAATTATATGAGGATTAGTAAGTAGTTGAACTTCGGTATTTAAACACGAGGCACGTAAAAAATACTGCAGACACTTACCTTTACACTGAGAGCTAACTTTAGACTGAATATTGGAGAATTCGCATTCACATTTTATACCAGATTCTAATATTTATCGGTCGAGAAGGGGTATTAGGGCCATTCTCTCATTTCGTGCAAATCGGTGATATTCACTCGATTTGTAATTTTTCTTTTAAATGGTAAATTTTTGGGTTTTCGTGCAGTGTGGATTCATTTATTAACATTTTTATGCTAAATGCACCTTCGTAACCTTATTACTTTTCATTTAATAAGACTAGTGGTAATGAACTACGCGCTGGTAATGAAATGGGCTGAGGAGTAATGATTGGCAAAGGATAGGTATGAAATTGGCATTGGATGGTAATTTTATCAGTGGACTGTAATGAAACAAACTTATGAAATCGCACTAAAAAAATCTTTATTTGACAAAAATTGACACCATTAATATAATTAACAACATTAAAGCGCTGTGCAGACGATCAGCTTATAGGGATTGTCAAGCACAATTTATGTGATTGATGACGTATTTCGTATTGTGTATTTATTTAATGTTTACACAGCATTAGAGCGTTTTCACATTGTCCGATCCGATATCGGATGTCGGAAGTAGAGATGGGTAGGGGTGAGTAAATACTGAGTATTTACTCGGTATTTACTCAAAGCACCCGATAAATACCCGTGTTTACTCATTTAGGTGGGTAAAAACGATTGCATATAAATTATTCAAAAAGTGAGATTTGAAAACAAATTTGTCTTTTATTGAAGAGTGCTAACGTGTATTAACAATATCTATAAAATAAAAACCATAAGGATGCTTAATTTTCAGTCAAGGTAATTATCAGTGAGAGGCAAATTGTGATAATGCATAGTTAACAATTTTGTTTTAAATAAGAAGGTATTTACTTTGTAAATATGGTACTTAAATTCTATTGATGTTCTAGATAACTGCATGTCGCGCAAAAGTGCGTGTTTACGCGGCACTTACGACTTTTTATGAAGGGTTTTTTAAAGCAAAACTAAAAAATGGCTCAACCGATGATGTTCAAAATATTGTTTTTTGTAGTGTACTATACGGTTAATCTCCCGATATGTTTTCATATTTTTTCTGAACTTTGGTTCGAAAGTTATAGAGAGATAAACGGTTTTTTCCAAAAATATTCTATTTATCCAAAAAAGTTCTTAGAAACATTCCAGTTATTTTTCAAGACCCATTTAATGATGTGCAACACGTTGGTGGTTGTTGATTTTTTTTTTTTGTGACAATTAGTTACATGTATGGAGTGCCCCTCTTAAAAATACATTTCTTACAATTTTGAGTACTTAATCCAGTAGCGGCTTACAAAATACACCTATATTACAAATTTATATGCCCCTTTCAGCACTCTAACTAGTTTATACCCACCAATTTGGGTATAAACGAGTAAATACGGGTATATTGAGTAAATACTGAGTATTTACTCGGTATTTAACCGTGAGTATTTACTCACTACCCATCTCTAGTCGGAAGGAAGTACAATGTAAAATATAAGTGTTTCTCTGTTATTATTTATGCATTTAATAAATCATTATTACTAAAAAACGATAAATTGGATTTGTTATTTTTCATTTTTTAGTAAGTGTATATTAAGATTCAAATGGAGGTCAAAGTTATATCTTCACGCGTTACATGCAGAGAGGAATAAAATAGTGGGGGTTAATTGTAAATATAAAGAAATAACCACCTTTTTAGAATTGTTCATGGAGGACAAATAAACTTTAAGTCCTATGTTACAACCTTACATCAACAGATATTGGAAAACACCATCACATTTTTGGCAAATTTCAAATAATACCGATTTGCACGAAATGCGAGAATGACCCATTATGGAGAATTAGGAGTATAGTATAAGTAACATACTAAAGACTGTATCGTTAATTATGGAAATAGATAAAACCTGGCCTAACTGTTGACATATGTATTATTTTGTATTACTATGTCCTTAGGGTAATAATCTGGGGATATTTTTAAGCCGATATGGCTTATGATATAAGAAGGTTTATTTTATTTTAGGGACTTTATGATGCTTTCAATACCGTCTAGCAAATATGATTTGGACAAGCCTATCGAGCTTAAATTTGAGACTATTTCACCGACTCACGATTTAAAGAAAGTGTCCCTTTCATGATTGCTCAATTGATCACGCAATATTTTGGATTCCCGTCAATTTCTGACGCAAGCGGAATGAGGGAGACTACTAAAAGAATCTACCGAAATCCAAAGCCGGACATTCATGGCGTAGAACCATGGCTAATAGAGCAGGTCGATAGAAACGCTCCATGATGGTTATATTGTATACCAAAGTCGGAGTTGTCGTAAGTAACATGTCATATTCTCTAAAAGGCTACCATGCACAGATCCAAAACTTTTTTTAACTAAAAGAAATTATTAGGCTATGCCCAGATTTTTCGTACATTTACATAGTAAGATTTTTTTTTATGTAATATCGTCTTCGCAAACCGCGAATTTTCTTGTAGTAGGTATTTGTCTACAATCCACGGTGGGCTGGCCTTAGGCCATGATTCAAAAAATGCATGTGGTAGTTTTAAATTTCTAATGGCTGTTTCTTATTTGCCGATAAACGTACTTTAATTAGGTATAAATAGATCCTGTATAAGTAATTACCTTCATTCTATAATGAACCTAGAAAGTGAACATAACTCCCGTTTGTACGCGCTCTCTTATCAGAGACTCATTATGTGATCGGTGATTAGTGGTGCATTCCTGACTAAATAGTGATGTTAGTGACTATTATTAATATGGAGCTTAAAGAATCAGGTATGTTGTTTTGATTTACGTAGATTGCTTAGCATTACAATAAAATATATATTCATAATACTGGGTCTACGCCGCGGCAAAAAGTCGTATGAATCATGATTAGAATAATTTGTTGACTTAAACTTTTAGTTAATTTAAGACACGATTGTAAATACGAAATTAGCATTATTTTGAAGCTCGATATTTCTAGATTAACGGCCATAAACTTGTTTCTGCCGCAATTTGCCTATTTAGTATTTATAAGACTGCTACGCCTGCGTAGGCCAAGGCGTAGCACCTACTACGAAAATATTACGAATGGAAATTTACCTTTTTCTTTCTTTTTTCAGGTGATATGTACGTCGAATCTTTTACAAGGGGATTCGTATTTGAACTATGGCTCTCTACTAGTGGTTCAGATACAGAAAGACGTCGTCAAGTGCTACAACAACTAATAGGAATGGTGCCAGATGTAGAAAATGTGGATACAAGTAATTTGGATAGCATCATAAAGTACATTTTTGTAGTCGACATGTATTTTATTGGAAATCTTCTTCGGGAACTAAGTGTTTAGTTCTTAAGAAACATTTGGACTGCTTAAGTGAGAAGCAAAGTGTTAATTTGCCATTAAAAATAAGGTGACTGAAAAGACGTTAAATATTGAATTGGGACAACCGTCATCATCGGGCAATTCGGAACCCTCTACTTCAGCCAGATGGCGAAAAAAGGAATTATCGGCTTGTAGTAAACGGTCAAAACGCAGAAGGTTAGCAGCACTAGCATCCTTGGATGCATCAGCAGTCAACAACCTGACGAATATTAGCTAATTTAGAGACCAATCAAATCCTTACGATGCACGTGCTATCTCTTCTCACAGAAGCTATACTAACAATACACCAATTTGTTACTACGTACTTTTATAAAATTTTCGGGTTTATCCTGTTTTACCTTCGTATGGTAAAGTAATTGTGTGCGCGCACCAAGACAAATACGAATCTCTTAAATCATTTTCTAGTAAATTCGAACCCTATGATTACGGGACGGGCTGTAGGAAACTACCAAAAACGAAAAATCAATAGTTGTCACAATGTGTACTTATTTAACTAGATGTTTAAAATACATTTTAGATGAATCTAAAGTATTAGTTGACCTAGGTTAGTTTTTTAAGGTGACTGACACGTGACGTAAAATATTTTGCGTTGTATAATTTGTACGATATTAGCATCTCTGTAAATATATAAGTTTTAATTTTAAATATAGATTTTTACAATATAATTGATAAAAACTATTTGTTTTATTATATTATTCAAGAATACGTTATAATTTATTTTTTAATTGTATTTTTATAAGGCTTTAAAATAGTATGTATTTTGCATATTTTTTTGTTATCAGTTAGATTTTTTTTATGCTAAAATATACAAAGTAAAACTATTTATTACTGTTTTTTTAGTAGATATTTAAACAATAAACACGAACATATTTTTATTTTGAGGATATCTTTGATACTTTCGGAGAAATCGATTTATGACCCCTTCTCCATACAAGCCGAGCCACCGTGCAATCGTTATATTGTTACTCGGGAGGATTGGGTAAATATTGTCCAAACCATAATTATGCTTTACGTCTATCTCCCATAGGACGAAATGAGTACCTTATTAGTAAAGCACTAATTAAACTATACGTGTAATTTTTAAATAAAAATATTAGGTAAGTATACCAGATTAAACGGCTAAGTAAAGACATGATTGTAACTTACGAGAAGTCGTATCTTATATTTCCAAAAAAATTATAAGTAAGTATTCAACCGAGCCACGAATTACTACTAATCATTCCAATTGGTATCTTAAATTAACCTATATTTTCGGAAAATAAAATAAAAATAGGGGTCTATAGTTCGTTTTTTTAGTATTAGAAAGAAGGTAAGCGATCGTAGTGACATATCTTTTAATTGAAAAACGCTTTTAAAAAACAATAACTATTACTTCTGAAAGCAGAAGAATATAAATGATCGTATTAGATTCATAATTGTTACATATTTGCCGTGACTTATTTTTAAAAAGTGTTTTTCAATTAAAAGACACGTCAAGATGTGATGTGATGTTTACCTTTTTTCTAATGCTAAAAAAACGAACTATTATTAACGATACGGCCTTTATTCGAATAGGTAAGGGGTCATCCATTAATTACATAACACGAATTTCTAGGTTTTTTGACCCCTCCCCCCATCGTTGTCACACTTGGTCACATTTGGCCCTGGTGTGAGTCACATTTTTTCAATGGAATCGGCAAATCGAATTGAGTAGGTTGTACGAGTACCTATTATTAATATTTTATCAAAATATTTCTGAAAAAAGAAATATTAGTACCTAATTTTATAACCCAAAACTGATTAGGAGAGAAACTCAAACGAATAAAAATGATTAACGTTCCAAAAACTTGTTATTTAACTGTACAGGGAATTCCCTGTACAGTTAAATAACTAAATAAACTAAATAAAATAATTTAAATAAGTCAAAGTGACGTCACAAGTTTGTGACTCCCCCTCCCCCCTGTCACAACATGTCACATAAACGCGTTCCTACGCACACAGTCTAAGCTCGTGTAGGTGAACGCGTGCCACGCTCGTGTGAGTGAGATAAGACGTGCTAGGGTTCTCGCCATTTTGTTGTCAAGTTCGATGACCTCAATGACTCAAAACTCATTGCGCGAATTAGGAAGAAATAAAAATCATATTATGCTGTAAGGTGGGTATCTAAGCTCGTTTTATACAATAGTTTCCTATTTTGAATCATTATCAGTATAAACGAAGTAACAAAATGTTTGTAAGGAAATTCAGGCCACCAAAATATTACGTAAGTTGAAAACATGTTTTTTTGTTCATATAGATATTGTGTTGTTTTCAGTGTGATCTGATAGGTTTTGTAAATATTTGTTTAATATTTGAATATTTTACGTGGCCTCCGCTCTGCGCACCGCGTCGTCGCGTCCTTGCCAGCCGGTAACTGTAAAGGCCCCAGTACACAATGGGCCATCGCCGGCCACTCCAAGGGACGCAGCCATGCGGTAGAATGAGATAGCAATATCACTTGCTCCCTCTAACGCATAAATGCGTCCCTTGGAGTGGTCGGCGATGGCCCATTGTGTACTGGGGCCTTAAGGTAACCGAGAGCGGGTGAGCGGCACTTTCAACAGGAGGCAGGGAGTGTCCATACTGTACGTTAGTACTCTTTATTATACTGTGCTTAGCCCACCGATTAACAGTCCGCCGGACGGTATCGTCCTGTCAGTTAGAACAAAATTTTGACAGTTCCAAACAACTGACAGGCCGATACCGTACGGCGGACTGTTAATCAGTGGGCCCCTTTAAGTTTATTGTCAATGTCACAGTACTTACCGACGAATATGGCAACTTTTTACCATATGGTATTAAGTATTAACTTCATAGAAATTGCTCTTCATAGAAATCAGTATAATACTTATATTACTTATTATAAATAGCTCAAAGAAACCTACATAAGTATATGATACATATGTGCGAGAACGGCTGAATTGAGAAATATAATATATTTTTAAGTTGAATGAGCTAATTCTATTTCTACGTATATGGGTGATTCTAAAATATGTCCAGAATTTTTTTTTCATAAGTTTTTATTTGTTACACATATCAAAAGTACATTTCTTTTCCTAGTCTATTTGAGTGTCCCACTGCTGGGCAAAAGCCTCTCCCCTTAATTTCCATGACTTCTGATTTGGTGTTTCCTCCGGCCAGTTATTCAGGAAGCTGTCCAGGTCATCCCGCCATCTCCGTTTGGGCCTGCGTCCCTCCCGTCCCTCTACCGGCATCCACTTGTGGCTAAGCTAGCCCACCTCTCCGGATGCATGCGGTAGACCTGACCGGCCCAGTCCCATTTGAGCCTAGCGGTTTTCTCGCCTACGTCAGCAATGGGGGTTTTAGAGCGCAGCGTGGTGTTTCTTATGCGAAAAGTACATACAAAAAGCAAATTTTTGATGAATATGGTCAAGCTTAAAACCCTCAAGAAAGTTAAATAAAATGAGTACATAAACACGGTTGTGACAAAGTGCCCCTCAGTCGTGACATTTCGGCATTATGGCGGCCAGCTCCACTATTTTCATTTACTTATATAATAATTTTCACCACACCAACTGGTAAAGGCTCTCTTGATTGTTCAAAAACGGATAGCAAAGTTGCATTATATTCACATGTGAGGCAAAGTCAAGTCAATCAAATGCAAATTTTGAGTTGTTTTCTTATGTTTGCTGGTAGAATTGATTTTTAAATGATGATATTGAATGATAAATATGACGAAGCATCAGGAGGCTCGGCGGAACGTTTATCATCATTTATTAACACATCACAAGAGTTGGCGGTGTCTCTTTCATTATTATCACCCATCGTGGTGTAAGGTTATGGGAAACGTGGAAATAAAAGCACGTTCTACACGTTTACAAATCACTGACTTTATTAAAACACACTTTAGATTAAAAATAGTACCTATGTAAATTACTTATATTAATTATAATAACAGCACAAAACATATAAACTGATTTTTAGCCGACTTCCAAATCTCAAAAGGTTATCAATTCGGTTGTATGTTCTTTTTAGGGTTCCGTACCTCAAAAGGAAAAAACGGAACCCTTATAGGATCACTCGTGCGTCTGTCTGTCCGTTCGTCTGTCCGTCTGTCACAGCCTAATTGCTCCGAAACTACTGGACCAATTAAGTTGAAATTTGGTACACATCTGTAAGTCTGTGACCCAAAGACGGACATGTAACGTCAACAAATGAATTTTAAACAAAGGGCCAACTTTTGGGGGGTAAATGAGAAAATTAAAAAACAAAGTTGTGTTATATATCAAACAAAAGGGCTCATTGTAAGAAATTCAGATATTTTTTTTTATAATTTTAGGATAAGCAATTTAGAAGTTATTCAAGAAAATAGACAAAAAATGACCATTCCCCCCTCCTCGATCTCCGACACTACTAGGCCTAAAATTTTGAAAAAAATACACTAAATAGTTCTTTACTGAAAGATGCCAGGAAAACCTATTATGGCTCCTCTACACGATGGCCCAGCGCTGCGCCAGCGAGTTGACCTTGTGGTGGTTGAAACTAGGGCTTCCAATACCGGGATCCCGGGATCCGGAAATACCGGGATCCCGTCTGTTTAAACGCATTTTTCAATACCGGTATTTTTTAATGCAATACCGGGAACCCGGTATTTTCAAAAACAAGGAAAATGTGCCGATTATAACGTTTAAAATCCATTAAAATGATCAAATTCGGCTGTATCAAGAAAATACTTGCCCATTAAATAAAGAATATCATTTAATTGAAACAAGATCTGTGCATATATGCGTTAGATAAATATTTGGTGACGAATTCTGATGTTCAGGATATGATATTAATATAATTAGTTCTTAAAATTATATCAAAAAGTAGAAATAAATTAATTGTAGAATGGCAAACGAATTTTTGGTGGCAAATTTGAATACATATTGGCTAGTTTATTAGGTTGAACTAAAAATGTGACTGGTGAAGTCAACAAGGCGGATAAAATGATCCTTATTGCAGATGGCGATTAACTCACCAACCTGGTGGGTGAAATGATCATTATTGCAGATGGCGATTATTGTTTAATATCCTAAGCTAAGGACATGCATATCTGGTGTTAGTGTGAGCCTTTTGTTAATAAAATTCAAAAATTTTAAGCGTTATCATTTCATTCAACATTTCCATCAAATGATTGTTGCAGATATGAGGTTGAGTACGTATAGCGACGTTATAGGGAATTGTTGTCGGTGTTCTGGAGTACCTCGTACTGGAGTGTTGGAGTCAATGCGTGTAGGTTTCGAGCAAACACACTCCGGGCATACCCACGGTTGTTTTAGACCCTCCATAAATGACTCGAAGTCCTGTGGCTGTACTCCAAGGCATTCGATGTCGTACACTTTCATGCAATTTAAGCGAGAACACGATGATACGAACAAACTAAACATATACTTTGTCCGTAACATCGATATCGCATGCACTACAGTTTTGTGTTATTTTGAAAACCGTATCAATAATTAAATTCAATATATTCATGTTGTATAATTATTTGATATAATTTTTTGCAAAATTACTTCATATTTCTTCTAAAAAGTATAAAATATCACAAAATCCGGGGAAGTCACACTACACGTTCCGTGATATTTCGAACTTGTAATTTTTTTTATATGTTTTTAATACACTTAGGACAATACATTTAAGTTGACATAAAACTAGTGGTAAATTGCTAAGTATCTATATTGATATAGAGTTTACTTATTGTTTTAAAAATATATGCTATTCTTACATGCAACAAAAAAAACGTAAGAATCATCCATATGGTAAAGTTGCCACGTTTGAAGGTACTGCTTGACCTAGGTATTCACAAAATAATGATTGTTCGCTAAAAAGATCTATTGTGGCTTCAAAAATATTGTTTATCTGTCTAGAGGTCACGTATTGAAATAAGTATGGGACCGTAAGCTTCCTTTGTTATCTGATCTCAATATTAAAGGCCCTTAAAGGCTTTCACAGCCTGTAAGAATTTGTATTATTATACTCGCGTTTTTAGTCGCTGAGCCACGAAATTTCAATTTAATCGAGTTAAACAGTAGAAATTTCATAACTACTCCGATGGCCACTGAATCTGTATTTTTTTTTTCAAGTTCCACGAGCCAGACGCTTTCTGCTACAGTCCTGTGTGCAAATTTAAAATTTCATCCAGATCTGTCGTGCCGTCTGGTAGAAATCGCATTTTTTGTTTTCGAAGTGAGGCAAACAATTATCAAAGAATGTGACCCAAATTGGAGTTAATAATATAGGACATTAAGGCCCTCTTGCACCATTCCACTAACCCGAGGTTAAGCGGTTAAACCGTTAACCTAGTGTCAAATTGTACTAGTAACCATGGTAACTCCAGGTTCAACCGGTTAACCCCGGGTTAGTGGAATAGTGCAAGTGGGCCTAAGGGGGCGTATCTGAGGGCGCGGCAGTGCCCCGCCAAGACGAGCAAAGCGAAGCGCAAGGGCACTACACTACCTACCTTTTCTCGAAGCGCTTCGTCGTTTTTTTGATCCCTCGATAACTTGGGTTTGGATTATACCAGATAAACAAAATTCTCGGGATATGATATCAATAGTGAACTTAATAAGCGTAAAAATTTTAAATTGCATAGCTCTTATTATACTTTAGATTTTATTCATAATATCTAAATAAAACCCCGATTTCGTCACTGACTCACTCACTGATGATCATCAAAACCTTTAGGGTAGGTACCGTAAAATAGGGTGAGTAGGTTCGCGGGGAGAGTTGAGTTATGAATGGGGAGAGAGGGAATGAAAGGGGGGTGAGATAGGATTTTAAGGCTACTGCTACAAAAATAATGTATTCCAATTTAAAATGGAGCTATAGTAACTAATACTCATAATAAAAAAAAATGGATCCAACAATCTTCCAAAATCACCTTTGTATGAAAACCTAACTCACCCCAAATACGAGGGACTACGGGGTGAGATGGGTTTTCCTCTTTATCGTCAAAGTTATGAAATGGAACTACCCAAAATAAAATAAAAACTAAAATACAAACGTCCGGAACAATTATTATAGGTATATGTCGCAGGGAAATGATCAAAACAGAGATTTGATTAAATCTCTAAGGGATATGATCAAATCACGCAGGATGTTAAAATGGCGAATGCATATCATCATTTCCCTAGAAAAATTCAGTCATTTGACCAAATCACTGACTCTGGTTAGTGAAAAGACAAAATCGGTCAATAAACGCGAAACGCTTTTTCATTTCACTAGATTTGTTTAGGAATTTGACAAAATCCCTAACCACGACAGTAAGTTACCAAAACGAACTCAAAAAGTCAACCAGTTTTATCATTTCGCTAAACAGGTTTAGTGAAATGATAAAGTCTCAACTGGAAGATGGTATATGGTGATTTGATTAAATCTCTGAACGGTTTAGTGAAATGACGAAAGCAAGTACAGAATACAACAGTTTACTCTACAGTTAAGCGATTTGATCAAATCTCTGACTAGATTAAGTGAAATGGTAAAATAAAATGTTAATAGTAGGTATCAAAGTTGTTTATTTAACCAGCTATTTTAATCGAATACAAGAATAGGTGGTTGTAAACTGAAACATAATTATTAATTATTAAGAGGGATTGTCTTTTTAATTATACCATACTTTCTTCCTACAATAGACTATGATAAAGTTACCTTCTGATGGTAAAGTTGCCAGTTTTGACGGTAATGAAGAACGAAGCTACAAGTGCGTAAACGTAATTTTAATTGAGTACTTTCCTCTACTTCAAATTAATTATTTCACACCGTGCACGAAATAAAGCACCAGATAATTATTAGAAAAACATAGACAGCAGTTATTTTTAAACACAATTTCTATTTAATAAATCGGATTGAAATGTAAAAAGTATGTGAGTTGACCGTGACGTCACTATACAGGTTTTCATATAAATTCCATATTAGGAAATCGTTTTAACAGTTCTAAAAAAGTAGCTGATTTGACTAGTAGGAAAGTACCCAATTATTTGTTAAAACATGTTGTACCCTAATAAACTAATACAATAACGTTATAACTTAACGAATACAAAGGCCGCGCGTAGTGGTTAGAGCTTAGGTATGCATTGCAATGCAATAATAACAAAGTGCATTTTATGGCCAGACAATATTTGCCGTTACGGGACCGGCCTACAAGACATAAATGTTATTTTTAGCTTTACTTATTACTACTATTCTAATGCTAGATATAACTTAATCACTTAATCTAGTCAGAGATTAGAGTAAACTGTTGTATTCTGTACTTGCTTTCGTAATTTCACTAAACCGTTCAGAGATTTAATCAAATCACCATATACCATCTTCCAGTTGAGACTTTATTATTTCACTAAACCTGTTTAGCGAAATGATAAAACTGGTTGACTTTTTGAGTTCGTTTCGTCAACTTACTGTCGTGGTTAGGGATTTTGTCAAATTCCTAAACAAATCTAGTGAAATGAAAAAGCGTTTCGCGTTTATTGGCCGATTTTGTCTTTTTACTAAACAGAGTCAGTGATTTGGTCAAATGACTGAATTTTTCTAGGGAAATGATGATATGGATTTGCCATTTTAATATCCTGCGTGATTTGATCTTATCCCTTAGAGATTTGATCAACTTATATATGGCGACATATACACCATTCAGTTTGCATATGTAAAAATAAAATGTTATCGAGGTTTGAATGTCAGTTTTGCACCTACTCACCCCATTTTACGGTACTTCCTGAAGTCCTAGGAAGCTGAAATTTGGCATGTAAAGGGGCCCACTGATTAACAGTCCGCCGTACGGTATCGGCCTGTCAGTTAGAACAAAATTTTGACAGTTCCGAACAACTGACAGGCCGATACCGTCCGGCGGACTGTTAATCAGTGGGCCCCTTAAGATTAATAATGTTAATATCTGGGAGACCGAGCTTAATATCTGGGAGACCGAGCTTTGCTCGAAAAACATATAAAAACTGAAAAATGCGCGTTTTCCCAGAAATAAGACTTAGCTAGATCGATTTATCGCCCCCGAAGACCCCCATATAGCAAATTTCATCGAAATCGTTAGAGCCGTTTCCGAGATCCCCGAAATATATATACATATAAATAAACGAGAATTGCTCGTTTATTAGATAGATAGATATTAGTACACAAACAACAAAAAAAAAAACTTGAAATTTTGAGCCCCTAAGGACGGTGGAATTTTATTTCAATAACCGCTAAAAAGCAATTTAGTTGAAATTTAATTTAATTTATTTATTTCAACGAGTTATTGTAGCCGAGCTCATGCAATGACAGAAATAATTAAATTACACACAAACAACCACTTCCACTGCTCAGGGAGGAATAATAACAGGCATAACATAACCCTGCGCCCGGTCAAGCTGCATCTCCGATGATAATCGGGATAGCGAGGCGATGGGCAGTCGCTGATACACCTGTCTCGTTCTCCTAATCAACAAAACATGCGAATCGGAAAGGTACAGAGTGTATTATGCACAGGCTAGTACGTTGTCGCAGGACTATAAGAGATTTCACTGCGAGTAAAATAACGATAGTTGCTGAAAAAACCTGAGCTGAGGTTTCTAATTTGAAGGGCAAACATTACATTTTAAAGGATCCATAAAACTATTTAATAATTTGGCATTATAGACTTTTACGCCCATGAATAAAGATAACTGTGGAAAAAATTCTTAGCGTAAATGCTTTCAAATTTAAGGGCAAACATTACATTATAATAATCCCATAGAAGGTCCCAGGTAACTATTTATTTGACATTATACACCGCTACTTCCATGTTATTTGTTTTGAAATAAGGGTTTAGAAACTAATTTGTGGTAGTAAAAGACACAAATATTAGAAAAGTCCTGTACAACCTAGTTCGCTTCATATACTTATGGTAAAATCATTTTTAGGGCGGGTTGTAAAGGGCAAGTAAAATAATATCAATACTAAAATATATCCTTTATGACCATCTTGACCATATGATATGAAAAATCATCAAGAAAGGCTTAAAGGACGACAAAAGACATGTGAGTCATTTACAAAAATATTTATATTTAGCGGTAACCTTTATGATAACAGGTCATTTACGCCCCCTGAGCTAAGGTGTTTTTGCAAAATCATAGTAAAAAATTGGGTCGTAAAGGCAACTTTTTAAGATACATCGAAATTTTAACTATACAGAACGAAAGCGCTTGGAATTCTGAACAAAACTGTATATATAACTCATTTTCGCCAAAATGTCCTTTACGCCAATTGAACCCACAGGTATCGATTTCTAAAGCTTATTATGGTCTAAGATCCCACGATCCCGTTTCTATGGTCGACCTTCACCAATCTGTCTGACGGATGAAACTATGAAAATATGAAAGAAAATATGTTCCTGAACATAAAAAAATAGGGTTGCCTAAAGAAATCCGGTCAAGGCTATTATCAAAAATTTTTGAAAAAAAAATTTTTCTTCAAATTTCACCGATTTGTCTGACAAACGAAATAAGTTTCAATGGAAAGTATAGAACTTGTATAACATAAATCAACTAGGTTGCCTATCTTTTTCCGGTCACTATTATGTGGTATTTTTAAAGACCTATCCAACGACACCCCACACTGTAGGGTTAAAAGGGTAAAAAAAAAATCACGTACATTTTGATTATTTCAAAGCGATTATTTCCGAAAACATTCACTTAATCAAAAAATGTTATTCTAAGACCCCAATTTATTTTAAAAGACCTATCTAACGATATCCCACATCGTAGGATAGAGTAAAAAAAACGCCACACATTTAGTTTCTTTCGAAGCGTTTAATTCCGAAACTTTTCACTTTATCAAAAAATGTTTATAGAAAACCCCCATTTATTTTCAAAGACCTATCCAACGACACCCCACATTATAGGGTTGAAACGATGTAAAAATATTCACACACGTTTTGTGTCTCTTAAAGCTATTATTTCCAAAAATATTCACTTTATCAAAAAATGTTAGGTAGTAGTTAGATAGGTATTTTAAAATAAATAGGGGTCTTAGAAAAACATTTTTTGATTAAGTGAATGTTTTCGGAAATAATCGCTTTGAAAGAATCAAAATGTACGTGATTTTTTTTTACCGTTTTAACCCTACAGTGTGGGGTGTCGTTGGATAGGTCTTTAAAAATAAATAGGGGTCTGCAAACAATATTTTTTGATAAAGTTAACCGTTTTGTAAATAATAATTTAGAAAGAACAAAATACGGGTATTCCTTCTAACTTTTGAACCATTGATCCAAAAATATGAAAAAAATCATAAAAATAGTGCTTAAAAAACTCATTCAAACAAAATTAAAACAAACTTGATAGGTTAAGCCGTTTATGAGTTATCGGTAAAAGTCTTCCCTTCTTATTTTACTTAAAAGCCTGGCAACCCTTATTTGTGACCGGATTTTCGCAGGCAACCCTATGCCACTGTATTCGCAATAAAATTACCAACATTTTGATGTATAATTCAAGCGTCAGACAGATGAGTGCAATTATCGATAAAAACGCACCTGTTTAAACATGGCAACCACATAATAGTGACCGGAAAAAGATAGGCAACCTAGTTGATTTATGTTGTACAAGTTCTATACTTTCCATTGGAACTTATTTCGTTTGTCAGACAAATCGGTGAAATTTGAAGAAAAAAAATTATTTTCAAAAATTAATAAAAATAGCCTTGACCGGATTTCTTTAGGCAACCCTATTTTTTTATGTTCAGGAACATATTTTCTTTCATATTTTCATAGTTTTATCCGTCAGACAGATTGGTGAAGGTCCGATGTATGGGGGATCTCCTACTATTATACCACACAAGACTACATGAATGATAAAACAACGTGGAATTAACTGTGATTAGAAATGATTGATTATTTATTTTACTGTGGAATACTCTAGTATTGTATACATATAATTATCTATACTTACCTACCAATCCTACCATTGTAAATTTCATTAAATACTCATCAAAATACGAATTAGCCTATAATCTATTTCAATTTTATTTATTTCGTCAATATATAAACCTTATTCAATATAAATTTCCGGAAAAAAATCCGGAACTAACAAACCAGAATACGGATGGCGTCAGAATAAGGACGTATACGTGTTGCGCGGGAATCGTGCGGGGTGCCCGCCTGCCTATAATATTCTATCGCTGCGTCTGCTTCACCCCCTTGAAAACGTAAAACTCGAGTATAAGAGCGCCTTAAAGTGTTATAACTTTAGACCTTTAGTAACAGCTTCCACCTTCTTGCGAAATAACTCTGAATCGTGCATTGATAATGTGTTTACGAATTTGCCAGAGTCCTCGGTATCAAGTATAGATGTAGATCACAACGGTCTAGCTGATGGACATGCTGGACTACTCTGTAGAATTGAAACAAATTCTTCGTGTTCTGTGAAAAAGCAGCCACAATTATTAATTCGAAGAGAACGAAGGTGTTACAATGCCATCAATAACAATAAATTTAGATGTAAGCTCTGAATGAAAATGGGAACAATTTAGGCATTGACAATTTTATTAAAAAAAATATGAACTGTTTTAAAAGTAGCTTTAAGAAAACACTAAAGGTCTCAAAAGTGAACACGAAATGTAAGTGGATAACGAAGGGCATAAAAACTTCCAGCAAAATGAAACGGTTTCTAACGTTCATTGATAAGGAACACCTTGACAACTCAATAGCTACATATCATACAGAATACGGAAAGCTATACAGGCAGGTAATCCGAAAAGCCAAAAAAAATGCTGTACAGACGCAAATCGATAATGCAAAAAATTCTAGTAAAGCTATTTGGAAAATAGTGAATCAGCGTAGAAATAAAGCTCCATTTCGACTAACAACTTGTTATTAAAAACAGATAAAATTGTAAGTGATCCACGAGAGCAATGCAATATTTTTTGTATAATATTTGATCATTCTAGTGGAAGTGTAGGGGACCAACAAACAGCGGTCATGTTTCTCCATCAACATGTGGCTCGAGTAACTTATGAGATGACCAATACCTTAGTTACTCCTCAGGAGATATATCGCCTGGTTAGGATGATGGAGTCTAAGTCATCTGTAGGTTATGACGGCATACCGATTAGGATTATTAAGGACAATATTGACCTATTAGCAGAGTCATTAGCTCATTTTTATAATTTATGTTTTGAATTGTGTACATTTCCTGATCAACTTAAAATAGCTAGAGTACTGCCAATTCATAAAAAGGGATCAACTAATATTCCTAACAACTACAGACCCATTTCATTGTTACCTACACTGTCTAAAGTGTTCGAAAAATTGCTAAAAGACAGATTATTAGATCATATCAACAGATATCAAATATTAAACACAAGGCAGTTCGGGTACCGTAAGAGTGTTGGGACGAGTGAAGCTATTGATGAGCTAATTAAAGATACGGTATTTCAACTCAACACTGGGAAAAAGGTAGCAGGTGTATTTTTGGACTTAAGTGCGGCCTTCGATACTGTTGATCATTCTGTTGTTGAGTAAATTAGAACACTGTGGTGTAAGATTAAACGTTCTTAAATTATATCAATCGTACTTAAGAAACAGGAAACAGTTTGTAGAGTTGAAACACATTGAGAATAATTGCGAGACAGTTCATAAATCACGTATGATTGATGTGGGACGAGGTGTGCCGCAAGGCTCCATTTTGGGTCCTATATTTTTTATATTATTTATTAACGACTTAATTAATTATATTAACGACTCTATTCCGAATTTGAAGCTGGTATTATTTGCTGATGATACCAACGCTGTAGTGTCCGCTGATAGAGTCTGGCTAGCCAAAAATTGTTGACAGATATTTCGTTGTTGCATCACCAATTGTCTATGATTAAAAAAAAAGCAAAAAGTCAGTTGTCAATTTATGTCATTCATTCAAATTGTTTGCGGTTTATTTTAAATAATATTAATAATGTCTATACTGAGTGAGGTTCGCAAACTATTATTTAAGCTCGTAAATAATTACGACAATGTGCGAAGTCGACGTGTAGCGTGACGCGACGTGAATAACGAAAAACTGCAATGTTTACAACTCCTAAACAAATGTAAACAAAATAGAAGGTTGGCGCTCTATAAATATTTTGATACTTAGCATTTATCATATTTGGCATAGTACTTATGTATTTTTTTTTGGTGATGGATTAATATTATGGTATTATTTACACTACATTTCATTTTTCGCCTTGTTACAATGGTATATGGTGAGAAAGTGTTAACATATGTGTTTATCGTTGACTGTACTTTACATAGTGGTAGAAATTATGTGAGCTGACTTTGAGTGCACGTCAACGTATATTTAACTTATATCCTTACGTGTGCACAGAAAATCAAAAATATTTTCTAGTATCAAAACTATAATTCCTACTACACAAAGTGTGACCAGCCCAAGATTTTTTGAATTTCCCGCCAAACATTTGTGTAATATTTCAGTAGCCAGACTCTAGCATAGCTAAACTTAATGACGTAATTAATAAAGCCCTTAATGCATTTTCTATATGGTTCACAGTTAACAATCTCACCTTAAACAGTAGCAAAACTAAATCGATTTTATTTAATACTAGTCCTACATGCACCGATTCATTATTTTTAAATATAAATGGAGAAATAGTTGAACAAGTAGAAGTAGTTAAATTCTTGGGCGTTTTGATTGACTCTAATCTTAATTGGAAACCGCAATTACAGGAGTTGAATAATTCAATTAGTTGAGGTTGTTTTGCTTTGAGAAGCCTACGGGAGGAAGCGAAGACTGAACAGCTTAAGGTGGTCTACTATGTCCTCATAGAATCTAAATTACGATATAGTATTAAATTGTGGGGTAACAGTTATCAATATAATACGCAAAGTGCTTTCTTGATGCAGAAAAGAGCTATCCGAATTATAGTATATTCATATTATTCGGGTGGTTTTCACCACAATGGGAATCATGCAGGGAGCATTTTAGAAAGCTTAAGATCTTGACTGTGCCTTGCCTTTATATTTTAGTTCTGCTATCAGGTCTAGTCAAAAATTTGGAGGTCAGTGGACGCGAATACGACAGAGCTGTAAGACTTGCAACAAGAAGAAAATACCTTAAAAATAGTTTAATGCCTAAATTCAAAGTTGTACAACATTCGGCAAGCTACCAGGCAGTTCATCTTTTTAATAAACTGCCGATTGAGTATAAACAGATCTCCGACTGCAAAGTATTTAAGCGCAAGTTAAAAGCTTTTCTTGTTGACAAGTGTTATTATTCTGTCGATGAATTTGTGAATGGATCTTTTAATTAGTATTGTAATGGTTACCAATTTTATTATTTATTTTAATGGTTTTTTAATGTAAATGACATACCTACCTATTGATCTATTGTTGACATTATTGTTATTGTTGTAGAAGTATTAAATTTTATTATTATATTAATTAAATTGTGTATGACATATTTTAATGGGAATTGTATGTAACGCTAACTATTTTAAGGCCTCGTTTTTGAATTTGTACTTGGTAGAGATAAGATATATTTGACCCTAGTTTTTAATGTATGTACTTACTAATTATATGCATGTATTACTATTCGACACAATATACATTGTTTAGAATTAAATAAATAACAAATGCACATAGTTTTCTCTTTATGAAGGGATTTTCATTCAAATTGTACAATTATGAGATTTTAAAATACAGAAAATGTTCTTTTTCGTGGTCATAAGTCATAAAGCTCATTTGCGTTACCATTAAAATTACATTTTTTTTAACCAAAATAAGCTTTATTGATCTCTGATAATATTAAGCACCTTATCGGTCTATATCGTAATGTTCAAAATAAAACAGACCACATCAAAATGTGTGTTTTTATTTCTATAACATTTATCTTACACCTCAAATAATGACCCATATTTATGTTCAGGGCATTACACTGAATGCATCGATACCATATTCACCCGTATCCGAGACGACATGAGCGAAAATTGATTTCTAGAAGACTTTGCTTCGCTGGCCGGGTAAAAGCAATCGCTGCTTTGTCGATGAAATTATCAGTGCAGTATATTCGTTGTTCGAGAAAAACGCTAGTGGACGGAATAGCCCATATTATGACGGAATTAGCTACATAGACCTTATCTATAAAGTTGTTTTTTCTTTTTTCAGAAATCCATACGTCCGTTTGACACAGCTAATCTTCTGATATTCCTGTTTCATCTGGTCGCGCATGTGTGCGGCACACAGTTCGCGTCCCACGTGAGCGTGAACACGCCAGTCCACAGCTTCAGGCACGGCGTCGGGGACCCGCTGCCAATGCGGGGTTACCAGGGCTATAGGAGCTCGAGACGTGAGTTGGACACATAATTTGCTTGACGTTTCGTGCTGTTATTTGATCGTACATCGGTGTGGTAGTTAGTGTCTCAGTGGTCTCATGTGAGCGTAGACCAGCGTAAACACACCGACTACTTGCAACTCAAGGATGAGTCTTGCGCATCTTTAACTTTAAAAAACCGGGCAAGTGCGAGTCGGACTCGCACACGAAGGGTTCCGTACCATTATCTATAAAAACGTTCACCCATCCAAGTACTGACCCCGCCCGACGTTGCTTAACTTCGGTCAAAAATCACGTTTGTTGTATCTGTATCTGTACTTAAATCTTTATTTTATTCTGTTTTTAGTATTTATTGTTATAGCGGCAACAGAAATACATCATCTGTGAAAATTTCAGCTGTCTAGATATCACAGTTCACCAGATACAGCCTGGTGACAGACGGACGGACGGACGGACAGCGGAGTCTTAGTAATAGGGTCCCGTTTTACCCTTTGGGTACGGAACCCTAACAAACCGATTATAATATAAAAATCGTCCTTTTACATCCTATCTATACTTACTTCTATTAAATACGCAGACAGACAATTTGGGTTAACAATTTTACGGTGTCCGTTTTGGGATCCTTTTAACTTACCGAAACTTTTTTGACCAAATTTCGTTTCCCAATCAAATTTTACCAACTGCACGTTTGTCAACTCATTCTTTCCCATATAAACATTTGACAAACTTATAATCCGACCTCAAACTGTTACTTTGCAACTATTATAAGACCAACTGTTTTAGGGTTCCGTATAGGGAATGCAAATCGGTTATAACCGTAACCGATATTTTGACAAAATTTCATAACTGCTACTTATGCTTTTTTTTTGACATTTAGATTTTATTCTAGAAATTCTAGACTAGTATTTTTTTATACAATCTTTTTAATGTTTGACGATCCTTTTGTGAAATTCTTAGTGTTAAATTTGATATGTATAATAATCCAATTTTATTATGGAATAATATTAACATCAATAAATTGCTCTGATAATTAGATTAAGATTAATTACGATTCATAAGAGCTTGTTGCTAGGCCTACATGAATAAAGTATATTTTTGATTTTGATTTTGATTAACCGAATATTGGCAACCGGTTACGGTTATTTTCGGTTATTTATTTATGACTTAAATTGTATGTTTTTTATCATCTAATGACTACAAAATCCTGCCATTTTTGACTGTAACGCCTGTGACTATAATTTTTGTCATTCGTGGACTTTAATAACAAAAATATACCAAATTTACTTCCCTTATTTATGAAATATTTTTATTGAATATTGTATCACGTCCAAGGTCATATTTTACTTTTACTGTATTTGGTGTGTTTTATTCAAAAAACTGGTCAAGTGCGAGTCGGACTCGGGTTTCAAGGGTTCCGTACATCACACAATTTTCAACATTTTTTTTTGTACGTGAAAGGTGACCTGAGTGAAACGTCTTGAAAAACCCGAATGGGTCAATCAAAAACCAGATGTAACATGTAGTTTCTGGCGAGGCTTGTATCTCTGCAACTATGCAAAGTAGCTTGGATAGGAAGATTAAATGCCGAACAATAGTACAAGTGTCCAAATGCGAAGACTGAAGGCCGAGCTTCGCGTAGAGCTGAAAGCTCGGAGCGTACGATGTGTCGCGCTTCCTACAACTTCCACAAGTGTTTTAAAAGCGAAGGCCGAAGAGGGGTAATACCTACAGGGTGGCCAAAAAATAAGTGTATTCCCGTAGCCAGGGAGGTTTTTTGGTTTTGGAGGAGCAACTTTTACTATGGGACCAACCCCTCCAAAAATTTATCCTCCCATAGAAAACGGACCAGTCAAAATGTATGAAACAGCCAAATTTTTCTTCGCGATTTCGAGGTTGCACGTTGGCAACGGGAATACACTTAGTTTATTTTTTGGTCACCCTGTATAGTGCTTTTTAAAACACGTAACAATAGTAACCTAATCAATCAGTACTACAAGTACCATTGCGGCTGTGTGCCAGATACAGCCTAGTCGCATTTTTTGTCTTCAGTCCGACTCACGCTTGAAGCTAAAGGCCTCTTCGGGACGCTTCGGGCCTTCGGCCTTATGCGGCTATCGGCCTAGGGCCTTCGCAATAGCTGTCTACATCACGTTTCACTTAAAGCATTGCGGCTGTGTCCCTAAAAAAACTTAACTGCATTTTGTTCTTAAATCCGACTCACGCTTGACTCTAGATTTTTAATAGGTTTTCCTGTCATCTTTAGGTACTTAAAGAACTATTTTGTGTATTTTTTCAGAATTTTAGACCCAGTAGTTTCGGAGATAGAGAGGGGGAATGGTCATTTTTGTCTATTTTCTTGAATAACTTCTTAACTGTTTATTGTACTGTACCACAGACATATTTTGTTCAGTGTTAAAGGCTCTCTAGGTAGGGAACCACTTACACGCAGAAATCCAAAAGAAACGTCATGGGAAGCCTATAAGGCAGACCTCGAAAACCGTCTAAAGGATGTCCCAAAATATGTAAAAACACAAGACTCTCTCAACATGGCAGTTAACTTAATATCAGAAGGCATACGTAGGGCCTACGAACAAGCCTGCCCGCTGAAAGAGGCAAAAACTACTAACACAACGACGTGGTGGAATAAAAAGCTAGAAAACCTTCGCAGGTCCACACGTCGCATATTCAATCACTCGACCACTCCGAATGGGTGGGAAAGGTATGGTAAAGCGTTGACTGAATATAATAAACAAATCAGGAAAGCAAAAAGAAGGTCATGGAGAAGGTTCTGTGAAGAGATTGCCCAAACTCATAAAGGTGCGAGAATTCACAAAATACTCTCCAAGACACCAACCAACTATCTTGGTCTTCTCAAAAGACCAGATGGCTCATTTACGAACACAGAAGAGGAAACTCTGGACTTGCTCAGAGGCACCCACTTCCCCGGTTCGTACTCAACCAGTAATACACAACTATGCGCCCAAAGGAACCCTCGAATCCATAGGGTACGCAATACCGACTGGAATTTGGCAACTAACATCTTTAGACCAAACAAAATTAAATGGGCATTAGGAAAATTCAAACCATTTAAATCAGCGGGAGAAGATGGAGTGTTTCCGGCGCTCTTACAGCAGGGACAAGACCTCCTCCTCCCGCATCTGGCCAGAATATTCCGAGCAAGCTTCGCGTGGGGAATTATACCAGATAAATGGACTCGGGTCAAGGTACGCTTTATACCAAAGGCAGGGAAAAAGGACTACTCACAGCCTAAATCCTTCAGACCAATTAGTCTAACATCGTTCTTACTTAAAACGATGGAAAGAATCATTGATCAGCACATTAGAGCCAATTACCTTGTGGAAAGACCACTAAGTGTAAACCAACATGCTTACCAAAAGGGAAAATCTACGGAGACTGCCCTACTTGACCTGGTTGACAAGGTGCAGAAAACCCTAGAGGATAAGCAAACCGCTCTATGTGCGTTCCTTGATGTCGAGGGTGCTTTCGACAATACGCCCACAGAGACCATACTCAATGGTATGAAATCAAAGGGAGTAGACGAAACCACCACCAGATGGGTACATAGCATGCTCTCGAATAGAGTAGCCACTCTAACCCTCAACACTGTAGAGCATGAATTTTATACCACAAAAGGGTGCCCACAAGGAGGCGTTCTATCCCCACTCTTATGGACCCTAGTGTGACACGGCACTTTGTATGGTTAGTTCAGTTTAACGTTTTTAGGATTGTCTCGAATATAGTGTAGTTTTGTTCTATGGCAAGGAAGTCTTTGATGTAGCAACAATATACATGACAGGCACTCTGCCAATAGGAAACAAATTGAAGCTGATGGTGTTGCTACTTCAAATTAAATCCTAAATTTATGGAATAATATTAATAAATATTTAAATCAAAAACTTAATTTATAAATACAAAATAGGTTGAAATATATTCAAATAATTGAATATGATTTATTTCTTTGGGTTATACTTGCATATAAAATTATTCCATGAATTTCATTAGTTACTGTTATTTTGATTGTGTCATCCCAGGGACAGAATGGTTTGAGATTCATTTCCTGGCTGGGTTTCGCCCTGGATGGGCATCTTTTATACATAAAACAGTGAAGCGAAGTACATCATGCTCTGGTAGCATCGATCAGAGGCTTGGTTATGCAGTAGCCGCTGCATCCATGAGCTAGGGAGCTCATGCTGTTGTTATTTTGCCACAAACAGTAAGTAGAATATGATAATATATGGATGTCCTCAGGTGCAACTCCTTGTTGAATCTTTGTTTGACCATTTCGCTTTGTTTCCAGTCTGCTGGTAAAACAATATGGTGGGAGGGAGTATCACAGCTGTGAGATGAGTCCACTCTAGGAATTTCCAGCTGGTGAGAAACTTAGATCATATAATGTCTCTTAGGTTAGCAGAGCACATGCTACTAGTTATTAATCTTGAATTGTTTCTTTCAGCTGACTGGGGTTTTTCGTTTTTATGTTACTACGTATGTGAAATCGTTTCGCATATCAGAGTATGGAAGTCTGTCCATATTCCTAAAACTTCAACTGTGTCTGGTGAGCAGTTCGCCATAAGAATTTCGCTCTTCTGCTGGATGGAGGTGACGTCACCTTCAAACTGAGACCTTAGTCCTTTGGTGTTGCTCTGCGGTGTCGGGTCAGATTCCCGCTGCAGCAAATCAGCTCCGGCACAGCGGAGGATCACACGTCGGGCTTGAACTGGTGGAACATTGTTATGAGGTTGGTGTACGCTTTCCTTCCGTCCTAGAAGCATTTCCAAATTTAAAGTTAAAGAATTTAGTAGAATCATATGTGATGGCAAATGATAATTTAGGGACTAACAAATTTAGATAGGTCTGCTTGTAAATCATTTTAGAACCATTTCTGGCACGACCCAGCTCTGTCGTCTGACATTATTAAAATAAGGTGCTTATGCTAGCTTAATGATTTACATGTAGAGTAACTGCCCATGTTCGAATTAGTAATAAATGATGTGTCACAAAAACTAACTTTCATTCATGTCCTTTATTGCCCTGAATAGTTGATGGAAATAGGTTTAGCACCTGCTTGAGCTTTTGGTAAGATTTAGTTTTTATTTAATTTAGTAACTTTAATTGTCCGTGAGTTTCCTCAGGGAAAGCCCACAGCCGGGCTAGGAATATTTACGTGACAATTTGGCGCCCACAGATTCCGTCTTAAAGCCCTATTTGCATCATAAATCAGTTTGTATCACTGCCATCACATATAGATAAAAAAAAGTTTTAGTAGTACTTACGTTTAGGTGAAATTTTGAGCTTGTGCTTTGCTTGTGTACGCTCTGACAACGTTAAGTATAGGCTTTAGCTGTTTCACTTTGAGTTTTGCCTAAATTATTGCACGATATTCAGTATATTTTGTAAAAACTTAGAAGTAAGTGCTCGAATTTTCAGTTAGTTACATTGTGCTGACGTTTTGTCAGGAAGTAAAGTGTCAAACTTTAAGTACCATTTGGCTACTTTTAATGCATGAGATTTAGACTTAAGAGGCTGTAACTTAAGTTATTTTACATATTTTCTGAGTATTAAAAAAAATAATGTGTAATTCTAGTGCATAATTTAGTACTCATGCACTATTTTATTGTAGCTGAGCTTTTATGAGTATTGCAATTGAATTGAGTTGACACTTTGTTAAGGCGAAGTTCGGAAAGCTTTTAAGCTCGTGCAGAAATTGCTTTAAAAATTGAGAAGCTTTGTATAAATAAGTTCAGACATTTTGACTCGAAAGTTTTTTAATAACAGTAAACATATATAGGACAGGTTATTTTTACACACAAATAAACTAATTCAAAAAAAATTGTTATATTTTATTAGAAAGTATAAAAAAAAAACGAATTATGAAATTTTGACATTTATGAACAGACACTTTTACTTGATTTTTGAACGATTTTTTTAAATTGTGAACAATTTTGGTTTTGCATTCACTGTTATATTTTGGGTCAGAAAATTTAGTTCAATAAAGACAAGGAAATATACATACACAGATAAAAGGTAAAACATAGTAAAACACATTGATATAACATTGTTTAATATAATTGTCAGACTACAATAGTGTGAGTTGGATTTGTAAATCTTTTGCCATCATATTTGTTTATTTTTTGAGTTAAACTTATTATACAATGGCCACTTCTGTGCAATTTCACTCTTTGCTGCGCGATGAATTGATTTATGAAGTAAAGATCAGGTCAGAGACACCACACTCAACAGTTGAGGGTCTTAGGAAACAGTTGAGGAATTTGGTAGGTGAGTGTCGGCCAGATGAGATTTTGGATACAGATTTGAACCCGGAGTCAGAATTGAAAGTTATTTCTGATAAATTAAATGATTTGTCATCCTTAGTAGCTAAGTTTGTTCAGTCGAAGGATAGATACTCCGGGAACAGGTCGAAGGCTCTGGGTAGTCATTTGTACTTCAGGCTTCTGCGGGTTCAGGTGGATGAAGATCCGGGGAAGTTGGCTCAGAAGATTCAATTCACAAATAGGCTTGACGCTTTGTTAGCACAGTTGGACAGTATAGGGCAGGCAGGCAGCAGCTCTAGCGACAGTGTGGCAGCAGTGACTCAGGTTTCACAGGCAGTCCCTACTAGGGAGCTGCAAGTTCACTGCTCCGGAGACAAAAATGTGGCTAAATGGGGGGTCAAGTTTAATGGTAACACAGATCCGAGGTCTTTCCTAGAGCGTGTCGATGAACTCAAGTTGGCTTATGGTGTGTCAGATGTGGTTTTGTTTAACTCGGCAGCTCAATTGTTTGTTGATCAGGGTTTGCTTTGGTACAGAGGTATAAAGGAACAAGTTTCTTCTTGGAATGACTTAAAAACCATTTTATTAGATGAGTTTGAGCCTGCAAGCTTTGATTTTCGCCTAAGGTGTGAGATTCTTGCAAGAACACAGGGTTTAGAAGAGCCAGTGCACATTTATTTTGCAATAGGCCTGTTGCAAGTAACAAAGAATCATGGAAATAATGGTTTCAACGAAACATATATGTTAATATGATTCTAAAAAATGGCCCAATCTCAGTATAAACTGAAGGATTATTAATATATTCAATAAAATAAAAGTGCAAAATTCTCCAATCGGCCATTTTTACTGAAACGCCAATCAGAAACGTTCCAAACAGTGACGTCATCAATCCATAACATATTTCTTAGAGCAACATAGACAACCTCATTGACCGAAATCTATACGTGGGCACCAAAGAGTTCGAAAGGTGCAAAAAATGTTATTTCGCCACTAAACATTTATTACGTCCAAAAAATATTATTACACGATATAAAGTAGATATCTATTTGTTATTACTTAAATAAAATGCTAAATAATACGATATTTCAACAACAAACATTTTTAATTATTTGGCTGAATGGAACTATCATTGCCATGTTGGCTGTCGTAACTAGAAAAAATGAAAAATTAAAAAGTAAAACCGGCGTTCGGTGATTTTCACTCAAAATGTACATGTATCTAAATAATTCATCTTAAACTGCAACCGTGTGAGAGTTTTTGTGTAAAATGAGTTATTGTGATAAATTTTTGTAATGTATTTATCATCCCTAATCGTAATATATGGTGCTGAATTAACAATATCATTCGGATTCAAGGGAAATTCGTAACTGTAAGTATGTAAACAATATCTACCACCCTACCACCAACTAAATAATGACGTCACAAATGGCATGCGAGGCGTTTTCGCGCGAAGTTTAAACTAGCTATAATAAAATGCAATTATCTATGTTAAATCTTATGAGTATAACTGAAATATAGTGTTTTTCGGAACTAATACAAGTGTACCGACGATATTAAAAGGGTTTTCAAAATTTGTCATCAGGCCTATTATGTCTTGTCTTTTTGGTCGCTTGAAGAATCCATTGCCGGAGGAGGAAAAGTTGCAGATTTTGATGAATAACATTAGGCCTAGCTTCTCACAACAACTGGCATTAGTAAAGGTTGATTCTATAGCCGAGCTGAAGGATTGTTGTAGGAAATTAGAGCAGGCATCACAGCGTACGCAGTATTTTGTTGAGCCCAACAAGTCTGGTTCGGCTCACACACTTAGTAGTGATTTCGCATATAAAGCCAAGTCCAAGCAGGTGAACGCAGTAGATGTTAGTAGTAGCAAGCGTTCACAAACATTTAGTAGGTCGCCAGCGCAAGCGAAATCGAGTGGGCAACAAAGTAACGCTGTTAGGAACGTCCAACGCTCGTCCACGCAATCCACACATGCACAGAACTCTGCCACGGTTCCTACTTGTTATAAATGCGGTGGCACTGCGCATGATTTTAAGAGATGCAGGGCTAAACCATCTAAAGGCGAGATTATTTGTTATTCATGTGGTACAAAAGATCATATAGCGAGGAATTGTCCGAACCGGCTGTCACAGACAACACAGACAGATCGTAAACGTCAAAGTCAAAGCGCGGAAATACGTTCCGTTTCACAGACAAAAAACGAATAGGGCCGAATTGTAGCAATATTTTTCCGGATAAATTGAGTGCTTCAATGAAAAAAATTCTTAAGTTATAATTCGATTGCTACGATTCTCTTCGCACCTAGGGAAGGTGACATTCGGCCATATTTGAAACTTAAGGTGTGTAATTTTGACATTTACGGTTTGGCGGACTCAGGAGCCGCCGTTTCAATTTTAGGACGGCAGTCTTATAAAGATTTTATTAAGTTTGGATTTGAGCTCCAACGAATGGAGTCTAATACATGTAGCGTTGCAAATGGCGTCGTAGTCCAGTCACTGGGGTACATTTTTGTTCCGGTAACATTCAAAAATGTTACAAAGGTTATTCAGTTTTATGTTGTGCCCAGTATTGTCTCGGACGTTATTTTAGGCGTGGATTTCTGGCGCGCATTTAATTTAGCGCCAGAATTATTTGACAGCATCGACTACATAGAAAGACCAAACAATTATTTAAGTTTGTCCAGTATTTCAGTAAATCCGGTGAATACCATTCAGGCATACGACAATTTAACTTCAGCACAACAAGAACTAGCCGACTCAGTGGTAGGGAAGTTCAAGGATATCTCGTTCGAGGAAAAAGGATTAGGTAGGACGTCGTTAGTCGAACACGTAATTGACACTGGCGATGCCCAGCCTATTAGAACGCGACAGTATCCGCTCTCTCCTGAGAAGCGTGCAGCTTTAAGTTCCGAATTAGACCGGATGTTGAAGTTAGATGTTGTTACTCCATGCGAAAGTCCCTGGAACAACCCGGCACTTTTAGTGAAGAAGCCAAATGGGGACTGGCGGTTTTGCTTGATGAATGTATGGAGCGGCGCAACCATAGCTCAATTAACGTCAAGAGCGTTGTCTTTAATGTGGGATTATTTTTTGCTGTCGTGCGAGGTCACGCAGAAATTTGGGTGTTATGGTGCTGATGGTTTTAGCCAACACGTGGCGGATGCCGTGCATGTGTGGATTGGCGTTGTTTTTTTGGTGTGCGAAGGAGAGGCTTTATTTTGTGAGGTATCGCAGGGCGCGCACTGCATACCGCGGACGTTGTTTTTCGGGGTGGTTATGTAGTCCGTTTATTTTTTCTCTCAGCACACGTTCTCAGGCACATAACACATAATTATAATTTAGCTAACTAGCGGTTAGTAATTTTGGATACTTTGAATTTAGTTTGGAATGCAAATTTCGTTATTTAGCTACTCTAGTTTATATTAGTAAACTTAGTAGTAGGAATTGTTTGATTTTAATTTTGCCCGGTCTAGCGGAGAAGATTTTGAGTATGCTGAACATCGGTCCTGGCAGTTGGTTTGGTTTTGCCAGCGCAACTGGGTAAAGTTGTGCTGGTAGAACCAAGGGATGGTTAACTGGTTAGTTGGATATTGCGGTGTGGATTTTTCCGGCTGGCGGATACCACATTTTTTTTTGTATTTAGGTTGTGTGGGTTCGAGATAGAAAATTCAAAATTTATTAGTTTATTGGTTTTGGTATGTGGAGTTGTGTGGTTTACTTTGGCTTTTCTGTTGGATAGGGATCTCGTTCCTGCGACAATCACTTCGGTGGTGGTTTTTGTTTAGGGTTCTCCCATACTAAGTATGGTTGAGGTTGTTTTGTTTGTGTTTTTTTTTTCGTTTCTTGTGACACATGATTTAGATTTAGATAGTCGCTGAGGACAGCGAGCGTTTTACCCTTGGTAAAACGCAACAGCGGGGAGAGGGGTATTGTGACACGGCACTTTGTATGGTTAGTTCAGTTTAACGTTTTTAGGATTGTCTCGAATATAGTGTAGTTTTGTTCTATGGCAAGGAAGTCTTTGATGTAGCAACAATATACATGACAGGCACTCTGCCAATAGGAAACAAATTGAAGCTGATGGTGTTGCTACTTCAAATTAAATCCTAAATTTATGGAATAATATTAATAAATATTTAAATCAAAAACTTAATTTATAAATACAAAATAGGTTGAAATATATTCAAATAATTGAATATGATTTATTTCTTTGGGTTATACTTGCATATAAAATTATTCCATGAATTTCATTAGTTACTGTTATTTTGATTGTGTCATCCCAGGGACAGAATGGTTTGAGATCATTTCCTGGCTGGGTTTCGCCCTGGATGGGCATCTTTTATACATAAAACAGTGAAGCGAAGTACATCATGCTCTGGTAGCATCGATCAGAGGCTTGGTTATGCAGTAGCCGCTGCATCCATGAGCTAGGGAGCTCATGCTGTTGTTATTTTGCCACAAACAGTAAGTAGAATATGATAATATATGGATGTCCTCAGGTGCAACTCCTTGTTGAATCTTTGTTTGACCATTTCGCTTTGTTTCCAGTCTGCTGGTAAAACAATGTGGTGGGAGGGAGTATCACAGCTGTGAGATGAGTCCACTCTAGGAATTTCCAGCTGGTGAGAAACTTAGATCATATAATGTCTCTTAGGTTAGCAGAGCACATGCTACTAGTTATTAATCTTGAATTGTTTCTTTCAGCTGACTGGGGTTTTTCGTTTTTATGTTACTACGTATGTGAAATCGTTTCGCATATCAGAGTATGGAAGTCTGTCCATATTCCTAAAACTTCAACTGTGTCTGGTGAGCAGTTCGCCATAAGAATTTCGCTCTTCTGCTGGATGGAGGTGACGTCACCTTCAAACTGAGACCTTAGTCCTTTGGTGTTGCTCTGCGGTGTCGGGTCAGATTCCCGCTGCAGCAAATCAGCTCCGGCACAGCGGAGGATCACACGTCGGGCTTGAACTGGTGGAACATTGTTATGAGGTTGGTGTACGCTTTCCTTCCGTCCTAGAAGCATTTCCAAATTTAAAGTTAAAGAATTTAGTAGAATCATATGTGATGGCAAATGATAATTTAGGGACTAACAAATTTAGATAGGTCTGCTTGTAAATCATTTTAGAACCATTTCTGGCACGACCCAGCTCTGTCGTCTGACATTATTAAAATAAGGTGCTTATGCTAGCTTAATGATTTACATGTAGAGTAACTGCCCGTGTTCGAATTAGTAATAAATGATGTGTCACAAAAACTAACTTTCATTCATGTCCTTTATTGCCCTGAATAGTTGATGGAAATAGGTTTAGCACCTGCTTGAGCTTTTGGTAAGATTTAGTTTTTATTTAATTTAGTAACTTTAATTGTCCGTGAGTTTCCTCAGGGAAAGCCCACAGCCGGGCTAGGAATATTTACGTGACACTAGCAGTGGACCAACTTCTTGCAATTATGTCAGGCCAAGACTATGACACACAAGGATATGCCGACGACCTTGTAGTCATCATCAAAGGCCCATGCCTCCACACGATATCCAACCTAATGCAAGGAGCTCTAAACACCATATTCAAATGGTATCGAGAAAATGACTTGTCCATTAATCCGAGCAAGACCGTGATAGTACCATTCACACGAAAACGCAAGCTCGAAAAGCTCACAGAACCAAGACTTAATGGACAAATAATATCATTCTCAGACGAGGTCAAGTACCTGGGGGTCACCTTCGACCAAAAGTTAACTTGGAACCCTCACCTGAGGAACATCATACAAAAAGCAAAAATGGCCATGTGGTCATGCTGTCGCATGGCAGGAGCGAGATGGGGCATAAGACCCAAAATTGCTATGTGGTTATACACAGCTGTAGTGAGGCCAATTATCACCTACGCTTCCGCAGTCTGGTGTAACAAAACCAACCAAAAGACGGCAATAGACACATTAAACAGCCTGCAACGCACGGCTTGTTTAACAGCAACAGGCGCCTTCTCCTCGACACCGGGAGCGGCCCTAGATGCACTGCTGGATATTATACCACTCCACTTGCAGGTGCAAAAGGAGGCCAAGCAGTGCGTCTACAGAATCTGCACGCTAAACAGGCCAAAATGGCGCTCTCAAGCATTAACCAAACTAAAGGCCTGGGTTTTTGCAAATAGAACCCTTAGCATGCCCACAGATGACACGCACACTCAATGTCACTTTACTAAACTGTACACAGTAGAAATACCTCCTAGAGACAAATGGACTAACGACCAAATGTTCGTCGAAGAGGGAAGCCTTATTTGGTATACGGATGGTTCCAAGAAAGGCAATGATGTAGGATGTGGGATCTATGGTGAGAGACCTAAGCTCAGAGCTAGCGTCAGCATGGGCACACAGGCCTCAATCTTCCAGGCAGAAGTCTTCGCCATCAACAAATGTGCGGAGATCAACCTGGATAGAAACCTAAGACACCAGCATATCTACATCAACTCAGACAGCCAGGCTGCTCTGCTGGCACTAGAATCTCTTGAGTCAAACTCAAAACTAGTCCAGAACTGTAAATCAAACCTAAATGCACTGGCTTATTCCAACAAAGTCATACTTAGATGGGTACCAGGGCACTCCGACATTAACGGAAACGAAGAAGCGGATGAACTTGCTAGAAAGGGCGCGGACACACCCCTGGTCGGCCCAGAACCGTTTTGTGGAACCACAAAACGGGATGCATATTCTCTGCTCAACAACATAGAAAAAACGAGAGCAATCGATTGGTGGAAGTTCGTAAAAGGACAAGAACACTCGAAAGCTCTAATCAAAGGGTTCAACAGCAAAACTGCTAAGGAGCTTCTAGGGCTCAAAAGACACAAAACTTGTGCGGTGACTAGAATTTTGACTGGACACTGCAAGTTGAACAAACACATGTTTCAAATAGGGAAAAAACAAGATGCGACATGCAGGTTCTGCCAAGAGTCAGAGGAGACTGCTATGCACATCCTCTGCTCCTGCGGACCACTAATGTCCAAAAGAAGTACCTACCTAGGGCGACATATACTGGAACCCTATGAGGTACAGAGCATTACGGCCCAAAGAATCTGGAATTTCCTGGATTCAACGGGCATTAGTAATGAACTTTAAAGGGCCGTCACAATAGATCACAGCTTGGTCGAAGCGACAGTCAAAGGCCCACATAAACATAATAATAAATAATAATAACTGTTTATGGGTCAAACAGATCACTGTCTTATACTTATACTGAAAACTAGTGTGTTCGCGCGAACTGTACATTTTTTTCTCCTGTGGGCAATAGTTAACAGCTTGTGGGCATGTAAGTAATGATTTTATCATAGTTCTGTAAATAAAAGGAGGACCTTCTCACGTGGATAAGGGTTAAATAAGAAAATTAACCTTTATAGCCCTTAACTCTTGTGTATGTCTACAGGAAAGACATAACACAGTGATCTGTTTGACCCTTATCGTAAATTTATAAATATATTTGAGATTCTCAGAATGAGCTCTTTTCTTTCTTGATATGTAACACGATATAGTTAGCAAAACTTTGTTTGTTAATTTTATCGTTTACCCCCCAAAAGTAGTCCCTTTGTTTAAAATTCATTTGTTGACGTTACATTTCCGTCTTTGGGTCACAGACTTACATATGTATACCAAATTTCAACTTAATTGGTCCAGTAGTTTCGGAGCAAATTGGCTGTGACAGACGGACAGACGGACGGACAGACAGACGCACGAGTGATCCTATAAGGGTTCCGTTTTTTCCTTTTGAGGTACGGAACCCTAAAAACGAAGACTTTTACTCACATTCCCTAATACTGTAGGTACCTACTAAAATAAAGATTTTTGTATTTTTTTAATTATTTCATTGTAAATTTATAATTTTTCGTCAAAAATAACCGTAACCGATTATAACCGATATTCGGTTATTTTTCGGGCATAACCGTAACCGAAACCGGTTATGAAGTTTGTCTGGTTATTGCATTCTCTCTTCCGTACCTCAAAAGGAAAAAACGCCCTTATATGATCACTCGTGCGTCTGTCTGTCTCTCCGTCTGTCACAGCCCATTTTCTCCAAAAGTACTGGACCAATTAAGTTGAAATTTGGTACACATATATAAATTCATGAGCCAAAGACGGATATCTTACTTAAACAAATGAATTTTAATCATGGAGGCCACTTTTGGGGGATAAATGAGAAAATTAAAAATAATGTTTTTTAAACTATATCGTGTTACATATCAAATGAAAGAGCTCATTTTAAGAATCTGAAATATATTTCTTTTTGTAATTTTAAAATTAATAGTTTAGAAGTTATTTAAGAAAATAGCCAAAAAAATACCCCTTTATCTCCGAAACTACTGTGTCTAAAATTTTGAAAAAAATATACAAAATAGTTCTTTTTCTTTACCTATAGATGACAGAAAAACCTATTAGAAATATGCAGTCAAGCGCGAGTCGGACTTAATGTACGGAACCCTTGGAACGCGAGTCCGACTCGCACTTGGCCGATTTTTTTTCCCATATGTTTTACTTGGACTATAAATGTTCGCTCAAATTTATTTTTGTCAAATAAATCATTGGACAAGAAGGCACATAAAGCCCCTGCTACACGGCAGCCGACAAGCCTACTAACCGTCTGACCTTGGTCTGTCCTTGGTGTGTGGGTCCGTCTGAGTTGTCTGGCTAGACGGTGGCAAACCACAGTGTGTTCAGAATTCGCGGACGGACAACACGTATTGCAAGCGCACAAAATGGCCCCTAACCTTTCAGAAAGTTGGCGTGGCATTAGTACCTACTCAGTGGCGTATGGCCTTAAGGGCGGCGTATGCCACCCCTGGCGGATTGCATTTTGTTTTTCTTCCTTCACTTCTGGGGCGGCAAAACTTATTGGCCGGGGCGCCAAATTTCATAACCTACCTACTCATACTAGTGCAATGACAAAAAAATAAGTTTTTGGCAAAAAAATAATATTTGGTACAAGCTTTTATCGCTGACTGTACTTTTCTTTCCAGAGGCATCTAATACTCGTCGAGACAATTCTAAAAACCCCAAACACAATTAGGTCGCGTTGTTCTATCACAGGGTTCCTATGGCCACCTCCTGTCTCCATCATCAGATCAGCTCTATGGTACCATAATAATGCATTGTTACCCGACTTATATATGTATGCAAATTTTCAGCACCATCGGAAACTAGAAAGTGGGTCTAATTTAACTTGCAAGATTTGACCCGTAAAAACATATTTACATACTTACATTAGGTATATTGCAAGTTACTAAAAAGTTTGTAAAAAAAAAAGAAAAGGCTATATGAATGAAACGCTGGCTCAAAAAACGGAATTTGTTGAGTCATTTCAACTTAATGAATTCGCTGGACTACGCTACGGGGACATACATAACTTTCTGAGAATGAAGAGGAAAGTATTTGATGAAGTATTAGAAATGCTACTGAGTACCCATGGCATGGCTATTAACCACACGAGCGCACACGGCGCGTCCTTCAAGCGAATTGGCCTAGTGCGGTCGGCGTCGGGCGGCTACACGGTTCCGGACCGACCGCTTAGACCGCGGTCGCTGGCGCGCGCTCGCATGCCAAGGGCGTCCGGAGGTCAAACCAAATTTTGTTGGTAACAACTGTCTACACGGTCCGGGACAGACCAAGGCCACGCGGTTTGGGGGCTTGTCGGCTGCCGTGTAGCAGGGGCTTAAGAATTTGTGGCCCTTTTGGAAAGTAAAAAAGCGCATTAAACTAACATTTTTCTATTATGATCTTCTATTTATTATGGGTAATCAAATATACTGTTACTGTCTGTCCTTCGGGGCCCCCTGAGGATGGGGGCCCTGGGCACGAGCCCCGTGTGCCCTCATGGTATAGACGGTACTGTTGTTATCTGCCACAATTGTTTTTTTTTTATCAATTAAGTCATACTTTTGAAAATGTTGAGTTAATTTAAGCCACGCGAAAGCTACCAAGAGAGGGGTCGGGGGGCGAAGTCCCCCGCATTGATTAAAATACTACAGTATTACCTATATTTTACCTAGATAGGTTCGTTAGTTACCTTGTGTTCCTCAGAGCAGAAAATAGAAGCCCCTGCGAAGCGGGGCTTCGTCGACAGGCTGCCAGGTGTCACGTGCTTTAAAAAATAGGGATCGTTATCGAAGCCCCCCGCTTTAAAAGAACACTACAGTATTACCTATATTTTACCTAGATAGGTTTGTTAGTTACCTTGTGTCCTTCGCGGGGCTTTGTCGACCGGCTGCCAGATCTCACTTGCTTTAAAAAGGGATTGTTATCGAAGGGAGTATTGTTAAAAAAACACACCACAGTACTACCTATATTTTTACCTAGATAGGTTCGTTAGTTACCTTGTGATCCTCAGAGCAGAAAATAGAAGCCCCGCGAAGCGGGGCTTCGTCGACCGGCTGCCAGATCTCACTTGCTTTAAAAAAGGGATTTTTATCGAAGCCCCCCACATTGAGAAAACACTACTGTATTTACCTGTATGTTACCTAGATAGGTTCGTTAGTTACCTCGTGTTCCTCAAAGAAGAAAATAGAAGCCCCGCGGGGCTTCGTCGACCGGCTGCCGGGTTTCACTTGCTTTAAATTATTACTAAAATAAACCGGGCAAGTGAGAGTCGGACTCGCGCACAAAGGGTTTCGTGCCATTACCAAAAAAATGGCGTGTGTTGTATGCCCCACTTAAATATAACAATTCCTAATCTGATTCCTAATTTGATTCTGTAATATTTGACATTACTTAATTTAGAATTATTTAAAGTATTTATAATTTATATTAATAAATAAAAAATATTGAAATAATAATTGTCGAAAAAGTAATTGCCAAAATACTAGCTTCTGTACATTGCATTCTTGGACATGGAAAAGGCATTTGATTGAGTCCCAAGGGACACGATCTGGTGGAGCCTTCGCAAGAAGAACGTCCCGGAACAGTATGTCAATGTCATAACCGACATGTACAAAGGTGCAAGAACAATGGTAAGGACGGTAGTGGGTGAAACAAAATCTATAGCGGTTACGGAAGGCGTTCATCAAGGCTCAGTACTGAGCCCCTTCCAGTTTTGCTTGGTTTTGGACTCAGTCACCGAAGCCAAAACTCAGCGAAGTGGACTTTTGTTTACGCTGACGATTTGACTATTTGTACCGAGAGCCGTGGAGTTACAGGAAGCACTCCTGTCATGGAAGCATCAGTTACAGGTCGGTGGCCTAGTGTTGAGTGTTGCAAAGACCCAATTCATGTCCCTGAACGAGCCAGATCCAAGCGACAATAGCCCAATTTCCATCGATGGGCAACTAGTCACCATGTGCGATCAGTACAAGTATCTGGGTAGTATGATGCACCATTCTGGGAATGTGGAATGCAACATTCAACACCGAATAGCCGCTGCTTGGCTAAAATGGCGAGAAGTGACTGGTGTTACGTGTGACAGGAGAATGCCGGTCAAACTCAAGGGTATACAAAAGTATACTAAGGCCGGTTCTTATGTATGGCAGCGAGACGTGGGCAACGACTCAAAGACACGTGCATACTATCCAAGTCGCCGAGATGAAGATGCTGAGCCGGATGTGCGGCGTTACCAGACTCGACAGAATCCGTAACGAGTACGTACGAGGAAGCCTGGGCGTGCGCGACATCGCCGATAAAATGCAGGAGAGCAGGCTGCGATGATATGGTCACGTAAAAAGAAGGCCTTCTGACTACGTAGAAAATTTGGCACTACAACTGGTCGAAGATCTAGGGGCAGACCCAGAACAAGATGGAAGGATGTAGTGCTAAAGGACATGAGTGAGTGCAAGTTATCCGAGGACGATGTCGTGGACAGGGCGAAGTGGAGAAGGTTAAGCAGGAAAGCTGACCCCGCCACCATGTGGGATAGATAACTAGGAAGAGAGAGAGAAAGAGACTATACGAGGGCTGATACGAAAGTTGTTAGCTGCTCCGGCTCTGCTCATGCGATTGCAATATGATTTATACCATTGTGAAGGGATATTTCAATGCTAATTATGGCCATTATTATTTTTTTTACCTATATGTTTATTTTTTATATAATATAATATAACCCATACAACCATTTCCAGTCGCCGTTACGACGCGGTGTTGACACATCTTGTGTCGACACCGTCTGTTTCGGTCACAATTCCAGTCGCAGAGTCGTCGCCGTGTCGACACAGTTACCAGAAATGGGGAAGGGTCGACACATGACACAAAGTGACATAAAGTGTGGTCGCCGTGTGCACACATTGTTTCGGGTTTGCGACTACTTTATGCCAAAATCATTCGTTCATTTTGTTCCTGTCAAATGGTAACTGTCAGATGGAAAAATACTTAAATAAAAATAAGTGACATTAATACGCCATCTCTAAAACGGATTACAAGACGTAATTATATATTGTTTGCATTTCAGTCTTACGTCAAACGCGGCGCAAGGCGGGTGTGTGCGTAACGGTTTGTTGTTCCGATGCGGAGTAGTGCCGTGAAAATGTCGAACATTTTAAAATGTAATTTGTGTAACATCGTAATTGACGAGTTGTTGTCGTATATACAAAACAAACAATCAGTGATTGATGATAACACTCTGGTGCGTATCTGTACGTCTGCGTTTTCGAGTGAAGAAATAAAGCAATCGAAAACGTTACTTTTTGAATCGCTGTCTACTGGTCAACGGAAAATTGTGAGAAAAAGGACCGGTAAAGAAGCGCGTGATATTGATGACATCGTGACTGTAATGAGGGCCGCTGAAGCTGATACATTACCGGTGTTTGTAGCTCGAAAATTGGAGAAACTGCCCCCTCTTTCCTTCGACCATCTTGATTGCACAAAGCTTTTAAAAGATATAGTAAAACTTCAGAATGACCTGGACGAAATTAAATCTTCATACGCGACAAAAAGCGAACTGGAAAACGTACGAGTAGATATGCAAAATTTAAAATACGCTTCGTTGCCTCATACTCCTTTTAACGCTGTAAACAATAGGCGGGGAGCCTGGGTACATGATAGCGGCCCCATAGGCCTAGTATCGCAATATTCTCATTGCAATAGGGAGTCTTTGGATAGTGATATTGTGCCATCCGAAATTCATTCATCGACATTAGGTAACACAGTTGTCCCGCCGGTTTGCGAAAAAACTGAGTTAGAATGTTTTCTCAGCGAGAGTACAAAGACAACCAGTGATAAGAAGTGTGAAATTAACGGTACATTGCCAAAGATGACTCAGGCGTCGAGTCAGGAATCTCATATCGCGTGCAATACACCGGCAGAGGCACCGAGTTCTGCACCCTACCCTCTCTCGAAAAAAAGTAATCAAAATGTATCTCAAATTAATATTACGGATTCTGGCGATAACAGTGCTAATCCGGTAATAGGGAACGAACAATCACAAAAAACTACTACTTCTTTGCAGCTCGAGATGAATTTAGTAGAAAATACGACGAGTCAGCTGTTGAGCGCTGATACCGTTACGTTAGCAGGACCACATGACGAGCCGCTAACGAACGATAGTGGCGATGATTGGCAATTACCAAAAACAAAACGAAATCGTAATAAGACTAAATACCGTTACAGCGGGATGAGGGGAATTGCCCGAGATACAGTAAGCAAGTTTAAATCGGCGGGGAAAAAAGTGCCTATTTTTATTTCAAATGTTCACAAGGACACTTCTGAGGCGGATATAATTGAATACATAAAAGACAAAACGCAAGAACGTATTTTCTTGAGGAAAATTACGAATAACGTCGAGAAAGACCACAACGCGTATAAGTTTTTTGTATGTGAAACTAAAGTTCCGCTCTTCCTTGATGAAAAGTTATGGCCGGTAGGCATTATTTTTCGAAGATTTGTGAATTTTAAATATAATCATATTGTTTCGAACAGAGAGAGAGTATCTCCTGTGGACGGCCAGCAAAGAGATAAAATAAATGGATAAGATATGTAGATTTGCAAGTTTCAATTGCAAAAATGTCAAACGATCAGTTAATAGCGTGAGAGAACTGTGTCGTTCGTGTGACGTAATCGCGCTTCAAGAGATTTGGTTACAAGAGGGCGATCTGACATATCTTGGTACCATCGACGATCAGTTCAACTGCACTGGGACTTCAGCTATGGACACGACGGCGGGCATGCTGCGAGGGCGGCCGTATGGAGGAGTAGCCCTGTTATGGAATAAATCGGTGTTTCGCGACGTTTCGGTGATTAGGTGCGATAACCCGCGCGTGTGTGCTATTAAGGTAATGTTAGTGAATAGGCCGATACTAATAGTGAGCGTGTACATGCCTAGGGATTGCGCGGAGAATCTGCCGGAGTTCACGGATTGTCTAGGTGCGGTGAGTGCTGTTGTAAATAATAATAACATTGAGTCGGTTTTCATACTCGGAGACTTTAACGCTCACCCCGGTCAGCCGTTCTTTAGTGAGATGATAGACTTTTCATGTGACCAAGCATGGACGTGTATTGATGTAGAAATATTGGGGGTGAATTCCGGCTCATACACTTTTATAAGTGAGGCTCATGGATCGCGGAGGTGGCTAGACCATTGTCTGGTTACGGATTCTGCCCGTGACGCGGTGGTGAATGTATATGTTAAGCTGGACGTGTTTTGGTCCGATCATTTTCCGCTTGTATTGGAATGTGACCTTAAGATACTTAGGGAAAAGGTTGCGAGTGTTAATGCTATTATCGGTAACACTGTGATATGGGGCGAAAGGAAATCAGATCAGATTTCAGCCTATAAACAACATTGTAATGAGAGTTTGAGGCTAATAAATTTCCCTGAAACCCTGATCTCTTGCGGGGATCACAGGTGTAATGATTATAGTCATAGAGATATTTTAGATACTTTGTATAAAGATATAATTACTGCGCTTTGTAGTGCTGCCTCCTGTACTAATTCATGTACCGCTAGACGTAGTCGTAAACAAAATGTGATGGGGTGGAACAGGCACGTCAGCGACGCTCATAGAAAGGCTAAAGAAGACTTTCAGGTTTGGTTGGGCTGTGGCCAGCCTGGGACTGGAATTATTTATAATAACATGATCACGAGTAAAAGAATTTTTAAGTCACGTCTTAGGTGGTGTCAGAGCAACCAAGACCAAATAAAAATGGATATGTTAGCCACACATCACTCAGAAAATAATTTTAAGTCATTTTGGAAGTGTACAAATAAGCTGAATATTAAGCCAAGCCTTCCTGTGAGCGTCGAGGGCTTGTCTGGGGCTAAAGACGTAGCGAATATGTTTAGAGACCATTTTTATGTTAAGTCTCCACTGGGTCCGTCGACCATGGTTTTCAATTCCGTGCCAAGTGACGCGGAGCCGGTTACGCGGTTCACGACAAAAGAAGTTGCTATAGCCATAAAAAATATGTCGAAAGGCAAATCCCCCGGCCATGACGGTCTCAGTGTGGAGCATTTACAGCACGCGGGCCCCCATTTGCCGAGGGTGCTGGCTATGTTTTACTCATTATGTTTGGCCCATGCTTATTTGCCTAGGGACATGTTAAAAACAATAGTGGTACCAATTATTAAAAATAGGACCGGTGATGCGTCTAGCAAGGCTAACTATAGACCGATATCATTGGCCACTATCGTGGCAAAAGTGTTCGATAGTTTGCTGAATGCGCAATTAGCGAAACATATAAAACTCCACGATAACCAGTTTGGGTTCCGCCCGCATTTATCTACGGAGTCGGCTATTTTGAGCCTTAAGCATACTATTAAATACTATACGAACAGAAACACGTCAGTTTATGCGTGTTTTTTAGATTTATCTAAAGCATTTGATCTTGTTTCTTATGATTTGTTATGGAATAAACTTAAAAATAACAATGTCCCTACAGATACAATAAACATCTTGTATTATTGGTATAAGCATCAAGAAAACAATGTAAGGTGGTCAAACTGCTTATCGGACGCATACAGGTTGGAGTGCGGGGTGAGGCAGGGGGGGCTATCCTCACCGTTGCTCTTTAACTTGTATGTAAACGAACTGATCGTTGCGCTTAGCAAGCAGCACGTTGGTTGTCACGTAGATGATGTATGTGTAAACAATTTATCTTACGCAGACGATATGGTGTTGTTGAGCGCATCGGTTTGTGGCCTTAGGACACTGTTGCAGACATGTGAAAAATATGTATCCGAACATGGCCTTTCTTAAATGCATGGCCTTAAATTTATAACTCTGCTAAGAGTGAAATCATGGTGTTCAAGGCGGGGCCCAGAGGCCCACAATACGTACCCTCTCTTGTTCTTAATGGAGTACCTCTTAGCAGGGTTCAACAGTTTAAGTACCTCGGACATGTGTTAACCGAGGACCTAAAAGATAACGCGGATATGGAGCGGGAGCGTAGGTCGTTGGCGGCACGAGCGAACATGATCGCCCACAGATTTGCACGTTGTTCATCTTTAGTGAAAATAACCCTTTTTAAGGCGTACTGTACTTCTTTCTACACTAGCAATCTGTGGGCTCATTTCACTCAAAGGTCGTTTAACTCCCTACGCGTCCAATATAATAACGCGTTCAGGGTGATGTTGCGGCTGCCGCGCCACTGTAGTGCGTCGAGCATGTTCGCAGAAGCGCGCACCGATTGCTTCTGCGCCACTCTGCGCAAGCGGTGCGCGGCGATGCTCAGCAGAGTGCGCGCCAGCCGCAACAGCGTCCTAGCCATGATCGCGGACCGGCTGGACTGCCCCTACATCAATCACTGTATAAGTGTGCACGTACGGGGGCCGTGCCGTGCCGGTAGGTAAGTGACTAGCGGATTAATTTAATGTATTTTTATTTAATTTATAACTAATTTTAATTTAATTTTTAATGTAATGTATATTTTAATCTTATGTTAATATAATTTGTATTGCTGTGTAATATTATGTGTGGACCATTGTAGTCTGTGAATAAATAAATTGATTGATTGATTTATATTACAATAGGACTTAAATTATTATGGGGAATTAAACTGCTCGAGTGATTTGATAAACTAAGTGTAATATAATCAACGCGCCACCACATTGTTTTAGTTTAGCCGGAAATGAAATTGTTTACTTCTCAGTGCCTGTGTTCATAACTATATTATTTGAAGCATTTTTAGTACTTCGATGCGTATACTATACTTAAATAACAGAAATAACGCTTTACATACTACGAAACTTGTAAATTATGATGTATAAATATGGTTTAAGGCTGAGAAATATTGCAGTCACAAAGTAGTTGCAATGTTTCGACTTTGTGTCGACACTGTGTTGACACATGACACGCGCTGTCAAAAGTAATAACAAAGTTACTGGTATGTTACTGGATTTGCAAAATGGCTCCTTGTGTTGATTTGTTTTCAGATATTCTCAAAGTGTAAAAATTCCGTGGTCAGAGATGGGCATTAATCGATTAACTGTTTATTCGACTAATTAATGGAATAAAAAAAGTTAATTCTCAAATTTTAATCGCGATTAGTTTAGTCGACCTAACATAGATTGAAATTGAATTAATCTGAATATTAATCGAATAAATTATCGATTAAATCTCGATTGAAAGTTGACAGGGGGCCATTTTTGTACGTAAAAATAATAGAAATGTCTTGCATGCAGATGGTAGCAAAACACTTTGTCATAAAAGTCGAGATGGGTGTCGATATATAGGTTTTAGGGGGCGCAGATTTCGAAAATGATGACCATTTTGGAATCCAAAATGGCGGCCATGCACTATGCCATAAAAGTCGTCATGGGTGTCGTTTTATAGGTTTTAGGGGGCGCAGATTTCGAAAATGATGACCATTTTGGATTCCAAGATGGCGGCCATGCACTATGTCATAAAAGTCGTCATGGATGTCGTTTTATAGGTTTTAGGAGGCCCCGATTTAGAAAATGATGACCATTTTGAAATCCAAAATGGCGGCCATGCACTATGCCATAAAAGTCGTCATGGTTGTCGTTTTATAGGTTTTAGGGGGCGCAGATGTCGAAAATGATGACCATTTTGGATTCCAAGATGGCGGCCATGCACTATGTCATAAAAGTCGTCATGGATGTCGTTTTATAGGTTTTAGGGGGCGCAGATTTCGAAAATGATGACCATTTTGAAATCCAAAATGGCGGCCATGCACTATGTCATAAAAGTCGTCATGGGTGTCGTTTTATAGGTTTTGGGGGGCGCAGATTTAGAAAATGATAACCATTTTGGATTCCACTATTATGACAAAATACGTAGCCGCCATCTTGGATTATAAAATGATCATCGTTTTCGAATTCTGCACTCCCTAAAACCTATAAATCGACATCCGTGACGACGCAAGTTATCTTTATTTTCAGATCTAACAAATTGCTACAGAATACAAAGGACAAAAAAGAAGCGAGGAGGTAATGAAACAAGCAAATATACAGATGATTCCTCGACGCAATTGGGTGATTCTTAAATTGTGTCCAGATTTTTTTGTTATAAAAGTTTTTATTTTTCACATATTACTCTCACAAGTTCCGTGACATTTCGACCTTGTAATTTTTTAAGTAAATGTTTTTGTTTATCTATGAGGATCTCACTAGAATAGTATAATCTAGGTATGTTTATATTTGATGAATGAAATAGTAACGCAAAAAAAATATATTTGTGTCTTATATTATATTCCTGCCGAAGACTTTTATTTTACCTTTTCCTTCTACACAAGTTTGGCCAAGTAATAAGAATTTAGGGCTCTCAATTTTATTTTGACTTCTACAACAGTAAAGCTACGAGGCCATGTTTGGTATCGTTTTCGTATAAATTCGCAGTACCAAATTTAGTTAAGGTATCACATTGACACCATTCCGAAGTAAAAACATATAAACTTATTAAAATACTTTCTTTTAAACACCTCTTCACGCTTAAACTGCTGAACAGTTTTAATTTAAATTTGGTACACATATATTTTGAGTCCCGAGACAGGATATAATAAGTTATCTCAAAAATCATCCTTTAAAGGTGTGAAATGAGGTGTAGGGGGGAATTCAGAATTTACTTCTTGAAGTTAATACTGTTTAAGTTTAGGTTTGAAGTCATGTTTTTTCATCATTTTTAACTAAATCAAAGATGTAGACCATCCCAAATTTCATATAAATCGGTTCAGCGGTTATTGATTTCCCGTACAAATTTCCACGCCACTTTTCACACCTTCAAAAGATGATTTTGGTTATAAGATCTATCCTATGTCCTGTTCCGGGACGCAAACTATTTCTATACCAAATTTCAACGAAATCGGTTCAGCGGTTAAGCGTCATGAAGAGTTTCAAAAAACCGGCCAAGTGCGAGTCGGACTCGTGTATTAAGGGTTCCGTACATTAAGTCCGACTCGCGCTTGACTGCATATTTCTAATAGGTTTTCCTGTCGTCTATAGGTAAAGAACTATTTTGTGTATTCAGACGGACATACAGACGCACGAGTGATCCTATAAGGGTTCCGTTTTTTTCCTTTTGAGGTACGGAACCCTAAAAAGATTTATTTTTATTTTGTGGAATGGTGTCAATGTGATATCTTAAATGGATTCAGCACCCCAGATTTATACGAAAACGATACCAAACACGGCCTAGCACCTTCACTGATATAGATATATCAAGATAAAATTGAGAGCCCTAAATAAACTTTCAAGAGCGGATATCTCAAAAACTATTCAACATATCGAAAAAATTGACTGAATAAACTTGTAACAAATTAAATTAACTTTCATTTTGTATAAGTGGCCATGTCGCTGAGATGCATAGTTTCCGAGATATAATCGAAAAACGGGAAAATGGTACCTTCAAAGCCCCCTCTCTCCCCCCCGCTCAAGGGCTACGGCCGGGGACTTTTGATATGTTCACCTCCTAACTTGTCAAACCGAGTTACGGAGTCAAAAATTGTGTTCCGAGCATTTCCCTCTACAACTTTTAGAGCATTCGTTGCCTGACCTAAGTAGCTTATTGAATTTCTTTAAAAACTTTTCTGTAAAAGGTTGACGGGTGTTGGGTGTTTATATGGGTTCGGTCGATTATTATCATTTGCATTGCCCACGATGACTTACTAGAATTACGAGCACACGAGACACTAATAGTAGTTTGACAAACCTTGGTTTTCAAGAGGTATTTTATATTGACATTTGCTGTCACAAATTTGCTGTCAGATTTAGTCGCAAACCGCACGCAAAGTGCACACAAATGTGTCTTGTTACGGAAAAGTGTAGACACGGCGACGACACTTTGTTTCGAAACAATTCTAGACACATTGTGTGGACTCTGTTACGACACATCTGACATTTAGTTACCACTTTGTGATTCTGCGACTGGAATGGTTATATGGGTAACTGATGGTAACCGTACTGATTATGATACGTTATGACTAAAGTTCTTTGGTGAATAACATTGTCCGTCACACATGACATAACTCACGCAAGCGCCCTGCGCCGCCTACATGAAACAGCAGGCTCAGGCATACATTTTCGCCGTGCGGTAGAAAGAGAGGAGAGACGCCTTACGCGTTACGCTGTCCCGAGTTTATCATTTTTTCCCCACCTCAAAAAGTGCTCAGCGCCGCTAAAGAAGTTTTCACTTAAAAAATGAACACTAACTTGTGTAAGTTACAAATTACTAATTAGTGAATTTCGCGTCGTTCTACGAATGCGAGGTTTCGATTGAAAGTTTCGATGAAGCAAACCGCGTAGCAAACATTTATTAAGAACGTTATACAATTTGGTCTTGCCTAACTTTACCTAACGTTATTTTTAAGTGTTGTTAACATAAGACTGGCCTTACGGGCAATAAGAATGGGGCATGAATGGGGCCAGTACAGCGGTGTGTGACGAGTTCGCATCACGCGCGCGATTGGCCGCAACTAGTTGCGTTATTAGACTGCACGATTGGCTCGAATTCGTGAGTGACACCGCTAAACTAATACCATTTTTAGTGCCCGTAAGCCCCGTCCCAATGGTTGTTAACAATTTAGCTCCTCCACTTTCGTATAAGTACTTTACCACTCATTGTTAAAGCTCTTCAAACTAATAACTCCAGGGATATGTTTGCACTTCTCATCAGCATTAGTGAGGGGGTAGTCGACATCCGTTGCTAGCCGTGTGTTTTCGGAGCATAGGAACTCGAATACTTCGAGCAGGGGCCTTCCTCTTCCACACTCTCTTTTGTTTTCTTCGTGGTAATAGGAGCAGTCTATAAGTTGCTGGAAACGAAATTAATTTGGTATTAAGCACAACCGTCTGCTAACTATCCTCCCAAGACTATCATTTTCGGTGATTTTTCCCACTTTTACTTTATTTCTAAGCATTGCCGAAGAAAAGAAAGTTGACTAGGACTAGGATTACCTATAGATTAAGGTCATACTTACATCATCCATCATGGTTAAATTAATTTTTTCGCAAATAAAAATTGAAACTAATTTATTGTAGACACAGTTCAGAGCCCAGCCGGCGTATTATTGATGGCTTTATCCATGTGATAAAATAACTGTCACTTTTTAACACCGTGGGATAGAAAGTGACGGAGACCGTTTTATCACGCTGTCACGTAGACAAGAACGACCATCATATCCGTACAGGGGGGATCATGGCCCCCCATGACTCGTGGATCCGCCTAAGAGTCTAAGCTATAAGCTTGGTTGGCTTATATGGCTATAACGTTTGATTTTGGACTGTAACCTCACCTGTATGCTCAAGCCATGGTAGCTGTGTCTGCGTATAGCGGCCCTGGACGTCATGACCCCAGCTATGGATACAGCCCAGCATATTTGACAACGCCCCTGGTCTATGACTGGCCCGACTGCGCCCTCTTTTCTCCTGTTAATTAACCAAATCGAAAATCGAAATTTTGTTTGCCGTTCCTATCGCTGTGTAGGACTCTAGTTAATAATGTAAAACATGGAAGATATTTCAATTAGTTTAAATTACCCCGCAGTCTAAATTGCCCCCCCTGCACCTTACCTCTTTTTAGGGTGGATTCCAAAGTATAATTAGATTTTAATTGGAGTAGGTACAGGAAAAGCTTTGGGAAAACGTTACATATGTGCCTTTTAAAATATTTTTTCCTGTTCGTTACGGCCATGTTACGGCACACACACTTTACCAGACCCGTAACAATTAAATGGGTTATATTTCTTTGTCCATTATTTCACCCCTTTCCCGTCTTTATAAAGGAACTTGTTTCAGTACCTATTCCGCTAACCCATGAGACCGATCGCAGAGACGTGTTTTAACGTAATACATACCTATTTACCTACAGTCAAGTGTGAAAGAGTAACACACATTTTACTCAAAAATTTATATCCCATAGCTCTTATGTCGCCGAATGAAGAACTAAGATATACAATATACATATTTATGAGTAATTACTTGTATGCACTTGATTAAAAAGGACATAATCTACAGAGATAAAGGGATCTTTTTTGTATTTTTCCAACTCCCGTTCTAAAATGCCATTTTGTCCTGGCTGATCCACTAAGTGACTAAGTCGATCGCTAAGAACTTCAACGTCAAATAGGACTTACCAATCCAATTTTTTCCGTACGATTCCATCATTGTTATTCATCCCTTTCCCTCTCTTTCCAAAGCTCCGTTTTTTTCTAGCCGGCAACCGTTTTCTGATTATCCCATCATTGGTCTTTGCAAAGTTCCATATTTTAGCTGACCCGCGAGAATCGCAGGAACGTTGCCTTGAATCACAGCGCCTTCCGAGCTCAGGCGACAGCATTTGCTGCAACTCCTGCTTGGACCAGTCTGAGAACTTGGTGACGCCGAACACGGCGTCGTTTCTGCCGTCGTTCAATCTCTCTATTTCTCTGAGGTGTTTCTGGAACACATTTTAATTCGGAACAGAAGTTATAAAGGGGAGACTGGGTAGACTTGATCTCCTAAATTATAAAGTTAATATTACATTTTAAATAGATCTAAAATAGCGATTCTAACACAACAACGTTGTCAAAATCAGAACATTATAGCGATTGGTTCCTTTTAGGATAGTTTTAATCATGGTTTTATAATTTAGATGGCCAAATCTCCCCTATGTTTATCTAAGTCGGTTTAGGCCCATGTCTACAGTTTCCCAATTCTACAGATTCTCTAATTTACAGATTCCCAATTTAACAGATAACCAATTATACAGGTTCCCAATTCTACAGATTCACAGTTTAACAGATGACCAATTATACAGGTTCCCAATTCTACAGATTCTCTAATCTACAGATTCCCAATTTAACAGATAACCAATTATACAGGTTCCCAATTCTACAGATTCTTAATTCTACAGTTTCTCATCGCTACAATATCCAAAAGAAAAGGATGAGTTTAGTTTTCCTGGTTCTTACTGACTGCCCATACAACCATTTCCAGTCGCCGTTACGACGCGGTGTTGACACATCTTGTGTCGACACCGTCTGTTTCGGTCACAATTCCAGTCGCAGAGTCGTCGCCGTGTCGACACAGTTACCAGAAATGGGGAAGGGTCGACACATGACACAAAGTGACATAAAGTGTGGTCGCCGTGTGCACACATTGTTTCGAGTTTGCGACTACTTTATGCCAAAATCATTCGTTCATTCGTTCATTTTGTTCCTGTCAAATGGAAACTGTCAGATGGAAAAATACTTAAATAAAAATAAGTGACATTAATACGCCATCTCTAAAACGGATTACAAGACGTAATTATATATTGTTTGCATTTATATTACAATAGGACTTAAATTATTATGGGGAATTAAACTGCTCGAGTGATTTGATAAACTAAGTGTAATATAATCAACGCGCCACCAGCCCACCACATTGTTTTAGTTTAGCCGGAAATGAAATTGTTTACTTCTCAGTGCCTGTGTTCATAACTATATTATTTGAAGCATTTTTAGTACTTCGATGCGTATACTATACTTAAATAACAGAAATAACGCTTTACATACTACGAAACTTGTTAATTATGATGTATAAATATGGTTTAAGGCTGAGAAATATTGCAGTCACAAAGTAGTTGCAATGTTTCGACTTTGTGTCGACTCTGTGTTGACACATGACACGCGCTGTCAAAAGTAATAACAAAGTTACTGGCATGTTACTGCATTTGCAAAATGGCTCCTTGTGTTAATTTGTTTTCAGATATTCTCAAAGTGTAAAAATGCCGTGGTATGGGCATTAATCGATTAACTGTTTATTCGACTAATTAATGGAATAAAAAAAGTTAATTCTCAAATTTTAATCGCGATTAGTTTAGTCGACCTAACATAGATTGAAATTGAATTAATCTGAATATTAATCGAATAAATTATCGATTAAATCTCGATTGAAAGTTGACAGGGGGCCATTTTTGTACGTAAAAATAATAGAAATGTATTGCATGCAGATGGTAGCAAAACACTTTGTCATAAAAGTCGAGATGGGTGTCGATATATAGGTTTTAGGGAGTGCCGATTTCGAAAATAATGACCATTTTGGAATCCGAAATGGCGGCCATGCACTGTGTCATAAAAGTCGTCATGGATGTCGTTTTATACGTTTTAGGGGGCCCCAATTTTGAAAATGATGACCATTTTGGAATCCAAAATGGCGGCCATGCACTATGCCATAAAAGTCGTCATGGGTGTCGTTTTATAGGTTTTAGGGGGCGCAGATTTCGAAAATGATGACCATTTTGGATTCCAAGATGGCGGCCATGCACTATGTCATAAAAGTCGTCATGGATGTCGTTTTATAGGTTTTAGGGGGCCCCGATTTAGAAAATGATGACCATTTTGAAATCCAAAATGGCGGCCATGCACTATGTCATAAAAGTCGTCATGGGTGTCGTTTTATAGGTTTTGGGGGGCGCAGATTTAGAAAATGATAACCAATTTGGATTCCAAAATGGCGGCCATGCACTATGTCATAAAAGTCGTCATGGGTGTCGTTTTATAGGTTTTAGGGAGCGCAGATTTCGAAAATGATGACCATTTTGGATTCCAAGATGGCGGCCATGCACTATGTCATAAAAGTCGTCATGGATGTCGTTTTATAGGTTTTAGGGGGCCCCGATTTAGAAAATGATGACCATTTTGAAATCCAAAATGGCGGCCATGCACTATGTCATAAAAGTCTTCATGGGTGTCGTTTTATAGGTTTTGGAGGGCGCAGATTTAGAAAATGATGACCATTTTGGATTCCAAAATGGCGGCCATGCACTATGTTAAAAGTCGTCATGGATGTCGTTTTATTGGTCATGGTCATCAATTACGAAATCTGCACACCTGTTTCAAATAAAGTATCGGTAGATGCATTCTAGTAAGTCAACAACATCTATATCTACTATCGAAATGTACTTTTGATAGTACTTATGTAGTAGTACGAAATGTAATCTGAAAGGAATCAAGTAATATATATTCCTGTACCTAATGAAGAATCGACATTGATTTCTATTACTAGTAATTGTAGTATTCGAAAAATTGATTCCTGATTCCTCAAATGGAATTGTACTTAGTAATTCGGTATTGTTAGATTACAAAGTAATCTAGGAATCGGTAATCAGAAAGTAATTTCAAGTAATCGTGGAATCAGGAATCAATTACGAAATGCCCATCTCAGACTAAGTAGCACTGCATTCAATTGATCTGTTTGGCGAACCGCGAGTTCACAGTTCGGGGCGAACTACTATATGTATAGGTTTTAGGGTGTGCAGAATTCGAAAATGATGACCATTTTGGAAACCAAGATGTCTACCGTACACTTTGTCATAAAAGTCGTCATGGATCTCGATTTATAGGTATTAGGGAGTGGAGAATTCGAAAATTATGATCGATTTAGAATCTAAGATGTCTGCCGTGCACGTTGGTCATGGTCATCATTTTCGAATTCTACTCTTCCTAACACCTATAAATCAACATCCATGACGGGTCATATGACAAAGTGCACGGCAGACATCTTGGAATCCAAAGTGGTCATCATTTTCGAATTCTGCACTCCCTTAAACCTATAAAACGATATCCGTGACGACTTTTATGACAAAGTGCACGGCAGTTATCTTGGATTCCAAACTGGTCATCATTTTCGAAATCGGCACTTCCTAAAACCTATAAAACGATATTCATGACGACTTTTATGACAAAATACGTAGCCGCCATCTTGGATTATAAAATGATCATCGTTTTCGAATTCTGCACTCCCTAAAACCTATAAATCGACATCCGTGACGACGCAAGTTATCTTTATTTTCAGATCTAACAAATTGCTACAGAATACAAAGGACAAAAAAGAAGCGAGGAGGTAATGAAACAAGCAAAAATACAGATGATTCCTCGACGCAATTGGGTGATTCTTAAATTGTGTCCAGATTTTTTTGTCATAAAAGTTTTTATTTTTCACATACATATTACTCTCACAAGTTCCGTGACATTTCGACCTTGTAATTTTTTAATTAAATGTTTTTGTTTATCTATGAGGATCTCACTAGAATAATATAATCAAGGTATGTTTATATTTGATGATTGAAATAGTAACGCAAAAAAAAAATATATTTGTGTCTTATATTCCTGCCGAAGACTTTTATTTTACCTTTTCCTTCTACACAAGTTTGGCCAAGTAATAAGAATTTAGGGCTCTCAATTTTATTTTGACTTCTACAACAGTAAAGCTACGAGGCCATGTTTGGTATCGTTTTCGTATAAATTCGCAGTACCAAATTTAGTTAAGGTATCACATTGACACCATTCCGAAGTAAAAACATATAAACTTATTAAAATACTTTCTTTTAAACTCCTCTTCACGCTTAAACTGCTGAACAGTTTTAATTTAAATTTGGTACACATATATTTTGAGTCCCGAGACAGGACATAATAACTTATCTCAAAAATCATCCTTTAAAGGTGTGAAATGAGGTGTAGGGGGGAATTCAGAATTGACTTCTTGAAGTTAATACTGTTTAAGTTTAGGTTTGAAGTCATGTTTTTTTATCATTTTTAACTAAATCAAAGATGTAGATCATCCCAAATTTCATATAAATCGGTTCAGCGGTTATTGATTTCCCGTACAAATTTCCACGCCATTTTTCACACCTTCAAAAGATGATTTTGGTTATAAGATCTATCCTATGTCCTGTTCCGGGACGCAAACTTATTTCTATACCAAATTTCAACGAAATCGGTTCAGCGGTTAAGCGTCAAGAGGAGTTTCAAAAAAACCGGCCAAGTGCGAGTCGGACTCGCGTATTAAGGGTTCCGTACATTAAGTCCGACTTGCGCTTGACTGCACATTTCTAATAGGTTTTCCTGTCATCTATAGGTAAAGAACTATTTTGTGTATTCAGACGGACATACATACAGACGCACGAGTGATCCTATAAGGGTTCCGTTTTTTCCTTTTGAGGTACGGAACCCTAAAAAGATTTTTTTTCATTTTGTGGAATGGTGTCAATGTGATACCTTAAATGGATTCAGCACCCCAGATTTATACGAAAACGATACCAAACACGGCCTAGCACCTTCACTGATATAGATATATCAAGATAAAATTGAGAGCCCTAAATAAACTTTCAAGAGCGGATATCTCAAAAACTATTCAACATATCGAAAAAATTGACTGAATAAACTTGTAACAAATTAAATTAACTTTCATTTTGTATAAGTGGCCATGTCGCTGAGATGCATAGTTTCCGAGATATAATCGAAAAACGGGAAAATGGGACCTTCAAAGCCCCCTCTCTCCCCCCCGCTCAAGGGCTACGGCCGGGGACTTTTGATATGTTCACCTCCTAACTTGTCAAACCGAGTTACGGAGTCAAAAATTGTGTTCCGAGCATTTCCCTCTATAACTTTTGGAGCATTCGTTGCCTGACCTAAGTAGCTTATTGCATTTCTTTAAAAACTTTTCTGTAAAAGGTTGACGGGTGTTGGGTGTTTATATGGTTTCGGTCGATTATTATCATTTGCATTGCCCATGATGACTTACTAGAATTACGAGCACACGAGACACTAATAGTAGTTTGACAAACCTTGGTTTTCAAGAGGTATTTTATATTGACATTTGCTGTCACAAATTTGCTGTCAGATTTAGTCGCAAACCGCACGCAAAGTGCACACAAATGTGTCGACACCTTGTTACGGAAAAGTGTAGACACGGCGACGACACTTTGTTTCGAAACAATTCTAGACACATTGTGTGGACTCTGTTACGACACATCTGACATTTAGTTACCACTTTGTGATTCTGCGACTGGAATGGTTATATGGGAAATTACTAAGAAAAAAACGATTTTTTTCACAATTAGATGAAATTCGTATTGAAATCTTTAAGAATCAACTTATATTTACCCGGGTCTAATTATTCGGTTCCTTCTGCTATTTTCGATGTATAATGGGTAAATAATTTTATATGATAAATTACATTTTTGTATAAGTATCTGAAATTACTACTTTTGATGAAATTACTCATTATTGACACCTATTAAGTCATAATAGGTTTACTCAATCAAAATGATTTATACGTAAAAAGACGATCGAGATTCGCAATTAGCAGCACTTAAAAAAATTATGTTTTTAAACTAAAAATGTTTATACAATGATACCACATAATGGAGTCTCAATTACTAATCATCCTGGCTGATGGTTAGGCTTCGGCACGTCGCAGAAAAAAAAAATGACTATGCGTTTTCTAAAAACGAATTGACGTCACCTCTTTACGTACTGAAATATCCCTCACAATGGTATAAATCATATTGCAATCGCATGAGTAGAGCCGGAGCAGCTAACAACTTTCGGATCAGCCCTCGTAGTTTATCACGTTTTGTTTTGGTTTTTGTACTCATTTCGAGTGTAATTTGTTCAAATAAAAATTGGCAATTTGTTTTTTTTATAACTATTACATTTGTCATGTTTTGTTATGGTTTTTGTATTCTTTGGCAGCTAATAAATAATAATTTCGAGTAAGTAATTAAAATTTGGTAAAATAAATGTTGTCAAAGTAAGAAAATTTCATAATACATATTTTTTTGCATATCGTTCTCTTGGATAATATTTATATGCGACTTGTTTAGTTGGGAAATGATTAGTTGGCTTTTATATTTTTGGGATATAATGTTTGGGATATGAAAAACTGGCAAAAAAAATTCGGTAATCCATTAGTAACCCGTCAGTTTTACCTACTTATAAGGATAACCGTTAACGGGCCGTTTGCTAGTTTGACTTGTTTAACACTACTGTAGGTAATATAAAGACCGATATTTTTTAATAAATAATACTGAATAACTATTGTTCTATCTTAGGACCACCGGCGCGGCAAACGCAACAACGCGGCGGCGGCGGCTACCCGCGCGTCAAGCCGCCCATACCCTTCGACAGCGAAGAAATACGCGGCGATGGATTCAACAGTCTGTCGTGGCATTATGATGCCCAAAAAGGTACAATTTGAAACGTGCGTCTATACAGACGAAGCACTCAATACGTTTTAAATAGACTTTGAAGCATTACTTTACTCTTTGCAGTGGCGGATTTGCAGTCTTTGCCACCCTAGGCCGCAGGCCCTGTAGCCGCCTCTTTCTCAGCACCCATCATAATATATTGATACATTTTGAGTTATTTCTTATTATCATCAGCGAATTTTTTGTCACAATTTGCCACTCCTATTATCATGCCGCCCTAGGCCCGGGCCTACTGAGCCTTAGGGAAAATCCGCCACTGCCTCTTTGAACACATCATTAAAAGTTATCCCTTCTCGTATTGTGTACGTCTCGTAGAGTGGAGCCTCATTGTATGGGAATAAATAGAAATTTGATTTTCAATGCGGAACCGGTACAAAAAGTTGCAGTTTGTCATGTAAATTATAGTGAATATATATCAAGTTTCAAAATAAACAGTACTTTTAGCCCTCTACCCAGCCGCTAAAAAAATAATAATAATAAAGGTATTTTTTTATCAATTATATAAATATAATTTGTATACCTACATTTTATTGAAATTATACAATACTTAATAAGTTTATAATAAGAAATTACCAAAAATTTTGTCTTTTTTCAATATTTTTTTATACTTATTTATAATTCCAAAATGTCATATTAAACAGCAATTTCATGCAAAACAAGGAAAACAGTGTAAAAAAAATATAAGTATGACTTTTTTTGACATTTTTGTGCCAAAGTAACGTTGTTATTGATTACGAAAAGTATCATTTTATTGCAAAAAAGGTTAAAATCAAAAATCAAAAATCAAAAATATACTTTATTCATGTAGGCCTAGCAACAAGCTCTTATGAATCGTAATTAATCTTAATCTAATTATCAGAGCAATTTATTGATGTTAATATTATTCCATAATAAAATTGGATTATTATACATATCAAATTTAACACTTAGAATTTCACAAAAGGATCGTCAAACATTAAAAAGATTGTATAAAAAAATACTAGTCTAGAATTTCTAGAATAAAATCTAAATGTCAAAAAAAAAGCATAAGTAACAAAAGAAGTAGATAGTATTACATCGGAATATCCATTTCCTCATCAATAATCAAATATACCTAATAAATAAATAATCATTTCGAATAACAATTAATCCCACGTTGTAATATCATTCATGTAGTCTTGTGTGGTATAATAAGCTTTAGAAATAAGTTTACGCTTTACATAATTCTTAAATTTATTAATAGATAATTCAGTAATATGGTTTGGAAGTTTATTATAAAATCTTACACAATTACCCATGAATGATTTTTTAATTTTATGGAGCCGAGTGAAGGGCACTGCGAGCTTATGTTTATTTCTAGTATTAATATTATGAATTTCACAATTTTTCCTAAAATTTACAATATTTTTATGTACATACAGAATATTCTCATAAATGTATTGACAGTGCACTGTCATTATGTCAATTTCCTTAAATTTATCTCTAAGTGAGTCTCTATGGTTCATTTTGTATATTGCTCGAATAGCCCGCTTCTGCAGAACAAAAATGGTATTTATCTCTGAAGCACCGCCCCACAGTAAAATACCATATGCCATAATGCTATGGAAGTAACTAAAATATACTAATCGAGCTGTTTTCACGTCAGTTAACTGACGGATTTTGATCACTGCAAAAGCTGCAGAGCTCAGTCTATTCGAAAGAGTAGCAATATGGGGACCCCACTGGAGTTTAGAATCTAAAGTTATACCAAGAAAAACTGTACTATCAACTAATTCCAATTCCTCATCCTTCACAATGACACTTGTTTGCACATGCCTTACGTTACTACTAGTGACAAACTTAATACATTTAGTCTTTTTCTCATTTAACAATAAATTATTAACATTGAACCAATGTACTACTTTTGAAATGGCATTGTTTACATCATTGTAAGCTTGTTGCTGTCGTTTGACTTTGAAAATAAGTGAGGTGTCGTCTGCAAACAATACTATATCATGGTGGGTCTTAACAAGGAATGGCAAGTCATTTATGTAGATAAGGAACAGGAAAGGCCCCAATATTGACCCCTGTGGTACACCCATAGAGACCAATGACCCAGGTGATCGCTGTCCATTCACATCGACCCTTTGTATTCTACCATTTAAGTAGGACTTAAGTAAATTCAGTGCCGATCCTCTAACTCCGTAATAATGAAGTTTCCTGATTAATGTTTCATGACAAACACAGTCGAAGGCCTTAGATAAATCACAGAAGACACCTAAAGCATCTCGTGACTCCTCCCAGGCATCAAAAATATGCTTAATTAGCTCAACACCGGCATCGGTTGTTGAGCGACCCCGTGTAAAACCAAACTGCTTATTATGCATCAAATTATTAACGTTAAAATGTCGTACTAATTGAGAAAGAACTAATTTTTCAAAAATCTTGCTAAATGTTGGTAGCACAGATATCGGTCTAAAGTTAGTGGGGTCAGAGCTGCTACCAGATTTAAATAAAGGAATTACTTTACTATGTTTCATTAGATCAGGAAACTCGCCGCAATCAACACTGTTGTTAAATATAACTACCAAGTCAGGCGCTACAATTTCTACTAAGGATTTGACAGCATGGACAGAGACTCCCCAGAGGTCATTAGTTTTTTTGACATTAATTGATTTAAACGCCTTTATTACATCTGAGGTACAAACATGTTCAAAATGAAGGTCTCTACAACACTCTGGAGCGTTATGTTTTAATAATATAACAGCAGATGAGGGTGATGAATTTAAATCCTTAGTTGTGGATACTGGTACCTCAGTGAAAATTTTTTTAAATTCTGTAGCTACTTCTAGCTTCTAGCTTCTGTAGCTTGGAATCTATAATTTTGTTATCAATGTTTAGTTTAAGCTCTTTAATTGTGTGTTTAGAGCGACCAGTCTCCACATTTATAACTTTCCAGGTTGCTTTAACAATGTCGGAACTACTTTTTATTTTCTGACTTAGATAATTTCGCTTAGCTATATGACAATCTACTTTAAACTTCTTCGAATACTCCTTCACATGTTCTTTAAATTCATCACTCTGATTAAACCGCCGTTCCTCATATAAGGCATACAGTTCACGTCTTCTTTGATGTAAGTCCGCAGTAGCCCACTCACTAAAAACTGATGCACCACTAACTACGATCGATTTTGAGGTGAATATCGCATTATAATGATCCATAAAAGTGTGAAAGAATGAATTATACATACTATTAGGACTCATATCGGAAGACAAAAAGGGTAGCGCCTGAACTAAACTTAGCTTCATTCTTTCCACGCGGTCCGAGGTTACTGGTACAAAAGTTATTTGTTTTCTCATGGTATTTTTCCTTAATGCCTCAAATACCATTAATTGACCTAAGTGGTCTGATTCTAAATTGCTGATAACTTTTTTAGCAATAGGAAAAATATCTGTGAAAATATTATCTATACAGGTTGCACTAGTAGCAGTCACTCTAGTGGGCTCCATAAACATGTGGTTGAGATTACAAGATTTAAAAAGATTCAATAATCTACAAGACATTGTTGAATTTTCCATAATATTTACATTAAAGTCGCCGCATATAAGCAATTTCTTACTAGAAGATGATATTTTAAGTAGGGCAGATTCCATTATGTTTTCAAATAATTCAAAATTACTTAATGGCGGCCTACATACACAGACAACAATAAATTGCTCTAAGTCTACTGCACTTAGTTCTATAGTCCGTTCAACAGACATGGATACAATGTCCTTACGTTCCTTAAATTTTAACTGAGTATCTATATTAATAAACGCGAGCCGCTTTGACGGAAAAACCAAAAGAAATTATGCTCAATCGAAAGAGCTTGAAAAAATATCACTTTTGAATCGAGAACATATATCCGCAAAATTCGTATTGTCGCATATTTTGCATTTAAAAGTGAAAAAATTTCGACAAACAATACTAAAGGCTCAATTTGTTGGTTGACATTTGACAGCTATGCGTTGCGTTTAGAAACTGCAAACATGCTTACAAGTTAGGTTGGTCGTTTTTTTTTTTTAATAAAAAGCAAGACGAATATTACTGTTTATTTGATGACTTTCCGGTATGTATAATGGTTATTATTTGCATTAAGTTTCGTTGTATACCGGTATAATTATTACATAAATTTGTTTTTAAGCCAGAACGTGCGATAGTCTGTTACGGCTTTTAAGACGATAGCAACACTGTCTAGACGTCAACGACGGCTGTTATTCGAAAATACTTTATCCGATACTCCAGACGTGATAAAAACCTGTTAAATAGTGTATTGTGTGTGTTAACAATAAAAAATAGTCACCGAACATAGTGCAAAGTGCAAACGCCATCGTAACGTAACGAGATTTGAACTTCAAAGCGTTCCATGGGTGTATTGTGTTTAGTATAAACATCGGTCTCTCAGTTGTATTTTAATATTTCAGAATGATTCCAAATATTCTTACATGTCAAGGCACTACTAGCTACCTGGAAATGCAAGTGAAAGCAACCTTGAAGCAGCTGTGATAAACTAATAAGTGAGCGAGATGAAAATGACGTTGTTCAAAGAAACTTTGAGTTAAGTGCCAGCTGACTGTAACTCACTCTAATTAAGTACATTGCCAGTGTGAAACAGTGCAAAAAGCTACAGTGTATTGTGGACATATTTAATAACTGTGCTTTAGACTATGAATCAAATTTGAGGTGTATCGGTGAATTGGAAAGTCAACTGCATAAAGCTAATAAGTTATCTCCGGAGTCAATGTAAGTTGAATATAAGATTAAATATAATAAGATATATAGATAGTATATATGTCGCAGTCAAAAGTGTGAACTGGTCAAAAGAACTTTTAACCGACAAAAACAGGCAAAACTGCTTTTGACTGAGCATGTTGGTCAAAAGTAGTTTTACCTGAAAATCATTGGTTAATAGTAATTGTGTTGTGACTGTTACTATCAGTCAAAAGTACTCGCAGAGATAGGTAGGTTAGGGTTATTTTTTTGCTATGCCCAAAAAACGAAACTGTTCCCAGAGATAGGTAGGTTAGGGTTATTTTTTTTTTGCTACGCCCTAAAAACGAAACTGCTGCCAGAAATAGGTATGATTTTCAGGTAAAACTACTTTTCACCAATATGCTCAGTCAAAAGCAGTTTTGCCTGTTTTTGTCGGTTAAAAGTTCTTTGGCCAGTTCACACTTTTGACTGCAACAGGTTGGGCTGGACATATGGCAAGGGAAGGTAAAGATAAGTGGGATAGAGAGGAAGCGGAATGGTATCCTAGAGATGGAAAAAGGAGAGAAGGGAGACCAATAATGAGGTGGTCGGATGACATAAAGAAGCATGCGGGACCTAATGGGATAGGGACGGCAAGGGATAGAGAGCTGTGGAGAGAGCTGGGGGAGGCCTATGCCAAGAAGGCAGACTGAAATAATGATTAAAAAGCAATGACATAAAAATTATTTAATAAAGTTACTAAGGAAAAAATATTGAAACTAATTGATATAAATGAAATGTGAATTTATTTAAATGTAATATGTGCTGAAATTTAATTTTTTGGTCAATAAAGGCTATTCTATTCTATTCTATTCTAATTTGACAGGTGACAACAAAAAAAATATTAAGTCCTGCTAAAATTTCGGAGTCATAGTGAAGCGTAGTACATAGTACCAAAACAAGGTTGATTTTTAGGGTTCTGTAGCCAAAGGGTAAAAATGGGACCCCTATTACGAGGACTCCAATATGTTATTAGATCAAAACAAATTATTTTCAGAAAATATTTAATTTAGGCTTAGGGATGGCGAGGCTCCATAAGCCTTCAGTAAGTAGTGCATAAGTATACTTGGAAAAATTCGACCTATGCCGCCGTGGGTGGCCCGGTGGCAGAATGGCACAGGCACCTGCTGCAATAGCAGAGGACGCTGCTTTGATTCCAGCCTAGGGCACTGGAGGCCTTGGTCACTTTTTAGGGTTGCGTACCCATAGGGTAAAAACGGGACCCTATTAAATATTAAGACTCTGCTGTCTGTCTGTCACCAGGCTGTATCTCAAGATCTCATGAACTGTGATAACTAGATTAACTAGACAGTTTCAATTTTCACAAATGATGTATATTTCTGTTGCCGCTATAACAACAAATACTAAAAACAAATTAAAGAAATATTTAAGCGGGGCCAATGCAATGCTAGGCTGGATATGACTGATGAAATGAGTAAATTTTTATTAATATGTTTTAATATGACATGTTGGTGGCAAACAAGCATACAAGGCTGTTAATGCCGATGGTAAGTGGGAGTTTAGACTAGACCTCTGCTTCTCCAAGGGACTCACATTGCTGACCGAGTAAATTTTTATTAATATGTTTTAATATGACATGTTGGTGGCAAACAAGCATACAAGGCTGTTAATGCCAATGGTAAGTGGGAGTTTAGACTAGACCTCTGCTTCTCCAAGGGACTCACATTGCTGACCGAGTAAATTTTTATTAATATGTTTTAATATGACATGTTGGTGGCAAACAAGCATACAAGGCTGTTAAGGCCGATGGTAAGTGGGAGTTTAGACTAGACCTCTGCTTCTCCAAGGGACTCACATTGCTGACCGAGTAAATTTTTATTAATATGTTTTAACATGGCATGTTGGTGGCAAACAAGCATACAACTCATACAAGGCTGTTAATGCCGATGGTAAGTGGGAATTTAGACTAGACCTCTGATTCTCCAAGGGACTCACATTGTTGACCGAGTAAATTTTTATTAATATGTTTTAATATGACATGTTGGTGGCAAACAAGAATACAAGGCTGTTAATGCCGATGGTAAGTGGGAGTTTAGATTAGACCTCTGCTTCTCCAAGGGACTCACATTGTTGACCAAGTAAATTTTTATTAATATGTTTTAATATGACATGTTGGTGGCAAACAAGAATACAAGGCTGTTAATGCCGATGGTAAGTGGGGGTTTAGACTAGACCTCTGCTTCTCCAAGGGACTCACATTGCTGACCGGTTACAAATCTATTACACTCATACTAGGGTTCCGTACCTGAAGGGTAACTAAAAAACGGGAACCTATTAGCGATTCCGACTCGCACTTGGCCGGTTTTTCTTAGTAGGTATATGACATTTATTTCAGTTTTACTTCATTGTCCGTCTGTCTGTCTGTCTGTCTGTCTGTCTGTCTGTCACCAGGCTGTATCTCATGAACCGTGATAGGCCTAGGCAGTTGAAATTTTCACAGATGATGTATTTCTGTTACCGCTATAATAACAAATACTAAAAAGTATGGAACCCTTCGTGCGCGAGCACTTGCCCGGTTTGACATTTCAGGCTCCGTCACACAGGCGCGTATCGCGTGCGGCGCGTGAGCGGGGCGCGCCGCTTTTTCATATAAAACGCTCAGGCCCGGCTCTGAAATCGCGCCGGTGTGACGGAACCTTTATTTCAGTTTACTCCACTGTCCCTCTGTCACCAGGCTGTATCTCATGAACCGTGATAGACAGTTGAAATTTTCACACATGATGTATTTCTGTTGCCGCTATAACAACAAATATTAAAAAGTGTTCCGTTCTTGATGGGTGAGTCCGACTCGCACTTATTCAGTTTTTTTTTTGTAAACGAATTTAATATTAACGGATAGGCATTAATATTAAAGAATGAAATAGTAGTGATAATTTCCATACTTTCACTTTAGTGCCATGAAGGGTAGGTACAAAAGGGTTCCCTCTTTTGAGATTGGAAAGTGGGCTAGGTTATAAATGCGGCCTTCACAGAACCGATCTGCGACCAGAAAAGTGGGTCAGGTTAGAACTGTGATCCTTATAGAACCAAACTGCAACCAGAAGTAAGTTAGGTTAGAACTGCGACCCTTACAGAACCGAACTGCTACCAGAAAAGCGGATTAGGTTTTTTTAATTACATATTTGTTTTTAGATATATCGGAATAGTAAATTTTTCGAGTTATGATTGTATGTTACGGATTTAAAGTTTTCTGAGATGAGATAGGTTTGTAACCGCCTTGATGAAGGTATGAAGTCTAAAAGTAAATAATTACTTAATTCAAAATGAGTATTACCTATTACTATTATTTATTTTACCCGAGCGAAGCCGGGTTTTCATCTAGTTTAATATAATTAATGACCCACCATGTATGGAACTAAGTCTGGTGAACGCTTCCCGCCTGGTGATTATTAAATTGGGGCATTAATTCATTATTATTTAACCAATGTTCAGTAAGACATAAAATATCAATATTAAAATCATTCAAAAAAAGTTCTATCTGTAAATTTTTTCCTCTAATACATTGAATATTTTGATGCACCAGGTGGATATACTTTCCATGTTTGCAGTATTTTTCATTATATTTATTTAAAACTAAATTGCCAGAGACAGAATCTTTTGTCTTAACACCTAGTTTAAATCTATTAAATCATTGGTTATGACTGGAACCAATTCCATGTTCATACTGGGCTGCTCAATAGGAGCAGAATTGTCTGCCAAATTCTTGGCAGAAATGTCAAGTAAATATGATAGCGATAAAGCTATTTGTCTTTTGTAATAATTTGAAAGGCAACACTTGCCTTTAGTCAAAAACACCATAGGCATATGGTATTTACTTACTAACAAAATTGTTAGTGTCAATTATGCTAAACTTACTACTATATGTACAAAGATTATATAGAGATATATTTAACTTATGTCTAGTGGTATTTTCTGCCTCTGACATTTGCTCACAATAGGGGAATGTGAAAAAAATAATTTCATGCACTGCAAGCGAGTTTAACTGTTCAAAGTATTTAATTAAATTATTTTTGTTCACATTACCCCTATTCCCCATAAGAATAAGCAGTGTTGTCTTAGAATTAAAATTACTAAGCTTATATTAAGCGTCAAATTTCGCCCTTCCGCGTCGCTTACGCCCTTTTTGAGTCAAGTTTATACAGTTTTCACAGTTCTGTAATAAGTTGTAAACTCCAATTTGTGCACAATATCTGGGTTAAAGGGCCTTTTCCATAAAAACTCTATTTACAGTATTTACGTGGTACCTATTACCGTATCATAAAAAAATACGTTATAAACAAAAATAAGTATAGGAATCGAATATAAGTAATTAAATCTGTAATAAAAAGATGTTATTAATGAATAAAACTTGTTATAAAAAATGAACATAGGTAAATTAAATTGATTAAAAATACCTATACATAGGTATATTGCTTTATACACGATGATTTTTAATCGCTGATCAGGATTTTTTTATTCTAACTCAGTAATTGATGTAAACTTGTTTTTTTATCCCTAATTTTAATTTTGAGATCAATTTTATCCTTTATAAAGTTATTGCTAATACTGACGTAAAATATCTAAAATTATTGTTTGATAATAGTCTCGCCAAAAACCTTAATTTGATGCCAAAAAGTCGTAAAACATGAACATTTCAAACGCAGTTTTATAATAATCTGTATCGTTTATTGTTGTTCGGATAAATACATTAATTTATTTGTGAAATTAGGTAGTTAATCTAAATAGTTCGTAATCAACCACTAGAAAAATAATTTCAAAAACATACGCTTTCCCTGATTCCGGACGCTGTTCGATAATACCTTCCAATCAAATTGTTGGTGCACTCATCACCGAACTCACATCAAGCCTTTATAAAATCCTTGTCACTCTAATAATCGGTATCTACAGTGAAATTATTCTAACATCACATATTTGACAGTTACAAATTGACCCTTATATATATGACTTCAAGGCTATCAGTTAAACGGTAGATCTTAGCATCATATCTATAAGGGTGAATTCATATCATAACTGTCAAATATGTGATGTTAGAATAATTTTACTGTATGAGTTATAGCCTCTTTACAAACTTAATGGCAATTGATAATTTATGAGTAATAACTTGTCATTGTCATTGCCGTATGCATAAACAAAGTCACAGATCCGTCAAATTTCCCGCCATATCGATGGCACTTGACGTATCGTTGTTACTTTACTTTACTTCATGTAGGATACCCATGTATTTAGTCAGGGGCGTATTTTGAAATTTGGCGCCCCGGGCCAATACGTTTCGCCGCCCCAGAAGTCAAGGAAGAAAAACAAAATGCAATTCGCCAGGGGCACCATATGGCCCATACGCCGCCCCTGGTGGGTTGGCGCCCCGGGCCATGGCCCGGATGGCCCTGGAATAAATGAGCGTTTTCCAAAAAAAATGTACATTTCATTCATGTCTTCAAAATATTGACTTCTTGGGCTCATTTTACTCAGAATCATTTGTACATTCACGCCTCATACCTATGTACATGAATAATAGGGTATTTTCCTACTAGTCAAATCAGTTACTTTTTTAGAACTGTCAAAACGATTTGCTAATATGGAATTTATATGAAACATTACATCGTGACGTCACAGTCAACTCACGTACTTTTTATATTTATATATATCCGATTTATTAAATAAAACTTGTATTTAAAAATAACTCCTATCTGTGTTTTTCTAATAATTATCTCGTGCTTTTTTTCATGCATGGTGTAAAATATTTTATATTAAATACAGTATAATACCCTATTAGCCAAGAACGAAGTCAAGACTACGGTGTTCAGAGCACCGTACCACGCATCCCTAGGTGGTTTTAAGTTTGGATACTAAATCTGATCAGTCAATATCCAACCAAAACAAGCATGGAGACGGCGGGAAAATTATCAGGTTTACTTTATCTTTATTAGTTTTTCAACTGCAGCCTGATTTTTGGTTGCTTAGGGCTAGCTAACTGATGCTTACACTGGTCATTTATATTAGGAAGTAGTTTTAGCGAGAAAGATCCTTACTTAAAACTTTGGCATTGAAATTTATGACTTATGTCTTTGATACAAAGTTTAATTCTACTTACTTACTTTTGTGGGATATTTCATTTTTTTCTGAATAGCCTACTATAAGTATGAGAGAGAAAAAGATCTACAAAATACAACCTTGTTATAATGCAAATAAGTTTAAATTTCGAACGGGCTTTCCAATCAATTATGGACTATCTCAGTGTGCTCAGTAAGAATCATATTTATTACTAGACGGGCCCGCAGCTGCGCTCGCGTAAATGAAATAAAGAGTTTGTCTTATGTTTAGTTAAATACCGATATTATTATGTATTGAACCCTGCCAGGGTTTATAACTGTGATAGGGACTTCTTATTTGTAACCGATATTTGGATAACTTAATTCGCAAATTTCTCAAAAAATTATGTGATTTGATAAAAGGCAAGATTGTATTTTTTCATCTACGTAGGTATTTATTTAAAACTTGTTTCAACATAAAATTATGGGGTTGCATTTGAATTACGCATTATAGGGAGGGGGGAGGGAGTAGGAACCCCCCCCCCCCGAACCCATCCCCAAAGTTAGGAAATCAATAGTTCCCACGAAAATATTTTTTTATTTTTTTGAGGTTATGTTCAATAAAACAACCAAAGCGTACGAAAGGGTAACCAATTTGGACTTTTTCGTATACATATTTTTGAGCACTTTGTCCGTATACATGTTTTTGAGCACTTTGTCCGAACGCAAGATACCTAACATTCCTCCTCGCTTCGCTCGTCGTCGTACCTAACGGTGACTCTGGCACTGTATTTCGTTCCGTCGCTTCCGTCACACGTAATTAACACTTATAAAAAAAAACTACGCGTCTCCTAGACACAAATCTGGTGTCGTTTGAAAGGGTGAACAACCCCTATAAAATGCCACCCTTCCCCCCGCCCCTCCCTATAATGCGTGATTCAAATGCTAACCCAAAATTATTATTTATTTTTATAAGTCCAATTGCAAAAACGTTCATTAGATTAATTTCCGCCTTAAGACGAATATGTACGAGCACCGCCCATGAATCGCATTTTCATACAAACGTAAATAGTCCCCATTTCCCTGTCTGGATATTGACATTACTTACGACGGCTACGGTGACGCTACGACCGAAAATGAGTCCTGGCTTCCGACACCAGATCACGCCATGTTTCCCGGTCTTGCGATAGCTCTCGCCAGTCGCCATGGCCGAGGTTGAGCAGATCTTGAGCAACCCTTGAGCTCCAAAATATCGGAGCATGCATTTTAACTACATTATAATTTACATTGTTCAGATATTTGTGAATACCTCGGCCGTTCCGATATATCTGATGGGGACTGTTCAGTAAGAAGAAAAAATCCTACCTGGTCGAGTCGTATCGTATTACGCGAGAAAACAGTTCCCGAATTGGTTATATCTGTAAAGTCATTAAAGTATAATAGGCCTGATGACAAATTTTGAAATCCCTTTTATTATTGTCGGTACACTTGTACGTAGGTTGCCCTGAAAGTTTCGGGAATTGGAAAAAATACGCGTTTAAATGAAATAAAAGTACTTTTATTGTTTTTCAAAGTATTCTCCTTTGTGTTTAATGCACTTTTTCATTCTCTGAAACCAGTTTTCAAAACAGTTATTGAACTCTGAACTGGGGGTTGACGAAATGGCCATTTTATAAGCGTGGACTGCTTCTTCCGCGGTCTGAAAACGCTGACCACGCAACCGATTCTTTATTTTCGGGAAAGTAAAAAAATCGTTGGGACTTAGGTCGGGGCTGTACGGAGGATGGTCCAGTAATTCGACTTTTTCGCCCTTCAGATAGTCGTTTGTTTTCTGAGCAGTATGAGGGCTGGCATTATCATGGTGTAGTATAATACGGCGGTTAGGGTTATTTTTTCGCAGTTCAGCAAAAACAATCGGTAAACAAACGCCTATATACCAATCGGCATTGACAGTTCTTCGATCTTCAAGAGCAATAGTCGCCACGTGACCCGATTTGGAGACAAACGTGGCTACCATTTTTTTGATCGTGCTGCGAGAACGAACAACTTTTGTTGGCTTCGGCTCGTCTTCGTAAACCCATACTCGAGATTGGTTTTTGGATTCAGGCTCATATGCGTAAATCCATGACTCGTCACCTGACACAATACTAAAAACGGCAGTTGAGCTTCCTCCATTAAATCTTTTTAGGGTTTTGTGGCACCAATTGACACGGACCGTTTTCTGGTCGTCAGATAACAAGTGAGGAATCCACCGGGAAAACAACTTCCGCACGCCCAACTCTTGCTGTAAAATAACTTGTAGCTGACTCATTCCAATGCCTAAAGTCTCCTGAATTTCCCGATATGTAACATGCCTATCTTCTTTTATCAGTTGGCGAACAACATCGATGTTTTGATCGGTAACGGCAGTTTTCGGTCGACCCTCACGTACGTCATCCGCAAGAGACACACGGCCACGTTGAAATTCCGAATACCACCTGTATATTGTCGTCTTCGAAGGTGCTTCACTACTAAAAGCAATAGTCAATCGGTCTCCACATTGTTGTTGTGTTAATCCACTTTTAAAGTCATAATAAATCATTGCTCTAAAACTTTCGCGGGACAGCTCCATTTTCACCAGTGGTAGAAGAGCCGGCCGCAAAATTTCTAACCGACTTGATACCACGATGAAATGCACAATGGTTTCCCAGAAAAGTTATGCTAAGTCCGAATTCGATAGTCTGCCACGGCGGAACTTGCCGAAAGTACGAAAAAGAAGGCCACTTCCGGTGCGAAAAAAGGGGCTGATTTAACCCATCTGATACCGAGATAGTAGTTATGGCAGCAGTTAGAAATTTACATGTAGACACAGAAAAGCGAAGTCTGCCACTATTTTTTTTGCCGGAAGTGCTTGGCAGACGCTCTCAAAGGTGACCATCGGGACCCCTAAATTAACCCATCTGATACCACCATGAAACCAATGCCAGTCGGTAGGTATGAACTCTCATGTCAGGAATATATAAGTCTGCCAAGGCTTTTCCTGCCGAAACACCATGGCAGACGAGATTATGTAAGCAAGGTCGCCATCGGTTACCCTACACTAACCCATCTGATACCACCATGAAACCAATTCCATTCGGTAGGTATGAACCCCCATTTTAGGAATATATAAGTCTGCCAAGGTTTTTCCTGCCGAAACACCTTGGCAGACGAGATTATAAGCAAGATGACCATCGGTTACCGTACACTAACCCATCTGATACCGCCATGAAACCAATTCCAATCGGTAGGTATGAGCCCTCATTTCATGAATATATAAGTCTGCCAAGGCCTTTCCTGCCGAAACTCCTTGACAGACGAGATTATGTAAGCAACATCCGCATCCGTGGGACCGGTATACGTGATTACTGTAGGCTTATTTATTACTTTATGCTTTTACATATTTGTATATTATTATGTTATTAATGAAATATATTTATAATTTATTAAACCTATACCTAATACATTGGGAATTCATTACCTGCTTACGGCAGTAGTAGGGAGTAGTGGGTGAGTTCTGGCTCACTTAGCCAGGCCAACAGTCCCTCCCCCTATTTTTCCCTTGTTGAGGCCCTGCAACCTTACCTTGAACCCAACCTAATGTCATTGTAGCTCGAATCTAACCTAATCTATTTTTATTGCTTTTAGAAAATATTCTAATAACAATTATCTACTTTTGCAAAGTTAAATGTTGAATTCTTTATTTCGCAAAATGGAATTTTAATGTGACTATAATGTATGTGCAATCTACTTAGAAACTGGGTTTAGAAATATAAAAACACATATTTTATATAGGATAATAAGTTTATTCAAGTAATATTCTGAACATATGAGATATAGTAACATCATTACTTATTCTGTGTACAGTGGAGAAAACATGCAAGTTGACATTTTTCGTTTTAAAATAAAGATAAACTAAACAGTATTTGCCACAAACCGATGTTAAAAAACTTTGCAGTTGTTGGTTGGCATAATACCATCTCTTACAATTTCTCTTCATTAACATTTTATGATACCTTCCTGTTTTTATTTACTTAATTTAATTTTTTACTTTTTATGTGATCGGTACTTCATTTATTTTAGATTTTGGGCTAATATTAGTTTGTTAACCGACTTCCAAATCTCAAAGAAGGAGGTTATCAATTCGGTTGTATGTTTTTTTTATTTTTTATTTTTTTTATGTTTGTTACTCTATATCTCCGTCATTCCTGGACCGATTTTGAAAATTAGTTTTTTGATCGTATGTATATGCATACAGATTGGTTCCGTTTTTGTCAAAACCCAGTTCTGATGACGGGATCCATGAGGAATCGAGGGAACTCCTCAAATTTTAAACTCATACATATAGTGATTTTTGGGTTTTTATCATCAAATTAAGCATACACATTCAAAAAAGTGACATTTGATGAAGTGCAACTGCTGATGATGATCAGAACGGAACTCTTCAACGACGCATAGTTCACGTTTGGCGATTTGTCGTCTTCGTTATGTTTGTTAAGCAAGTCAAGTTTTTAAGCCACATTTTTGTCAAGCTCGAGTTCTGATGATGGGATCCATGAGGAATCGAGGGAACTCCTCAAATCTTAAAGGCATGCGTATAGACATTTTTGTATTTTCATCAGAAAATCAAGGATTTTCATTAAAAACTGGCGCATTTGATGAAGTGGAACTGCTGATGATGACCAGAACAGAACTCTTCAACCACGCATAGTTCACGTTTGGCGATTTTTCCTCTTCGTTATGTTTGTTAAGCAAGTCAAGTTTTAAAGCCACATTTTTGTCAAGCTCGAGTTCTAATGATGGGATCCATAAGGAATCGAGGGAACTCCTCAAATATTAAAGGCATAAGTATAGATTTTTTTTGTATTTTCATCATAAAATCAAGCATTTACATTAAAAACTGTCGCATTTGATGAAGTGGAACTGCTGATGATGACCAGAACAAAACTCTTCAACGACGCATAGTACACGTTTGGTGATTTCTAATTTCGATTTTGACTTGGACTGCGACCCGGACTCGGACCCAGAACCGGACTCATACCCGGATCCGGTTCGGACCCGGACTCGGACCCGGACTTGGAATCGAACTCGGACCCGGACTCGGACTCGGACACGGACTCGGACTAGGACCCGGACTCGGACTCGGACCCGGACTCGGAACCGGACTCGGAACCGGACTCGGACTCGGACCCGGACACGGACTCGGACACGGATTCGGACCCGGACTCGGACTCAGACTCGGACCCGGACTCGGACCTTGACCCGGAAAACCACTATAATATACAGGGATTACAGGGTGGAAAGGCACGACGATCCTTTCCGCAAAAGGGGGATTGTTTAGCCTAAGCTCTATATTTTCTCCATAGAAACTATGTTAATATGGGCAACCGTTTCTAAATTATGGCCTTTTAAACATCCATGCAAAAAACTACTTTGTGCTAACCCTAACAGGTGACAGGGTCAATGAACTTACTTGTAAACAATCAGTATACGAGAGGAAATTATGCTAATTTGTTGCCATCTAACCATTCTTAGGTCTGCTTACAACACGGTAAGAATCGTTGCAGGATTTTCGCTTTCTTAGTGGTTCCACTTGTTCAATACTTGAATGAAGTAGTTATATTATTCCTTAATATTAATAATACTAACCACAACATTGTTTACGACAGTTCAAATTGTGACATTGACAACCACTCAAAAGTACGCAATCGTCTTATAAATATCTCTGGTTTCCTTGACTGGTAAAAAGGTTTTAGTTTCTTAACACGTTTCACAAAATTATTTTCGAATAATTATTATTAGTTTCTAATTAGAAACTATCTAAAATAATAAAAGAGTCTTACATTTACTTAGTATCACTTGTAACTAATTCTGCGGGCTTAGCAAGGTTGTACGACAAGGTAGTTATCACGCAATAGGTGTGGATAAAACGGCAGTTATCGTCGGTTTTATCATCCATACTATGGTTGCAGACGATATATGGAGTTATCCACATTTGACAGCGGTAGATGATAGAAGACAATTTGCATAACATGGTCGTTGGATAAGATGTGGATAATTTGACAGATTGTCCCATTTTGACAGTTCAACTTAGTTAATTTTAACTACGTGCTTCTTAGATGACGATAAGCCTTGTCGTGAAAGCAAAAGTAGTGAATAATCATATTTTAAGGTATAAATTACAGGTAAATATCAGTTTTTCTATGATTATATTGAGAGTTATTAGTTACAATGTTCCGCTGTATATAATATTGTCAATATTTTCTTCGCAGGGAAGTCAAATTTTATTATTCCTACTCGCGGCTGCTGTTGAAGAAAAATATCGTAAACAGCTTTAAGAAACACTTGCAGCCCATTTGATATGACGGACGAAGAGTTTCGGCATATTTACAGAGTGCGTAAGGAGTGTGCAGTGCATTTACTTATGTGCCGAATTTAACGCCGAGCTTCAAAACGGTGATGGGTTACCTACCAAAACATCTCAAAGGTAAAGCTATAAAATTGCAGTGTTTCTTATAAAGTTAATATGTATTCTATGCATAGACCCTATTATATTTGAAATCATTGATTCTATGTAAAACAGACGTCTTAATGACAATGCTACTAAACTCTTCAATACTAGGTACCGGCCTCATTATTATATGTAAAAGTTAGTATGTTAAGATATCTGTTGTACAATCTCTTACTTATGCTACTAACCTACTAACAGAGGTTACTTAAGCTACTATTTACTTCAACATTCATATCCTAACCTCCAGGGGGAAAATCTACTTGACAAAATTAGATTTACAGTACCGGTCAATAACATATCACCTTTGTGTGTTTTTGTATGAACTTGTAGTAGGTGAGTTTGTAGATTTCATATTTTACTAGTCATTTTATATAAATATGCATGTTTTTCCAGAGATGAGACCTAGCTAGATTGATTTTTCGCCCCCGAAAACCCCCATATAGCAAATTTCATCGAAATCGTTGGAGCCGTTTCCGATATCCCCGAAATATATATACATATAAATAAATAAATATACAAGAATTGCTCGTTTAAAGGTATAAGATATTATGAATACTGAAATACTGTGAACTACAATAAGAGACTCAGCATATTACTAAAAAAGCTCTTTAAAAATAATGAAGTTGACCATACATTAAAACAAAAAACCTCTATGAAAAAATCATTACATAGACCAATTTTTCTCATCGCTGGACAAGGAATACTACTAAACTACCTAAAGCTGTGGAAGTCACTCACAAATATAAAAAAAAGTTATACCGTAAAAGCATGGAGGTGATATATTATTGGCCGGTACTGTAATTAGGTACTTATTTGTTTTAGGTTCTAACAGTATACACCACACCAGCAGCAGCAGCAGCAGCTGCTGGTGTGTAACAGTTACACCTGCTAGCTGATGGCAATTAACTACCAACGTGGGACTAGTCAAGATCATGGCTTGTCCATTGGAGCACTACTGACTGGATTGGCCACACTACTGTAAGCCTGAACCTCGAGCAGTTTGTAGATGCTGTAAACAGAAGGTAAGTTCTTTTGAGCACTGAATTAAGTATTAGACATAAAAAACTGTGACTTTCCACAAGGACTGTCTTAGTAACTTTTCCTTTTTTGAATAAGTATGAGTGCGGCTGTATTATGCATTGAGATATGTACCTACCCATTGTTTGATAGTTATGTATGATAAGTAGTTATCTCTGGGATATATAATCTGGGAATGCAATACTTATTAGGTTTAACTAAGGCACCTAGTTCTAATGTGCTGCCTTGTTTAATGGATATTATTCCTGGCGATTATTTAGTATATATCTTGAGTGCACTAGACTGCACTCATGTGAAAATACTTACTCCATCGCTGCCACATGAACCTACTTTTACTTATTTCCTTCTTTTTCTTCCAGAAAACTTCTCGTGGATCAAGGGAAAAATTAGAGAAGACGCTCCTAAAAAACTTCCTAAGCATGCAAGCATGCACAAAACCGGCTCTTAATAAGCTTAATAAATACATATTTCGCCTATTACTATGTTTTACTATCACACAAATACCTACCTAATTTACCTATATTTCTATACAAGTAGAGACTAGTAAACATTCAAGACGGATAATCTTCACACAGAACACCATTCCCGGGCATGCTTCAATGTAGGTGTCACTTATTCTTATTTTTCATTTTAGCCTTATGCGTACAAAATTTGTGATATTATAGCTTCTAAATGTAAAATCCGACTCATATGCAGTATAGTACAATGAAAGCATAGGTAATAAAAACATTTTAGGCACGTTCTTACTTAAGAGGAAAGGGAGATGGCCGCTTCCGCTTCTCCATACAAACGTAGTCCTCATTTTCCTCTCTGGATATTGACATTATGGAAAATATTTTTACATAATTTAATGTATATTAACCATATAGCTATGCCCCTACGTTCGAATTTTTGATTATTGTAAAAATTAGGAGCGGAAGACAGATTACATACAAATTTTTAAATTCTTCTAACTCTTATAATAATTAAAAATTAAAAAAAAAGAACAACCGTAGGGGCATGGCTGTAGTTGATGTTGATATGATATACAACAAATTGTATCAAAATATTTAATGTTATTATCCAGAGAGAAAAATGTGGACTACGTTTGTATGAAAAGACGCGTCTTAAGGACGCGTCTAGTGAGTCTGGCGGTGAAAAGGTCAAATAAGAATATTCCTAAATGCTCTATTATGCTAATAAGTCTACTTTAGTGACTATAACTGCGGTCAGACTCAATACGCCAATAACTAATGTTGAATATTAAAAACTATGTTAAATTCCATTTAGGTAGATACAAGAATGACAATTCTCGTCACTTGTGGTGTTGTCAAGTCTTTTTTGTTTACTAAACTCTATAGATAAGTTAACAATTTCGGCTCTGTGCTAGAGAGAATATTATAAATGGGTAAATAAAACAACTATTGCCAAAAAATTAAACAAAGTTTATTTACACATTAAATGTAGGTGTACAAACAAATCATTGGCTGCCGTACCCGGTGTGACAGTGCCCATCATGCCAGCAGCTTTATCGCTGGATTACTATGAAGTATGAACAGCTTTTGTACCAGGAACGTCATATGGCGCCCGGGGCAGGCACCAAATTTGCGCCTCCCCCCCCCCCTCTCCGAAACGAAATGGGACCAACCCCTAAGTCGCGAAAAAAAATTTGGCTGTTTCATACATTTTGGCTGGTCCAATTTCTATGGGAGGGTAAACTATTTTTTTCGCGATTTCGAGGTTGGTCCCGTAGCAAAAGTTACTCAGTATAATCCCAAAACCTCCCTGGCAACGGGAATGTAGTTATTTTTTAGCCATCCTGTATAGTGTATACCAAGCCTCAGTAGTCCACATATCGATGAATGTCGTCGATAGACAACATGTCACAGATATGCAGCAGCAGCTATTGAAGCAGGTTCCGTCAACTACGGCTCATATGCGCCTGCCGGACAAAGGGCTAGCGATCCACTTGCATAATAGGTAGTCTATTGGACAGTCCATAAGATGGTAACTTCGACAGGAGACCCCTAACGTAAGACTCGCTAACACTGGACACAACTCTGAAGCACTTGGCCCGCTCGCCTTATAAAACGAAAGCATAGCAACTCCCGCCGAATATCCCTCTGCTTGATAGAAGTTTCTGGCATAGAGTATTCACACTACGGGATGGTGGGCGGTAGGGCGCTACCGTCGTCTTTCAAGGTCGAGTTCGATGCAAAAAGAGTTCCTAAAAGATCGTCTTTCTCTTTTGCGCTGTGGGCCAGATTACCATCCGCATTTCACACTTCACAGTGGTGGTAAATACGACTGACAAAAGTTTCCCTGCTGCCTCAGTTTCGCCACTGAGCGGGGGCCCTTACCATTCTGTCTGATTCGACGGCCTAACTTACGTTGTAAAACGCTTAATGATAATACTAATGAACTGAAAAGGTTGTTTGTTGTTTTATTTGTGGATAGGTATGACACATATATATATTTTTGGAATGGTCTTCTCACTAGCTTTTATTTGATATCCATATTATTGTAGTATTGCTATTTCATAACTGCTCATCTATAAGTTTCGTTTCCAATATAAATAGAATGCTTAACGGCGCAGAAAAGATCAACATTCCTCTCAGACCTCCAACAAAAAGGGGCCAAACTGAAAACCAGCGCTGGACGCCAGTCTAGCACATGCTGAGCTTGGTACCCACGGCCAACATGTCTTGCTAAGTGTAATTACCTATGTATAGAGTAGACAATAAGTTAGTACTTAACCTAGAATAACTTAGTACATACTTATCATAGAATTTATATGTAGGTATATGGTTTGTATTCCTAATATTTTTTCTACCATCAACTTATCATGTTTTGGCAATGGAGCATTCCATGCAATTGTCTACCGTTTGTCCCGTAGAAATGCAGATTTTCTGGAAATTTGCAGGTATAAGAGTTTCCTTTTCTATGACAAATGGTCAAACATGCACGGAAAATTAATCGCTTGCTTTAAATGGCGAAAAAAAAAGTCGTAACACAGGAAATAAAATGCGTTTGTACGGGACAGCTCGTGGAATGCTCCAATAAAGTGATTTCATTTCATATCATAAACTGATGAGGGCATTCAGAGTGTAGCCTTGAGGTTGCCAAGCCAAGCAACCAAGTCAGGTGTCACGGTCTTCAGGTCCTCAACAGGCCCAGGAGTGGAGGAGGAGTGGAGTAGGCAGCGTTGGAAGATATGCTAAGTGGTCTGCATTCTGCATTCGCAAAGTGGGAAAGCCGTCTACCTCCATTTGTGTGGCTGAATTGCAGCGGCCATGTCCGGTTCTCAGGCGGCACCAGATTTTCCGAGGAAGGTCAAACCCTTTTGGTTTTTTAGTTGGGTCAGATATACAGCAACTCCGAGCTGCCGAAGCTGACCATTCCGCTATCCACCTATCCGAAATATTAAAGCTGCTCAGGCTCCCAGCTGTAGCACAGGGTCGGCGGGCAGTCGGGCGGCAGAATTCCTCGTGGACAAGCATTGTGGGGTTATTCGTGATATTCTCAGCCTCCCTCTTCAACGCCTTGAGTCGTCGGATGTGAGGAGGGGCAATGTGACTCAATGCCGGCAGCCAGTGGCGGTTGTAGATCGGATAGTGCCTGAGATGCATCGCATGGTCTCGTTGAGCTTAACGTCCAATCTATGGGTATGTGCACTTTCAAGCCTCCAATATGTTATGACTGAAACAGAAACAAATTATATTAGATGAGGTCAGGCGCAGGCTAGTACTTACAGCGGTTCATTGGCAAATTATGTGAAATTAATGTCACTTTTAGAAAGCTCTCGTTTTTAAGCCAGGGGGATTTTTTTGTTACAGTTGTCCAAATTATCGATTGAAAATAAATTGAATTTTGTTCTAGTAATTATTTATCCGTTATTAAAGTTGTATTATGTATCAAGTGTAGTTCTGTACCACTTGCGTCATAAAAACAAACCAACCAACACCTTATTTATCAAAATGTATCTCAGATATTCTATGCTAGGGTAATATACGACACAAACATACCCACACACATACATAGGCTGCTAAAATCATTCCCATAGTCAGGTATAGGTACAATAGACCACTTTACCAAACACAAAAAAAATATTCCAGCTGCCAGCAGTAAAGAAACCAGCTTCTACTCCCAAGCCCTAACAATATAAATAAGTTTTTGGCAAAAATATAATTTTTGGTACAAGCTTTTATCGCTGACTGTACTTTTCTTTCAACAGGCAACTAATACTCCATGAGTCCATTCTAACAACACCAAGCACAATTAGTTTGCGTTGTTTTATCACAGTGTTCCCATGGCCACCTCATGTCTCCATCATCAGATCAGCTCCATGTCATCATAATATTGCAATTGTCATCCGATTTACATATTGTTATGTATGCAAAATTTCAGCTCAATCGGAAATCGGGAAGTGGGTCAAACTTAGCTGTCAAATGTATATGGCCAGCTTTAGTGCTAACATAACTGTTCCTAGTATTCCTATATTACCTACATGTTATAAGTAAGAATATTGTACGAGTAGGTATTATATTTTTTATAATCTTAGTAGAATAGGTACTAATACAATTTATTTGTATTGAATAAGGCCGGCGCCCCACTGCTGCGCACGCTACATCCACGGCCCACGTTTTAATACAAACCGTGGGCAAGCCCACGAAATTTTGTATAGGAACGTGGGTCGTGTACATAGCGTGGGCAGCAGTGGGGCGCCGGCCTAACTCTTGCAGGGAATTTGTAAGTTACTTGTGGGTATGGCTACTTTATTTATTTAATTTATAAACTTTATTGCACAAAAATATAGAATTACGTAAAAATGGCGAACTTAATGCCAAAAGGCATTATCTATCACCTACTAGTCAACCATAGAAACAAATATGTGACGTTCCACGGCAAAAGGTACCTTATGGCGGCTGGCGCTTACGTCGCATAGCGCCGCAATAATATTGGAGCGGCGTTAATAGTTAATAGCGTAAGCGCCAACCGCCATAAGGTACCTTTACCCGTGGGACGTCACATATAAACACTAAAGGTTGGTGCAAAAACCAATCAAAAAGCAAATGCAGTAGGTATATCTTAGATATACATACTAACATAAACATACATATATGTTATAAAAATAAATGTACTAATATGTATATGGGATGATAGACACTAGACGAGACATTTAGCAGATAACTACCGAGCATGACTACTCAAAAAACAAATTTTCTTGGGGCTTGTCTTACAGGTAGAGGGAGTGCATTCCATAGATAGGTTGCCTGAACGGCAAAACAATCATACATAAAACGGTTATGAAGAGGAAGGACTTAAAGTTTAAGTGAGCGGGACATCCGGAACGGGCATAAAAACTAAATACTTATTAATAATATTTTATCTTTATGTCTTAGATTTATGGCATAAAGTGTGTCTTTTTCTTTTTCAATAAACTTTTATTCTTGCTACAAAACCAGCTTCTAGAATATACAAACAGAGTAAAAAAATATATAAGTTTTTAAAGTGAGGTCTACGGGTTTCAAAGATTTTAATATTTGTTAGAACCCTTAAGTATGCACTTTTTATGCAGTGTGAATAAATGTACTTATGCATAGGTACTGTTGTAGTGTAACTTTTACACATCCTTGTTGCCAAATCAACTTCCTGCAATTATAGTAGTGATAGAACAGGTTTTTAACAAACTTTTGTCACTTAGTAGAACATAATAGATAGAATGAGAAGAAATAGATATTAAGTGTCAATAATATTAAAAGGCACCAGAAACTTTTCATGATTTTAGTTTAAGAAAGGTGTACTTACATCTTCAATCCTTTCTTCTAGATCTTAGAACTTGTGTGCACTGTGCAGCATTGCATTTTGTATCTCTGGGTTCCGAGAGGCTCATGAATCTCCCTGTAGGTGTAGGCGAACAGGGGATGCTGAGTTATATATTTGGCTAGCATTTTCTTGTGCGCCGAAGCATCGACTGAAATTAAACATATTCATGACAAAACCAGTTAATGATCAAACGAACTATAACTTTTTCTATAAATAAATTAGAGAAACTTACATTTTGGGTGGCATTTCCTTTAGTTTACACAGCAAATCAGTATTTTTCTTCGACTTGGTTTGTATTTTCACTAAATTCACTGAATCATGCGCGTACGCGATGCTTGTCAATGTCAAGTGAATTGTCAGTTGAGAAAACACGATTATCCGTGCATGTTATAATGTAAGTCAATTTGTATAAAGCTGTCACTCATTTAAACATTTTTCAATTTGGAAGTGTAGTAATAAAACTAACTATTCGTTTTCAAACATCGTCCGACACACGTCCGACATTTTAATAAAGCCAGAGGGGTTACCGCGAAAACCGAAATTCGCAAATTGCGGGGATCTTACTCTTTTACTCCAATGAAGGCGTAATTAGAGTGACAGAGAAAAATGCCCGCAATTGACGATTTTCGGTATTGGCGGTAGCCCTACAGGCATTAAATGGATTTTTCATAAACTCTAGGCATAGACAATCTTGGTCACTTACGAATGATAGTGGATAACTTTATACGATATCGACGTGGTATTCTTATCGTAACCCGTAACCATGTTCAGCAAAACGATAAAAATACGACTATCGTTAAAAGACGACAGTAGATTCCACGCGCAATATGATATAACCTTGCTAAGCCCGCTGGAGGCTCTACAGATGAAATTAAAAGACGAATTGCTATTACAAGATCTGCCATGGAGAAGTTGAAGAGGATATGGCAGGACAGAAATATCACCAAAGCCACCAATGTTCAATTAGTGCGGTCTCTAGTATTCCCTACATTACTGTATGGTGCTGAGACGTGGACAGTGAAGGAGCGAGAGAGACAAAGAATCGACGCACTCGAAATGTGGTGTTGGAGACGAATGCTGCGAGTATCTTGGACACAACACCGTACAAACGCCTCCATACTTGAAGAACTTAAGGTGAAAGAGAGGCTCTCAGCTACGGTCAGAGCGCGTATCCTCAGCCTCAGATACTTCGGACATGTGACGCGACGTGGAGAGCAGGCCATGGAGAGACTTGTTGTCCAGGGACGGGTCAATGGCTGTAGGTCAAGAGGACGTTCCCCAATGCGTTGGACGGATCAGATAAAAGCCCTTACCAACACCCCACTTAACACATGTGCCAGAGAAGCATCTGCCAGGGAGAACTGGCGTAGAATCGTTCGTCGTTTAACGTGACCACGACTGCTCTGCCAAGAGTAATTCGACGGAGAAGAAGAAAATAATAAAAAATTACAAGTAGGTTGTGTTTGATGCACCAAATGAACTTGCAAAAATGAAATACTAAGAATAAATCAAGAATAAATACTTCTTAAATATCTAACTATCAAACCTTCTTACGTCAAACAAGACGTCTGATATTTGAAATTAAATTGTCACTGAACTTATCTAATGTCATATTCTTCAAATAAAAATGCCGTTGTTAGATGCTCGTGGTTATTTCAATTTGTGGGGCTGTGTAAAAGATATGGTGTACCAAACGGAATGTGAAACTGCGGACGAAATGAGACATTAAAGGCTAATTGCTGCTTTTGACAATCTGCGGAGGCAAAATGACGAAGAGCATACACTATCGCATGGGCAATGTGCGCGGGCTCGGGTGCGGGCTGCGGCGTACATTATAAGACACGGAGCTACATTTGAACACCGTATGTGAAGAGAAGATAGTGTTAAATATTGGCAAAAAGTAATTATCTAAGAAAGTAATAAAATTGTTTGTAATATTTTTGCATTCATTTGATTTATTTGTCATTTATGCGTCATTCATACATCATTGCGATTCTGTCAACGATCGGAAAAAAGCGTAAAGTCCCGAGCTTTCCCGACGGAGATCCTTAATCTAGCCGTCATGTGCACATGCTATAGGGTTATCACCACAGTTAAAAAGTAGAAAATTTGGTATTTTTATTTTTTACTCAATTAACGATTCTTACCATTACTAATCTGCTCTGTATCACTTAAACGACCTAATACTTCCGGGAAGGATCGTAGTGCCTTTCCACCCTGTATATTATATTATAATTATTATTATTACACGTAAATTTGTTCACGAAGAAACCGTGTACCGACTCTTCATGCCATTATATTTTTAATTTGCTGTTATTCTCTACAAATCGACACTAAAAGTATCAAAATATCAAAATATGGAGTTCCGTTTGAGAAAGAAGCAAAACAATTTTGTCTTTGACAGTAATTGAATTATTGTGTGATTTTGAAAGCTAGACAATTCAAGATTTATATTGTTACTCACAAAGACAACACAGAAATTCAATCTCAAATGTAAACCTTCGAACAATTTCCATACATTGACGACATCACTCAAAATTCTTCTTCAAGTCAGATGCCCGCTGGGGCTGCACCGGAGCACACGTATAATTCTTCAAATAAAAATGACAGCTTGATTTGACATTAAATCATATACGCACACGAGAAAGTATACCAGTAGATAAATTGTATTTCAAAAAATAGGGTACATAAATATCAGCTCGCGTCTCCTTTAAATTTGATTTGCTGTTATTTACGGGTCATAATGGTTGAAAACCTCAGTAAACTATCTTAAAACAATACGATTACAGTCGAATTTAAGTATTATGTTCCTTCAAATCAAAACTCGCTTAAAATGAAAAAAGTTTAAAGACATCCTTTACTGATTGGGATTAATTTTCATTTTGCGTCATTTTAAAAACGTATTTGACTTCTGTACGTCAATTAATTTTGATGACAATTGTAATCTTGTAATATGTTATAGAACTTTTATCTTAAAATATTGCCTATTGACAGGAAGCGTTATGTAATTCGTATAAGTAATACCTGAAAGTCTTGTACCTAGATCTGTAATAGATATGAGCGCCGCGCCGGCGCGCCGCCGCCGCCGACAAAATTTTCGCGCCGCCGCCGCCGACGCTGCGCTATCGGCGTGGCATCGGCGTGACCTTGTTAGATAGTACTCCTTTCAGAATCAGAAATATATATTTTATTTAGTTTAGATCTTTAACAGCGCCAGTCTGAATAGCTCATAGACATTCAAAAGGTATTGTAAGTTGTAACTTATTGTATAATAAATAACTAAATAAATATAGTTTTTTTTTAAATAAATGATAAATAATTATAGGTCCATAAAATTAAAAAATATTGATGGTAAATTCAAACTTTTCTGTTTGGTAACCGCGCTAGTACTGTTAGGGCAACGAAATGACTAATTTTGCCAGCTGGCTAGCTCATCCGTCATCATCTCGGCCATAAGACGTCCACTGCTGAGGCCCCCTTGGACCTCCATACGTACCGGTTGGAAGCGACCCGCATCCAGCGTCTTCCGGCGACATTAATACGGTCGTCTGTCCATCTTGTGGGTGGACGTCCTACGCTGCGCTTGCTAGTCCGTGGTCTCCACTCGAGCACTTTTCGACCCCATCGGCCATCTTCTCTGCGTGCTCATCCGTCATTCACCGCGAATTTAATCATTGCAAGCATGGATTGAATGTCTTTAAAAGGGGTTAATTTCAGATATTAAGTGTTTTCACGCCCAAAGGTCCGGCCGTTGGCTTCGCACGGAATCACGGAAGGGCCTCGGAAACGGAATCTGGTCTCATATAAGCTTGGCCATTGTTCAAATTTCAAGCTTTGCTTTCTCGCAGCCCAATCTTTGGCCTCGCATCGCTCGCATAGAAGTAAAACGCTATCTGAACCTCCAAGTTTTCGGCCCTGTTTGGAGCCTAACTTTCGGCCTCACTTTTAAAATAAATGCTTGGTCATTAGATCTTCTCCGATCTTAGCTTCACTGCAGCACGGCCTTTAACCTCGCACCAATGCACCTGCAGGAAAGCTCCAGGTCTTTAACACTATGGCCTCGGTCTTTATCGGCCTTCGGACTTGCTTACACTGGACCTATAGTTCAATTCCAAGCTCTGCTCTCTTGCAGCTTGGCCTTCGGCCTCGCACAGAGGCGCGCCGTAATCGGCGCTCCGGGCATTCGGCCGTCAGCCAAGCTCACACTTGGCATTACCTGCAGCTTCTGGCCTCGCATGGGAAGGCGTCGGAAACAGGTCTTCGGTGTTAGGTGGAGCTCGGCCCTGGACCTCACTTTTTGACATAAATCTGTTTTTTGGGTCGTAATTGGTTAATGACGGAGCTTGATTTTCCTCACTTCGTCTCTTTGGACTGTCGACCAGACGTTTCCCTGATACAGTCAATCCGCTACTTTTTACTAAGCACAAAAGATAAGGGCCTCGCAAAGATCTTCCGGCCAGGGCCTCGCCAAGATTAAGACCGCCTCTGATGCCGCGCGATACTGTTCATACTTTATAAAACTTTTTTCGTACCTTTATTGAATAAATTTTGCTTGAAATTGAAAAATGCACTTATTTTATAACTTCCTTACAGCAAAAACATGTTAACGGGTAAAATTTTGGTTTGAATTCGTTTTTCATTAATCAAAGGTGTTTCAAGGCCACGCCGCCGATTCGCCGCCGCCGCCGACCGATTTTGACCGGCGCGCCGCCGCCGGCTAAATGCCTATCGGCGCTCATATCTAATCTGTAATACCATGGATTGCGACGAATAAATGATTATGATTATGCCGTTCGTTCCGTCTATATGTATAATGCGTGTACGTGCTGTTCTCTGAAAATCTTTAAGAAAAAATAACGGCTAGACCAGCACCTAGTACTAGCGAGTTTTTGCGGATTTGGAGACCGAGATAAAGCTTACAGGCCAATACCGCTGTGGCCTGGTTATTGTTATGTATACCTATGTATCGAATGTTTTTAAAAAAAAATTACTATAAAAAGCAATGTTTTATTTCGATTAGGTCTACATTTTGTGCATATTGTATATCTGAAGTATTTTCGTACTAAACTTGAAACTTTCGTTGAAACTAAATAAAATAATTATTCCTAATATACAGTCACCTGCAATTTATGTTACACAACACACAACGAAGGCTGCAAAAATATCTGACACGATCTTATTTGTAGAACCATAAGAGCATGTCATATATTTTTGCGGCCTTCGAAGAGTAGGTACCGGTCATTATCACCAACTTTGCCCGCATTTAAAAAAAAACACGAATTTCTCAAAAAAAAAAACAAATCGTAATTACTTTTTTTGCTCAGCACGTCCATTGTGATCAAACGCATCAGTTTATTTGAAGAAAAAATATTTTTATCGTGTTTTTACCCATTTTTTTGCGTTTTAGAGGGTGGGCAAAGATATCCGGAGTTTTCGCCAACATTGCCCACGTCAATTTGGTATTCAAATACAGATCGTATGATGATGATGTCTAAGGATCACTGGTTTTGGGCAATCCTACCATTCCCTGTTAATAACTTAGCGATAAGTGTAAAAACTTTTAAATAAATTTGCTGGGCAATGTTGCCTACCCGTTTTTGCTCATTTCCATATAAGGCTCGCCTAAGCATTTTACAAAGGCTAGGGTTGTCACTTTTGAGAAAATCTGTTACAATAGTTTAATGGCCAAAAATATGATTTTTGCTGTGTTTTTCATTAGTTAACGGGATAAAACATCTAAGTAAAGGATAATAAGACAAATTAAATACAGTATATATTTATAAACTTACTTTAGTGTACAAACATAACCTTATTTTACATGCGAAGTTGGGTAAATTAGATGAAAGTGACAACCCTAATCCGTTTTTGGTGGTGGGCAATGTTGGTATGGATGCCAAATCACCGGATTACTTTGCCCACCGCTAAAACTCGCTAAAAATTACAAATTAAAGATATCTTATTGATACTGTTTTAACACCCCCTGGCACTGATTAAAATAACCGACTTGGTTTCACATTACATCTCAAAACTTTTTGAAGTGAAAATTTCTTTAGCGGCGTGTAATAGTGCCCTTGCGGCCTATTTGCTGAATAAATGTTGAAGTTTGAAGTTTGCATGCCAAGTTTCGTGCTTTCTGCCGGATGGGACAGGATTTAGGATGGGTCAGACCAGGACCGCATTTTTGCAGGTTCATCTTTTACTAGCCAGACTCTACCTCCATACTAAATCGAGCTAAGGAGTCGCACTATAAAGAAATATTGAACATTTTCTATCAAGTTGATATACAGGGTGTCCATGCATTAGGGTATTGATATTCAATATTCAATAATTTATTCATAAAATCAATACAATTTTACACGTCAATGGTATTTAGAACCAGTATACAAAGTATCATAACAAATTACGATTTTTTTACTTTGGAGCAACCTGTATGTGTTAGTAGCTCCTGAGGTAATAAATAGTATGACTAGATTTTGCCCTGTGCGCGGGGCCCGAGGGCCCCGCGGTCTTCTTGTAGTTTGTTGTTGGTGCTGTTGTTTTTGTTGTAGTAGTAGTAGTAGTAGTTTGTTTTCCAAAGGGAAAAAGAAATAAAGTTGTACTTTTGCTAGGACGAAAAGATCCGCGTGAAAGCACTACATTCCCGCAGCTCGGCCTGGCCTCGCGTGCTTGGGAACTCGTAAGGGACGCTCCGGGCCTTCGGCCCTACGCGGAGCTCGGCCTTCGTCCTTCGCTGGGTTTCGAAGCTCAGCGTCGGGCCTTCGGCCCGCCGCTTCGCTTATTAAAACAGTTGGGAGGGTTGGTTTTGCTTCGGGGCTTAAGCGGGAAGTTGGAGCTTAAACACGACCCAATAGGAAAAGTGTCTTAGACAAGCGAAACGGCGGGCCGAAGGCCGAAGGCCGTAGGCCAACTTCCCCCTCTCGTGTGACGCTTCGGGCCTTCGGCCCTACGCGGAGCTCGGCCTTCGGCCTTCGCGAGCCTCGACGCTTCGCCGTCGGGCCTTCGGCCCGCCGGCTTCGCTTATCAAGACAGTTGACTTTGTAGAACGCTTGGGGGAACTGCATTCACGCAGCTCGGCCTTCGGCCTCGCGTTTTGGGAGCCGGGGTGGAGGCTCCGGGCCTTCGGCCCTCCGCCGGGGTCGGCCTTCGGCCTCCCGGCCTGAAGCTCGCCCTTCGGGCTCGCTTAACACACTTTTTGTATAGGATTTTGCTTTGTTCGTCATTCCCGCAGCTCGGCCTTCGGCCTCGCCCAAAATTACTGGGGGCGGGGCACGCTTGGATATTCGGGGTGAAGCTCCGGGCCTGACGGCCCTACGCGGGGTCGGCCTTCGGCCTCCCTACTTGGAAATTTGAATTTTGCCCTTGTCGCCCGCCATTTTGGATTTTTCTAAAAAAATTTTTTTACATGGTAATGCTGGGCCCCCTAGCTCGCCGCATGCCAAATCTCAGCGCACTCGGACCAACTTGAAAAATTAAAAAAAAAGTCGGCCATTTTGAAATTTTTTAAATGCAGTTTGCTTTGTTTCGGGGCCCTCTATGACATTTGGTCGAGCACCCCCCACCTACCTCGCACCGTTTAAAAGTTGCCATACAAAATTAAAATGACCATTATTTCCGCCATCTTGGATTTTTTCCAAAAATTTTTTTTTCATAGGAATCTAGAGGCTTCTATCTCTCGCCATGCCAAATCTCAGCGCGCTCGGACCAACTTGAAAAAAAAAAAAAAAAAAAGTCGGCCCGTTTGAAAATTTTTAAATGCAGTTTATTTTGTCTCGGGGCCCTCTATGACATTTGGTCGAGCACCCCCCACCTATCTCGCACCGTTTTAAAGTTGCCATACAAAATAAAAGGGGCCATTTTTTCCGCCATCTTGGATTTTTTCGAATTTTTTTTCCCATACGAATCTAGAGGACCCCGAGATTCCGTGACCAAAATTTCAGCGCGCTAGGACAAACTTGAAAAAATTAAAAAAAAAAGTCAGCCATTTTAAAAAAAAATGGCGGCGTCAAAAACTGCCAGGGTCCCTCTATGACATTTGGTCGAGCACCCCCCACCTACCTCCTACCGTTTGGCCGGGCCGTCGAACATTTTTCTGACCGGAAGCGGTAGGCCAAAAGTCGGAATTTTCTGAAGTCACGAGAACGCCCTCTATACGACCGTACCAAAGTCTAACACCCCACGAACCTCCTTCTGGGAGAACAATCATGTCAATTAATCAGTCGTGTTGCAGCTTTAAATAAGATTAATTATTAATTATTTAATTATTAAATTAAATTAAATTAATTAAAACTTTCTTCGACCGTTTTGATTATCTTTTTTATTTATGCCATTAGTAAGATTCTGACTTTTGACAAATGTCATCATTGCCGCACATTTTCAAACAAATTGTCAAAAGCACTGCCAATGATTAATACAGTATATTTCTTTTTGTTGTCGATTATTGGAATTAACTTTTGTTTGATAATTTAATGTTTTATCTTTTGTTCTAATTAAAAAGAAATTACCGTTAGAGCATTTCTGAGAAGTAACCCTATGTGGGATTTCAGGGTTTGTCCAATGGCTAAGGTCACCCTGTATTTAAAAACGTAAACGTTAAAGTTTTTGGGATATATGTATAGTAGACTATTTATACTCCACATTGATACCATAAGAAGTTAATAAAAATGCCTGAAAGTTAGAGAGGACTATGGAGGAGATTACTGTTTACTAGCTTTTGACTTAACTCCTGGCCCCTGTTTCACCAACGTGACAGGTGCGACGAATTGTAAAATCACTGTTGCTGACGTCACAGGCATCCATGAACTACGGTTACCGCTTACCATCGGGCGGGCCGTATTCCTGTTTGCCACCATCATTGTATTATTAAAAAAAACTTTATGATATCGGAAAAAAAACAGATATTTCTCTTGCTAAGTTTATGACAATTGTCACAGAAACACTGCAATTGTCACGAAATTCCGACATATAACTCATTACCTGTCAAGAATTACCTACAATTCTTCTAGATCTTTGACAATTGTCAGAAACTTCACAGGAGAAATATCTGTTTTTTCCGATATAATAAAGTTTTTTTTAAATAATACAATGATGGTGGCAAACAGGAATACGGCCCGCCCGATGGTAAGTGGTAATCGTAGCCCATGGATGCCTGTGACGTCAGCGCTAGTGATTTTACAATTCGTCGCACCTGTCACCGATGTGAAATTGGGGCCTGGCCTCTATTTCACTACGGTGGCAGGTGCGACACTTGTCGACATCACAGTTGGTACTGACGTTACAGGCCTCCATAGGCTACGGTAACCGCTTACCATCAGACGGGCGGTGTGCTTGTTTGCCACCAACATGTTAATAAAATAAAAACTCCATTATATCGCCAAATACTAAGTACTTATTTTGCGAAGCTAATGACAATTGTCACAAGAAACACGACAATTGTCGGTAATTCTTGACAGCAAATGACTTCTGTGTAACACTATATGAGTAAAATGAATATAGGCGTGGAATCGAATGTATTTGCAGCCAACAAAATGCCAATGTTTGTTCAGCTACCTGTTCACCTGTTTAAACTGCTTATTATCAATTTAGATCCGGATTTTAAACCTGGCTGACATCGGATAGCCATTTATATTGATGTCAATGGTGTTGGTGAATATTTTAATTCATTCGGGCGAAAACCGGAAGGTTGGTTGGGTATCATAAAATGTTCATGGAGAGAAATTGTAAAGGCCCCAGTACACAATGGGCCATTGCCGGCCACTCCAAGGGACGCAGCCATGCGGTAGAATGAGATAGCAATATCATTTGCTCCCTCTAACGCATAAATGCGTCCCTTGGAATGGCCGGCGATGGCCCATTGTGTACTGGGGTCTTAAGATATGGTATTGTAATCAACAACTGCAAAGTTTTTTTTACATCGGTTTGTGGCAAATACTGTTTAGTTTATCTTTATTTTAAAACGAAAAATGTCAACTTGCATGTTTTCTCCACTGTACACAGAATAAGTAATGATGTTACTATATCTCATATGTTCAGAATATTACTTGAATAAACTTATTATCCTATATAAAATGTGTGTTTTTATATTTCTAAACCCAGTTTCTAAGTAGATTGCACATACATTATAGTCACATTAAAATTCCATTTTGCGAAATAAAGAATTCAACATTTAACTTTGCAAAAGTAGATAATTGTTATTAGAATATTTTCTAAAAGCAATAAAAATAGATTAGGTTAGATTCGAGCTACAATGACATTAGGTTGGGTTCAAGGTAAGGTTGCAGGGCCTCAACAAGGGAAAAAAAGGGGGAGGGACTGTTGGCCTGGATAAGTGAGCCAGAACTCACCCACTACTCCCTACTACTGCCGTAAGCAGGTAATGAATTCCCAATGTATTAGGTATAGGTTTAATAAATTATAAATATATTTCATTAATAACATAATAATATACAAATATGTAAAAGCATAAAGTAATAAATAAGCCTACAGTAATCACGTATACCGGTCCCACGGATGCGGATGTTGCTTACATAATCTCGTCTGTCAAGGAGTTTCGGCAGGAAAGGCCTTGGCAGACTTAAAAATTTCCGAAATGAGGGTTCATACCTACCGACTGGAATTGGTTTCATGGAGGTATCAGATGGGTTAATGTAGGGTAACTGATGTACACCTTGCTAACATAATCTCGTCTGCCAAGGTGTTTCGGCAGGAAAAGCCTTGGCAGACTTATATATTCATGAAATGAGGGTTCATACCTACCGACTGGAATTGGTTTCATGGCGGTATCAGATGGGTTAGTGTACGGTAACCGATGGTCATCTTGCTTATAATCTCGTCTGCCAAGGTGTTTCGGCAGGAAAAACCTTGGCAGACTTATATATTCCTAAAATGGGGGTTCATACCTACCGAATGGAATTGGTTTCATGGTGGTATCAGATGGGTTAGTGTAGGGTAACCGATGGCGACCTTGCTTACATAATCTCGTCTGCCATGGTGTTTCGGCAGGAAAAGCCTTGGCAGACTTATATATTCCTGACATGAGAGTTCATACCTACCGACTGGCATTGGTTTCATGGTGGTATCAGATGGGTTAATTTAGGGGTCCCGATGGTCACCTTTGAGAGCGTCTGCCAAGCACTTCCGGCAAAAAAAATAGTGGCAGACTTCGCTTTTCTGTGTCTACATGTAAATTTCTAACTGCTGCCATAACTACTATCTCGGTATCAGATGGGTTAAATCAGCCCCTTTTTTCGCACCGGAAGTGGCCTTCTTTTTCGTACTTTCGGCAAGTTCCGCCGTGGCAGACTATCGAATTCGGACTTAGCATAACTTTTCTGGGAAACCATTGTGCATTTCATCGTGGTATCAAGTCGGTTAAAAATTTTGCGGCCGGCTCTTCTACTACAGCGACTCAACGACTTTAAAAAACAATTGAAAATAGAACATTGTTTTTTTTTTCTAAGTGGCCAGTGTTTTCGAATAATGAGACTATGCTTGTAACAAAGAGGTATAACACATGTCAAATATACGTTCCTAAGTATGCAATTCCCGAAACTTTCAGGGCAACCTACGTATTGGTTCCGAAAAACACAATATTTCAGCTATACTCATAAGATTTAACATAAATAATTGCATTTTATTATAGCTAGTTTAAAACTCGCGCGAAAACGCCTCGCACGACATTTGTGACGTCACCATTTGGTTGGTGGTAGGGTGGTAGACATTGTTTACATACTTACAGTTAGGAATTTCCCTTGAATCCGAATGATATTGTTAATTCAGCACCATATATTACGATTAGGAATGATAAATACATTACAAAAATTTATCACAATAACTCATTTTAGACAAAAACTCTCACACGGTTGCAATTTAAGATGAATTATTTAGATACAAGTAAATTTTGAGTGAAAATCACCGAGCGCCGGTTTTACTTTTTAATTTTTCATTTTTTCTAGTTACGACAGCCAACATGGCAATGATAGTTCCATTCAGCCAAATAATTAAAAAAGTTTGTTGGTGAAATATCGTATTATTTAGCATTTTATTTAGATAATTACAAATAGATATCTCCTTTATATCGTGTAATAATATTTTTTGGACGTAATAAATGTTTAGTGGCGAAATAACATTTTTTTTGCACCTTCGAAGTCTTTGGTGAGAACGTATGGATTTCGGTCAATGAGGTTGTCTATGTTGCTCTAAGAAATATGTTATGGATTGATGACGTCACTGTTTGGAACGCTTCTGATTGGCGTTTCAGTAATAATGGCCGATTGGAGAATTTTGCAGTTTTATTTTATTGAATATATTAATAATCCTTCAGTTTATACTGAGATTGGGCCATTTTTTAGAATCATATTAACATATATGTTTCTTTGAAACCATTATTTCCGTGATTCTTTGTTACTTGCAACAGGCCTATTATCACACACACACACATTATTACGGGCACCATCCCTTGAACTTGCTATCAACTTTGTATTTTTGGCCCATCTCGGCAGCCCGTTCCCCGGACGAATGGCAATGTTTGCCGAAGCCGTGAAAGTCAATCTGAATAATATAACTCAAAAAGAAATTTAAAACAATAAAATACAAATTATTAACACGATAATCATACGATAATACTAATTTGATTGATAAGTCATTTATGGCATTTAAGTCACTCGTATGGTTATAGACTAAGGTTGAGGTTGACAGCACTTTTTATTTTACTTCGTGTAATAAAACGCCGCAATAACTGTATACCAACATGACAAACATAAACATTGGTTATGTCTGTAGCACCACATCAAATAATTTTGTCTGTACCACCACCGAAACGAAACTAACCGAGAGTTACCGAAAATGGTCGATCATCGTAAAATGAAGCTTGTTATGAAATTTAAATACGCATCGAAAGCGATAGTTTTTATGCTCTAGTCTATTCTCATATTTAGATAATAGATTTAAACAGTTTTTTCTCATCATACGTGCGTCGTATTCGAGATACGTGTCAAAAACTTTTTTAGAAATTTGTAAGGCGCCATCTCGCTTCTTCGCTCGTTTTTTATCCCGTTCTGGTTTTTCGATTTTATATATATGATTGGAGTCTATCTGTAAATATACTGGGTCAAGCAAATCTTGTCAGTAGCAAACGGCGGCAAATTTGAAAAATCGCGGGTGAGCAACACTGTGTTCGAATAATTCGAAAATCGCGTGTCATCTGTGTTTTATCTGTGGAATGCGGATCGTGAATGACAGCCATCATCTTGTTTGTTTACATTCTGAATCGTTTCTATTTCATGAGATATTTCTGCTGTGTCACCATTAAATATACCAATATATTAAATAAGATTGTGCATGATCTTAAGCAAAGCTAAGGTGCCTACAATGCGCACAGTGCCAACTGTGAAATCGAATAAAATATTAAAATCCAGTAGGACATCTACCTGCGGAAGCAATGATTTTATTCATACATTCTTGTTTAACGGCATAGTCTGCTTCTAATTTTATTTTGAGATCTTCAAATTTGTTAATAATTTTTATTATCATCGTTTTTACACCGCTTTTAAATTGTCCGTCCATATTAATAACAATTTCAAACATTTCAATAAACTGCGAGTGACAACTTGAATTGACGTACGTAGGGCGCGCTCAGCGTAAAAAAAGTTTTGGTTCGATGTACATTGTACATTGCTGCTTTTCTTAGCGCAATACTACTCTTGGAGTGTTGCCCTACTTTAGTTTGCTTTACATTGCTACTGACAAGATTTGCTTGATGCACTATATTTAAATTGACAATTCCGTTCTTCACTGTCGTTGTGTTTTTTTTTTCACAATAGAGCACATAGAGTTAGTAAAGCGTATAGAGATAATAAAGTCATTTAATATTTATTAACAGCTATGGCCTCATCTATGTATAGATTTTACTGAGAGTATCTGATTCGTCGAAACAATATTCCTTTTCATTAAGTACTTTTACATTTATGTATTAATTGTATACCTACAGTATGTATATTTTTGAACGGATCGGTGAGAGCAGCAACCAGATCCCGTTCTGAATGAATGAATGAATGAATGAATGTTTCTTTATTCAGGCAATAGACCTGTTAGTTCTGTTAGTAGTAGTTCTGTTCTGTCTGTTACTTCTGTTACGAAAAAATCATTTTGGAAGACCTAGATCAAACCTAGATCCCATCAAAAACATTACATGTAAAAAGGTGCAAGTCTCGCAACGCTTCTACTACAAAAAAGTTTTGAGATGTAATGTGAAACCAAGTCGGTTATTTTAATCAGTGCCAGGGGGTATTAAAACAGTATCAATAAGATATCTTTAATTTGTAATACATATAATGACCTGGCCATCGCACGGCTGCATAATGACATAAGGATCATCGTCACCTATTACATATAAAAATAATTCTGATTGAACATAACTCTAGCGCTAATTGCAGTTTGAGCATTACACGTATTTACGAGTACGGTACGAGTAAAGCATCATGTGCGATTGCCAAGTCATTATATGTATTACAAATTAAAGATCTCCTCCAGGGGCGTATTTACCCTAGGGCCATCCGGGCCATGGCCCGGGGCGCCAACCCCGGGGGCGGCATATGCCGCCCCTGGCGGATTGCATTTTGTTTTTCTTCCTTGAGTTCTGGGGCGGCGAAACGTGCCAATGCCCGGGGCGCCAAATTACAAAATACGCCCCTGATCTCCTCTCGGTATTTTACTTCGACAATCTGGGCATGCCCAACTTGTCTTTGCATCCATTGACCAGTCTTCGTAGGCCTCCTCGGAGATATTGACACATTGTAAGTGGTAAACTTTATTACACTCTGCGCAATATATTTATCGAAGAATCTTCAATCAGTAATCCGCAGCCAGCATCACAGGAAAGTGCCATTTTTGCCCCAAACTTTTGACGTTGTATGTAATATAATACAGTAAAAATAAACACAGTGTGGCGTAAACAATGCTAAAAACACGGTTAATGTTAATAAGATTTTACAAGTTGTTCGACTCCGATTGCATCGGCCTAGGAGTATATCATTAGCCGAAAGGGCGTAACCGCCGGAAGACTCGTAAGAGTAAGGTTCGTTGCGTTTAATGATTGTTCCAGGGTCAGACCCCTTACCGATAGGTTTGTTTATCCAAACCTTATCGCCAGGTTTATATACCGGTGGCACAACTACTTTGTTGGTAGGTCTCAGTATCTGTTTGAGGCGTGCCTTTTCCATGTTCTCTCTTACGTCAGGCTTCCACAGATCGAAAGTAGTGCGTATTGGCCTTCCGAACATCATTTCGTAGGGCGATCGCTCTATTGAGCGTCGTGGGGTATTGCGGTATCCTCGAAGGAAGCTGTTAAGGCGTTCCTGGAGGTCAAGGCTTCTGTCACTGGCTAGCATTCGCTCCTTAAACGTGCGCACTGCGCGCTCCGCCAATCCGTTCGTTTTTGGGTGATAGGGTGTTGTTTTGATGTGCGTGATGCCTGAAACTTGGCAAAAATGGTTAAAATCTTCTGAAGTGAATTGCGGCCCGTTATCACTTACGATATATCTTGGTGTTCCAAATGTAGCAAATATGTTCTTTAATCTCTGCATTGTTGCCCTCGTCGTTGTAACGTTCGTTGGTACAACCTCTAGCCACTTCGTATAGGCGTCTATAACTATTAGCCATATGTGACCCAAGAATGGCCCCGCGTAGTCTACATGTAACCTGTGCCAAGGCTCCACTGGTATTCCCCACGGAAACACCGGAGCTTCATTAGTGTTGCTTCTGGACTGCTGACATAGACTGCACCTTTTTGAGAAAGTTAATATTTCTTTGTCGATGTTTGGCCAATATACGTGAAGACGTGCCAGTGACTGCATAGCTGTGATGCCGTTATGGCCGTCGTGTAGCATTTCCAGGATCTGTGGTCGGAGTGTTTCTGGAATGACGAGTCTTCCGTTCCAAAGTAAGATTCCGTCTTCGTATGATATCTGGTCCCTTTTTTCATAAAACGTGTGTAGCTCGTTGGAAAGGTCTTTCTTATCTGGCCAACGCGTTATGATATAATTTTTGATAATGTTGAGCGTCTTGTCTTTGAGTGTTTGTTTTTGTAGCTCGTGTTTTGTTACGGGAATGTTCTCGAGTCTTAAATGCAGTAAGTGGGCGAATTGCGGTAGCCCGGTTCTTTCTTCTACTGTTGTGTCGTTGCATGCGATCGGTAGTCTTGATAGTGCGTCGGCGGGGGTGTTCTCTCGTGCTGCCTGGTAATGGATAGAATATTCATAGCTGTTTAAGATCATGGCCCATCTAAGGAGCCGGTTGCTAGCGATTTTGGGTGTTTCTCGATCTTGACTGAAAATCCTTTCTAGGGGTTTATGGTCAGTTAATAGGATGAACTTTCTACCATAAAGATATTGGTAGATTTCGTGACGGCATACACGATCCCCAATGCTTCTCTGTCGATAGTCGAGTATCGTTGTTCGACGTCGGAGAGTGTTCGCGAAGCATACGCCACGGGTCTCATCGTCTCGTTGATTTTATGAAATAAAACAGCACCAACTCCCTTCTCTGATGCGTCACTGCTGAGATATATCGGTTTGCTTTCGTCGTAGTGTACGAGTGTGTCTGATGACGTCAGGATGTTTTAGAGTTTGTTCGTTATTCTTGTGTTTTCTTCGGTCCAGTTCCACCTTTGATTATTTTTTAGATGTCTGTACAATGGCGCGCATCTCATGTGAAGGCTGTCTATGAAACGGCCATAATATGTTAACGAGCCTAGTAGTGCTCGGAGTTCCGTTGTGTTGGCCGGAATAGGCATGTTCTTAATTGCATTGATTCTTTCTTCCGTCGGGTGTAGACCGCTGACGTCTATTTTATGTCCTAGAAAGGTGACACTTTCCTGTAACCAAGCGCACTTATTTACTTGGCTTTTCACTCCGGCGTCTTGTAGCCTTTTTAGTACCGTTTTTACGCGTGTTAGATGTTCTTCTAAGTTATGGGCTGTTATAAGAATGTCGTCAAGATAACAAACAACACCATCAATGCCACTGAGGATCTGGTGCATTGTCCTTTGGAAAACGGCCGGCGCAAAGGAAATTCCAAATGGTAAGCGTTTGTAGCGAAAATAGCCCTTATGTGTTGAAATCGTACTAGGTAGGTAGGTAGGTAGCTAGGTAGTACTAAGGGTGTCTCATAAGTAATGTCGGGTTTTGTACCTAAAAACTTACTACACCACGATTTGTGCAAGTCGTAACCTGTTACGACAATTATCTAGTTCTATAAAGAGTGAGATTGTCGTACTATATTTAAGTCATACTGTCTTAGTTAATAGGGAATATTAGGCAAAGCTCTGCGTAGGTGGCACCTTTGTGGCACATACAGTAAACAAACCATATTGACACATCACACGTCACGTCAATCACATGGCCTACCGCGAAACAAGAAAATCGAAATTTCGTTATCTAATCTCTCTATCACTCTTGCATATTCGAGCGATAAAGAGGCAGATAACTAAATATCGATTTTCGCGTTTACCGGTAGGCCCTTGTTAACAAACCGCCTTGATGCATCAATGTCATATTTTATTGTCTGTGAAAACTTGTCAAAAAACAGTTTAAGGCACAGTATGTATAAGTTAGTCTATGAATTTACTGAGTCGGTAGTGCTGCACTCTGGCGGCAGAACATTGCAGTAATATCCCCTATTAACGGCGTAACACGTTTTGACAATAAAAAGTATGGAGGGCGACAAATACGAAATTCGTGTATTGTTGAGACATTATGGGAAACAAAAATTTAAAGCAGCTGCAGCAGCAAGAAAAATATGTGAAGTTGAAGGGCGAGACATGTTAAATGAACGGACGGCACAGCGTTGGTTTAATCGTTTTAATAGTGGAGATTTGACCCTTGAAGATCGACCGTGCTCTGGTCGGCCACCCGTGTGGGATATTGAGGCTACAAAGGAAGCTGTTGAAAACCACCCAGTACTAGCACTCTTCGATTATCGGACTCACTTGGACCTTCTAAAGACACTATACATCGCCACTTAAAGTCATTAGATATGACCTATAAAAGTTGTCGAATAGTGCCCCATGAATTAGACGAAGTTCAGGCAACACGACGAGTAGAGGTTTGCAAAAAACTCCTTGCCCTGCCGCAAGGCGATCGTTTTCTTAAACAAATCGTTACGTGTGACGAGACATGGATTTTTCTCAAACATGCAATGAAATATTGATGTTATGTTCCTTATAATAGGCTGCGAAGTATGACGTTTCAGGTGCGGCTAGGACAAAAGGTCGTTAATGGAATTTCATACACATCTTGCAGGCCTAGGCTAGAACCAGCTTGGAAGGCAAAACAGAGTGCAACTGGTATGGATCCCAGGGCACGAGGGATTCATAGGCAATGAAAATGCAGATGAACTCGCCAGAGCCGGATCTGTAAGTAACCTTATAGGTCCGGAACCATTCGTGGGGCTCTCACAGGGAACCATCACAACGGCTATTAAAGACCATACCAAGACCAAACACCAGGAAGAATGGGATAGTCTGACGGGTCTAAAGCATGCAAAGCTCTTTATGCAAGGAATAGACTCCGGCTGGAGCAAAAAGCTTTGGAAACTTAGCAAAAGACAACTCCAAATCATAACGGGGGTGTTTACTGGCCATTACGGGGTCAAAGGATTTCTGGCCAAGATGGGACACTCTGACAACACCGATTGTCGTATGTGTGGCGAAGAGGAAGAGACAGTAAGACACTTAATGTGTGAATGTCACGCCCTCGCCAGACAAAGAATGAAGGACTTTGGAGCAGGATACCTGGAACCAAAGGACTTTAAAACGCTACCCATGAGCTCCATCATCCGACACATGGATATGGTGGGAAAAGCTCTTGAGTAGTTGACGGATCTCTTCTAGGGGGTAACTGCACAAAAGATCCCTATGGGTCGAAGTGTATCCGCAAGGGCCCCCGAAAACAATAAGATAAGATAAGATAAGGCCTAGGCCGGCAAAGTCCTCTTTTTTAATTTTCATTTCACAGATATTTGTGACACAGCATCGTGGCATTCATCCATTAAAAAAAACTAGAGGCAGTATTTGCTTTATGGTTCGTAATTACACTCTGCCACTACGCCTATAAAAAAAAAAAACAAAAAACAATGTTTGCTATAATTTGCAGTTTTATTTGTATAAAATCAACATGAACTTAATAAATAATACATTCTATAATTTTATAATTTTAAATTATAAAGGACCATGGGCAACTTTGTATGGAGCCTGGACCCAACGCCAACAGAAATGAGAGTAAGGTCATTAGATAGGTATTTCTCTGTACTTCATTTTGTTCTATGGGCACCAATCGGAATTCCATTGCAGAACTGAGGTAATAAGGGTGACGACATTTTGGCTAAACTACCAATATCTCAGTTCTGCAATGGAATTCCGATTGGTGCCCATAGAACGAAATGAAGTACAGAAAAATATCTATCTAATGACCTAACTCTCAACTCTGTTGGTTTTGGGGCCATTTTGACGCATAGTCCTTTAACTACACAAATAAAATCATTTAAAATATTTCATCTAAACGTTAGCGGTAAAAAGGTCTACTCAAACATGCGTAGTTATATTTTTTAAATTGTTATGGAGGTAAAGTTGAAAAATATTCATTCTGTTTTATTGGATTTATGGTGCGTTGTTAATTTTTTGACTTTAATATGAGTTCAGACGAAATAATGAAATTAATATTAATTGTAATCGTAGGCGTTGGAATTGGCAGCGTAAGCAGAATTGATTTTAATAACTTGCTGCTTCTGCCGCCAAGTCAAAGACGAAGTATGTATATGGTTGCTTATGGCAATTTTATTATTTGAGAAACTAAGAAAAATGGCTTACAGTTTATTAAAAACAGTTTTGTGGCATATTTTAAATGAATGTAACTACAAATTCGTCAACACTGTGGAAATTATACTTATTTACTCCGTGCATAAAGCAACGATGTATGTGAAACATGATATCAACATGAAAGACTATGTAAACTTATGTGACGAAAACGACAGTCAGACGGATACAAGGCGAAAAAAATCAAAGATACATGAAAATATACGGGTAGTAAAAATACACGACTCGTGTAAAACATACGCGTGATAATGATATAGGTACGTGTTGGTTATATTTTGGGTGTACTTTACTTTTAGTTTTTTCTATAAATAAAACTTGGGTTTCGTGGATTTTTTATTTTATTTACCTATTTCATTGCATGTTTGAGAAAAGCACTATACATACCTCGGCGGGAAATGGGGTTGCCCGCGCACAGACCTATCCGGCCTCGCTTCGCTCGGCCGTCTATATGTCTTCGGCCGGCAACCCCTTTCGTCCCGGCCTCTGTAGTAATGTACTATACATGAACAACCCAGACATGGCGCATCAGTGGTTGGACAGGAATCAACTACCTGAACCTGTCGCGAAAAGAAGTCGATTTGATTCAAAAGTCTTGTTATGTGTCTGGTGGAATTATGAAGGTTTGGTGTATTTCGAGATAATTCCAGAGGGCCGAACTATCACTGCCGAGATATATTGTGGCCAACTGACACGAATGTATGAGGTTTTATCGCAAAAATATCCAGGTTTAGTAAATCGAAACCAGGTGCTCTTACAACAAGACAATGCTAGACCACATACTGCGAAAGTTACACGGGCTAATAAGATCGATGAACTTTGTGGTATTGAACTCCTGCCACATCCAGCATTTAGTCCGGACCTTTCACCGTCAGATTACTATTTATTTAGATCCATGGCAAAATTCCTTCGCGGGAAAAAATTCGAGTCAAAAGAAGATGTTGAAAATGCAGTGCGGCAGTTTTTTGCATCTAAGCCCAAAGAATGGTTTTATCAAGGACTCAAAGAGTTGGCTGAACTGCAGGCACTGGCAGTTACCCTACTTGTACTAAAACTTAGACATTTATTATTACTTATTTCTGTGACTTCTACGAAACATGAGCAAATAGGGGATATTACTGCAATGTTCTGCCGTCAGAGTGCAGCACTACCGACTCAGTAAATTCATAGACTAACTTATACATACTGTGCCTTAAACTGTTTTTTAACAAGTTTTCACAGACAATAAAGTATGACATTGATGCATCAAGGTGTTTTGTTAACAAGGGCCTACCGGTAAACGCGAAAATCGAAATTTAGTTATCTGCCTCCTTATCGCTCGAATATGCAAGAGTGATAGAGAGATTAGATAACGAAATTTCGATTTTCTTGTTTCGCGGTAAGCCATGTGATTGACGTGACGTGTGATGTGTCAATGTAGTTTGTTTACTGTATGTGCCACAAAGGTGCCACCTACGCAGAGCTTTGCCTAATATTCCCTACCTATTGATTAATACTGTACGTTCATTACATTTTGTGTCAGAAACAAGCCTAAACGTCAAAAACCGAGAAATGCCGAATCACAAACTTAATTTAAATATTATTCCTTTTTGTGTCGTGCCTGCCCAGTCTACAAGTTTAAAATACAACAATTGCGACTATAGTCAGACCGTAAAAAGTCTGCAGCGATTTTGATAGCCCACGCGCAGTGCAAGTGTCATTTTAAACGTCAAACTTCTATGAAATTATGACGTAAACATAACACTTACACTGCGTGGGGTATCAAATCCGCTGCAGACTTTGTTTGGTGCGACTTTATATTAGTAGGAGATCCCCCATATAGCCGACCTTCACCAATCTGTCTGACGGATGAAAATATGAAAGAAAATATGTTCCAGAACATAAATAAATAGGGTTGCCTAAAGAAATATGATCAAGGGTATTTTTAATAAATTTTTGAAAAAAATTTTTTTCGGCAAATTTCACCGATTTGTCTGACGATCGAAATGAGTTTCAATGGAAAGTATACAACTTGTACAACATAAATCATTTAGGTTGCCTATCTTTTTCCGGTCACTATTATGTGGTTGCCGTGTTTAAAGAGGTGATTTTATATCGATAATTGCACTCATCTGTCTGACGCTTGAATTATACATCAAAATGATGGTAATTTTATTGCAAATACAATGGTATAGGGTTGCCTACGAAAATCCGGTCACAAATGAGGGTTGCCAGGCTTTTAATTAAAATAAGAAGGGAAGACTTTTAGCAATAACTCATAAACGGCTGAACTGATCAAGTTAGTTTTAATTTTATTTGATTGAGTTTTTTAAGCACTATTTTCATGATTTTTTTCATATTTTTGGACAGATTTTTCAAAAGTTAGAAGGAGAAACTTGTTTTTTTTTTTCTAAACGATTATTTCCGAAATGATTCACTTTATCAAGAAATGTTGTTTAAAGACCCCTATTCATTTTGAAAGGCCTATCCAACGACATCCCACACTATGAGGTTGAAAAGATAAAAAAATTGTCACATACATTTTGTTTCTTTCAAAGCGATTATTTCCGAAAATATTCACTTTATCAAAAAATGTTCTTCTACAACCCCTATTCATTTTGAAAGACCTATCCAACGACACCCCACACTATGAGGTTGAAAAGATAAAAAAATTGTCACACACAATTTTTTTCTTTCAAAGCGATTATTTCCAAAAATATTCACTTTATCAAAAAATGTTCTTCTAAAACCCCTATTCATTTTGAAAGACCTTTCCAACAACATCCCACACCATAGGTTTGACACGAAAAAAAAATCCTCACGTACATTTTGTTTCTTTCGAGGCGATTATTTCCTAAAATATTCACTTTATCAAAAAATGTTGTTTTAAGACCCCTATTTATTTTGAAAGACCTATCCAACAACACCCCACATTATAAGGTTGGAACAATAAAAAAATTGTCACACACATTTTGTTTTTCTCGAGGCGATTATTTCCGAAAATATTCACTTGATCAAAAAATATTCTTCTAAAGCCCCTATTCATTTTGAAAGACCTTTCCAACTATATCCCACACCATAGGGTTGCCACGAAAAAAAAATCCTCACGTACATTTTGTTTCTTTCGAGGCGATTATTTTCTAAAATATTCACTTCATCAAAAAATGTTTGCTAAAAAACCGTATAAAGTGAATCATTTCGGAAATAATCGTTTAGAAAGAAAGAAAAAAGGTTTTTCCTTCCAACTTTTGAAACATCTGTCCAAAAAATATGAAAAAAAAACATGAAAATAGTGCTTAAAATACTCAATCAAATAAAATTAAAATAAACTTGATCAGTTCAGCCGTTTATGAGTTATCGCTAAAAGTCTTCCCTTCTTATTTTGATTAAAAGCCTGGCAATCCTCATTTGTGACCGGATTTTCGCAGGCAAGCCTATGCCATTGTATTTGCAATAAAATTACCATCATTTTGATGTATAATTCAAGCGTCAGACAGATGAGTACAATTATTGATATAAAATCACCTCTTTAAACACGGCAACCACATAATAGTGACCGGGAAAAGATAGGCAAGCTAGATGATTTATGTTGTACAAGTTGTATACTTTCCATTGAAACTTATTTCGATCGTCCGACAAATCGGTGAAATTTGCCGAAAAAAATTGTTGTCCAAAAATTTATTAAAAATAGCCTTGACCATATTTCTTTAGGCAACCCTATTTATTTATGTCCTGGAACATATTTTCTTTCATATTTTCATAGTTTCAGCCGTCAGACAAATTGGTGAAGGTCGACCATATATGTGGGATCTTAGACCATATCTATGGCTCCTCTTCACGTTGGGCCAACGCCAACGCCAACGAGGGACGCAGCCATGCGGTAGAATGAGATAGCAATATCACTTGCTCCCTCTAACGCATAAATGCGTCCCTCGTTGGCGTTGGCGTTGGCCCAACGTGAAGAGACGCCATAAGGCCCCGTTCGCACGGCAGCTTTTTGGACGCGCGTTACAAAAGCGCTTGAATCTGTCTGCACTCTAAATTCGATTTAACGACCAAGGCTTAAAGTCGAAAATCCAACAACGTTTGATAAAAAGCGCCACCGCTGTCGTGTGAATACATACATGGTTATCCATTTGTGTCATTCAAACGCTTTTCTTACGCGCATTGAAAAAGCTGCCTTGCGTACGGGGCCTAAGATTATCATGAGGTTGTATGTATACCTACCTAGTATTTTTGACGGATTTAGTTTTTCAACTTTTTCATGCTCGAAGTTGCTTGTCAACTCTGAAGGCTCCTCTTCACGTTGGGCCAACTCCAACGCCAACGAGGGACGCAGCCATGCGGTTGAATGAGATAGCAATATCACTTGCTCCCTCTAACGCATAAATGCGTCCCTCGTTGGCGTTGGCGTTGGCCCAACGTGAAGAAGAGCCATGACGTATATTAAATTGTCAACTATTTTGGTGCACTTTTGGTGTTTGAAAGAAACAATACCTAATATTTAAATTGTTCAGACAAGAGGAAGAATATACCTCAATATGTTATGGAATATGAATAATATTATGTTATGCAAGATGTAAAAACAACTGTTTAGCGGAATATCAGTTTACGAAATGGTTTGTACAAATTACAGAGAAATTCATTAATTAATAAGGTCATTGGAAATTCATAATAATTTGTTTCTACTAGAAATGTGCCTTCAACAAACGTTTTAGATAAACGGTACGCCTGTATTATATAAACGTTCTTGACTTCGGTTGGCCGAAATGGGACTCTTAGGATTTTTCTTCATTTTACCTCCAAGATGAGGTTGATCGTTAGTGCTGGAAAGCTGTAATTTGGTATGGATATATAAATCAATCAACCCGACAAGGGTTTTCGTCAGCCCACAGACCAGGGTGGGGCAACTGCCCCACCTTGCCCCACCGTGGGTACGGTGGGTAAATAAAATCTCTAATCTCTAAAAAATATATCTAAGGTAGAAACTTTATAACTTCTACATTACCTATAGCCCAGAGGCCTTTAATAACAGTCCAAACTCCAAGGTCCCAGAGCTCCCAGACATTACTTATTTCCTCGTGAATAAAATGTATGGGACAAATTAGTATTAGTATCTAAACTTAAAACTTGAAACCGCCTAGGGCTGCGTGGTACGGTGCTCTGAACACCGTAGTCTTGACTTCGTGCTTGGCCAATGATTTAGTAAGTATTTGTTGTTATAGCGGCAACAGAAATACATCATCTGTGAAAATTTCAACTGCCTAGCTATCACGGTTCATGAAATACAGCCTGGTGACAGACGGACGGACGGACGGACAGCGGAGTCTTAGTAATAGGGTCCCGTTTTTTACCCTTTGGGTACGGAACCCTAAAAAGTTTAGAGAAACTAACAAATCTTGGGTTATTTCGACTCAGAATCACGAGGACTATTGATTAAAACAAATAAAATAGTCTCCCTCGTCGTTCGTGCAAATTTTGGGTATCATTTTAGCTTCGAGCAACACGGAAGGGAGGCGGCATTCGCACTATTTCCCCTCTGCCGAGGTACAAGATTAGCGCGTCAATCTAATCTAGCGCGGGTAATAAAACTAGTTGCTCTTGGATTTTTCACTAGACCGAGTCCAGACGCGCGCGTGAACACTGCTGCACAAAAATGCCTGTTTGCTCGGTTTTTTTGTTATAAAAAGAGGTCGGGGACATCAAATTTACAAAAACAAAGAGTTACATTTCACTTGTAATATTTTTTTTTACATATCATACGTTTAATTACATTCAAACACAATTATTATATTTTAGTCTCATGTAATTGTTGGATTTATCGATTTTGCTCGCTCAGTACAAATTGCGGATCGGTCGAGCGACAAATCCGACTTCTCATCTCTCAGAATACAATAACATACTTCAACGAAAATGTGTTAGTGTGCGTGTTGTGACACTTGTCACTCGTCCGTACACAAAAAGAGATCGAGGTTTGCAAGATTTGTCTTTGACGTGTGTCATTTTCTATGTATTTGTGTCGTCATTACAGATTGGATTTTGTATGTAAGTGTGTGAGAAGTGCGACTGTGTGCACCTTTCCCCCCGCGAAAAATGGCAGAAAGATTTGTACGGTGAGATATCGCTTGGGCCCCTCCCTTCCGATGTGTCGGAAGCCGGTGTTGCTCGAAGCATTTTAGTGACGGTTCATACAAAATGTATCTGAAAATGCGCCACAAAACTGAGAATTTCTTATGGACTCCTTTTTTCCTTTTTAAAAAGATAGTCCTCGTGATTCTGACTAGAAATAACATCTTTATCAGAAAATGTCCACCTACCTAAATGTAAAGACGTGGCTTGGTTGTGTTACAGAAACCGATATCCCCGTGCTTCCGCCGTCGCCGTACAAAGTGGACTCTCCGGACCCGGAGTCGCTCTGGCCCGAGGGTCTCTTTCTACCGCCCCTCAGCGCCTCCCGTTTCGGCTTCGGCCGCAGGACTGACGCCGGTAAGGATAGCTTTGGTACAAAATCTATAACTATTTTTTTTAAGCCTGATTTATAGTGTCTCATTCTTATCGCTTACATTGCTGGGCATCAAAGGGAGGACTCGTTTCCTCCAACTCTACCCTGTCGTTTGTAGTACTTTCCCGCCAATCCGGATAGAATGCTATTTCTTTTTGGTCTGCCTGCATCATCTTTGGTGTTCCGTAACTAAAATTATCTAGTTCATTATTAAATTATGTTTTTTATATAACTTTAATAATAATACAGTGAAACCTGAATAAGTGAGACTTCAAGGGACGAGCAGATTTGTCTCACTTAAAGAGGTATTCCACTTACCCAGGCTCTCAGTTAGCCAGGTACAAATACATTTCTGTCTCATTTACAGAAATTAATTAAATGAAAATTTGTTTATTCTTGTTACTTATCAAAATGTCAGCTTTCGTTTCGATAGTTTTAACTACATAAAGTAACTAAATGAAACTTGAAGTCGTTTAGACACAGTTTAGACACAATTAAGCAAATGCGGAATTTGTGGATAGACTAAGAGTTAGTAAGAATACGGAAATAGATCAATAAAGTCCAAGTTAGAAAGGTCATAGATTGACGTTATATCAGATACAGAGGTAATTCGTATAAAATTGTAAAAAAACAATTAGGAAAATGTAATCTTATAAATACAGTCTCAGTAAAAGAGGAAAAACACACTCTCTGTCTCAATTATAGAGGTAAATGTGACTATAAAATCACAACAACTAATCCCAGTTATAGAGGTCCGTTTTATCTCACTAACAGAGGTAATTCAGTGCTAAAGTGTCGGGACCGCACCATGAGTCCCAGCTATAGAGGTTTCTCACTTATCCAGGTCCCACTTAACCAGGTTTTACTGTATATAGCTTATTAAGTACGCTTAGATACAGATTACGGATCATAGCTCGGCGATCAAAATACCTACCAGAACCCACTTTATTAAAACCTAATTTAATTACTTACACCCCTTACTGCATGTCAGGGATGTTACGGAGCTCCGGTTCCGTTTCCGTTAAGGCGGAACTTCCGTTTGGTATTACACATCCGTTTCTGTTCCGGTTCCGTTATGTTTGAAACGGAAGTTAACCAAGTAACAATTTGTGGTTCTATAGTAGTCGATAGAACGTTTCGGAAATACCACCTATTGGCCTATAAAAGACTTAAGAAGATTGTATAAAGCCGAAATGGCGCATCTTATGTGCCATTCAGTGACATAGTAGTCCTGTAACAGTGTCAGTCGTGGCGTTTAAGGTCTATAAAAGTGATGTAATAATGACTCTTGTGCTAATTTGTTGTCAGTAACGCCATTATAGTGTTAATTTATACTATAGTAGCATTTGAGATTCCATTATAGTGCTTTTTTTATACTATAGTAGTATTAGAAATTCTATTACAGTGCTTTTTTATATTATTGTAGAATTCATAGTTCCTTTACTACGCAATTTGCTATCAAGTTTTCCATCAAGTATTGTGAGTGGTTTTGTTGTGTGTTTACTTCACAAAAACGGTACTAAATAAAATGGTGATAAGTAAACACTTTATTAACATGCTTCATTTAGATGTCGAATAATTCGGTCCTTAGTGCAAAAAGTATATGCGACGGAAGTTTCACCGTTAGAATAGTATAAGGTTAATGAGGAATTTTAAATGCGCCCTCGATTTGTTTATATTTTTAATAAAATAATTTTATAAAATAATATGATATTCACCATAGTTACTACTTTACAGCCAAGAAGTAAATCCGACGCTTTTATAGGCTAACTATAGAACTTACGGTGAAGTATTCACCGCCATCATGAATAAAATTAGGGTTCCAAAAGAATTTTGCTGTGACCCAGTTACACCTACAAACTCTTTAGAAAGACATAGGATTTTTATTAAATTTAGATGTAGTCATTATTACTGTTGCTTTCTTTTTCAGTGTAATTGGTAAAAAATATGCTAATAATGGATGTCGATAAATATTAAATATCTAAACCGTCACGATTTTATGGTTGTATTAAATCATTGCTTGATAAATCTGAGCTACAATCACTAATATCACTGGGATCTTTTTTATCAATTCATTAATATAACAAATATTTTAGACGGAACCACATTATGTGGCTTAGGCTTGAACTTATATAAGCAAGATATAAGTAGACATTACAGGTCAAATTTATCATTTACAAGTAGTCGTTTTCTACCTTTATGTATCTAACTCGGTTTATAAAAGACATAAAAACTCAGCTATAACGCTGTTGTCTTTTAAAAGAAAAACCAAAACCACTATACAACGGTTTTGTGATATAAAAGAGAAATTGTGACGTTTACAGCGATGAGATATAATAGGGATTTAAAAACTATAAAAAACGCTTTTTAACGCTCTAAATATGTCCCAAAAACGCTACTATAGAGCAAAACAGTTTTATAATAGTGTTCATATGACTACTAAAGTATTATGTACTATAGCAGTTATCTCTAAAGCCACTATATCCTGAAATCGTTGTATAGTTGGGTTTTTGTCACTGTTAAAACACAAAACTATAGCGGCTAGCAGGGAACCTTAATAGCGCAAACTACTAAAGTATTATGTACTATAATAGCAGTGATCTCTAAAGCCACTATATCCTAAAATCGTTGTATAGTTAGGTTTTTTTCACTGTAAAAACACAAAACTATAGCGGCTTGCAGGGAACATTAATAGCGCAAACTACTAAAGTATTATGTACTATAGCAGTGATCTCTAAAGCCACTATATCCTAAATTAGTTGTATAGTTGGGTTTTTGTCACTGTAAAAACACAAAACTATAGCGGCTTGCAGGGAACCTTAATAGCGCAAACTACTAAAGTATTATGTACTATAGCAGTGATCTCTAAAGCCACTATATCCTAAAATTGTTGTATAGTTGGGTTTTTGTCACTGTAAAAACACAAAACTATAGCGGCTTGCAGGGAACCTTAACAGCGCAAACTACTAAAGTATTATGTACTATAGCAGTGATCTCTAAAGCCACTATATCCTAAAATCGTTGTATAGTTGGGTTTTTGTCACTGTTAAAACACAAAACTATAGCGGCTACAAAGGGAACCTTAATAGCGCAAATTAGTTGCATAAAAGTGATTCCAAATACTATTATACAGTAATATTGCTCTATAGTGGTTATATTTGAACCTGTTATAGTACACGCCTATAACGGCTCTATAAAATGATGAAATAAACCTTTACATCAATTGCTTATAGAATATATTAGCTGTATAAGCCTATAGAGCAAAAAGGTGTTGCCAAACGCTTTTATACGACAGGTGGTCACCTCTGAAACCTTAATACGACGTCTATACAAGCTTTTAGCGATAAACACTAAAATTATAGGACTAAAATGTTACTTGTATAACGGATGTCAATGCTTCGCGCGGCCAGGGGTGCGAATCTGCGAAACTCCTGACTTCGGTCAAACTCGGCTCCGCTCGGCTCAGCATTGCTCCGAGCAATTATTAGGGTTGGCACCACTTGACTTCCTTTTGCGTGCACGACCACAGATAAGATAATCACTTGATTTTTGACAACCCTAAATAGCCGAAAGGGATAGTGCCATATATTAGAAAGAGACATCATGATTCGACCCTGAACCGCTGTCAAACTTCGTTTTTGTAGGAAGTTTCCTTTCTGTACGATAGTACTATTAATTATTCTGTGGCGCGGCGGTGGCGTACATCAAAAACAAACAGGTTCATACCAGTCATTCGCTCATCGCCCCGCTTGCCACGTGCTACGCTAATTTGTTGTTTGTTTGTATACTTTATTTATTCGTGTTATTAAAATTAAAATCGTGTGTGTGTTGTTGTGTACTGACTACTGACTGTGTGTAGTGTGTGTGGTGAATATTAGTGTGTAAAAAAACGCACAACGAAGCCGAAATCAAGTTCGATTTGGAACTATTTTGATGAAGTTAGTGGGGACACGACTAAGTGTAAACTTTTTCTGAAGGTTTATTAGAGAAAGGGGAAAACGACTACATCGTTAAAAAGTCAGGCTCCGATTCTGGTTCCGGTTCCGTTTTCGGTTCCGTTTCCGTTTTCGGTTCCGTTAAACTAAATTGAAAACATCTGTTTCCGTTTTCGGTTCCGATAAAACCACATCCGTTACATCCCTGCTGCATGTAATAAAAAATGTTTGTTTAAATTTGAGCTTTAATAGCTGTCTATAGAGTTGAATATCATATCCGCCATATATGGCTCTGTATGCGGTAAGGGGTTAGTTCGATTCGACACCTAATCATTTATTAGTCCAATAATACCTATAAATGGGCACTTTTCACCACCAGAAGGCCTAGCCAAGATGCCAATCGTTTGCGCAGTAGCGAACGAAATAGCAGGAGATCTAAGGTCCCGTTTTCTAAGGGGACCTTGCATTTTGGAGACAAAGCAAACCGCTTGGAACAGGTGTTCTTGGGGGTGACCTGAGCTGATTAAGCCCGGTTGCCAAGAGGTTCCCCCCAGTAGGTGGGCAGGGGAGGGGGGGTAAAAGTGCCTCGGGCGCGCCTCATTCTAAGCTTTATATCTGCATACATCTCGCAACTATATCAAGTTTGGTGTCATTTTCGTATAATTCGAGGATGAAGAATTCATTTCTGTGACTAAATTTTCACTCACCCATACAAAAAAATCGAAAAATTCAAAATTCAAAAAAAATCTTTAGATTTTTTTTTTCGAAAATCCTCTACAAAATGTATACTATGAGGATTTGCTCTAGAAAAAAAATACCTGTGAATATATATATATATATGTTCTCCTACTATACAGAATAGTAAACTTGTCTAACATTTTTATTTATAACTCTGTTAAAAAAAATGTTTTGTGTCGCGCGGCGTACTTGCATTGTAAGAGTGGTATGCAACGTTTAGGATTTTTAAGTATGTTTAGATGATTTCTGATAAGTTGTTATTCTTCTGGTGGTAGATTACATTAATAAATTACTTCTGGACGTGATATATATACAAATATAAATGAAATATATAAATAAAGATGTTGGGAAAACTTTCGCTAATAGAGTTAAGTATTATAAATGTGATAAAATTAACATAGGAGATGTTTGACAAAAAATGCGGGTTAAAATAAGATATTATATTGTTCGTAATTGCCATTATATGCCCATGGGACTGTGCATTTTAGGTTTTTTTTAACGCAGTTGCACCTCCCTGCGTATTTTGTTTTGCAGCGGCAACGAATAAGCTATAAACAAGCAGCAGCCGCCGCAGGTAGGCTTGTCCATATGGGCTCCCAATAACCTTGTTGTTTGGACCAGCCCCAGTCAGCAGGGCATGCTGGTGGCTGTTGCTGAGGGGCTATAATCTGTCCCCAAACATAGACCAAATCGCGCCGTGCGCCAAAAACCGCCGTGTCGCCGAAATAATTTTCAACCAGGTTGACAAGGTGCAGAAAACCCTATAGGAAAAGCAAACCGCTCTATGTGCGTTCCTTGATGTTGAAGGTGCTTTCGACAATACGCCCACAGAGACCATACTCAATGGTATGAAATCAAAGGGAGTAGACGAAACCACCAGATGGGTACATAGCATGCTCTCAAACAGAGTAGCCACTCTGACCATCAATACTATATATAGAGCATGAATTTTATACCACTAAAGGGTGCCTACAAGGAGGCGTTTTATCCCCACTATTAAGGACCCTAGCAGTGGACCAACTTCTTGCAATCATGTCAGGCCAAGACTTTGATACACAAGGATATGGCGACGACCTTGTAGTCATCGTCAAAGGCCCTTGCCTCAACACAATATCCAACCTAATGCAAGGAGCTCTAAACACAATATTGAAATGGTGTAGAGAAAATGACTTGTCCATTAATCCGAGCAAGACTGTAATAGCCATTTAACCATTCACAAGCAAAAGGAAGCTCGATAAACTCACAAAACCAAGACTTAATGGACAAATAATACCGTTTTCGGCAGAGGTCAAGTATTATCACCTTGACGAGGTGACTAGGGGTCACCTTTGACCAAAAGTTAACTTGGAACCCTCACCTGAGAAACATTATACAAAAAGTGAAAATGGCCATGTGGTCATGCTGTCGAATGGCAGGAGCAAGATGGGGCTTAAGATCCAAATTGCTATGTGGTTATACACAGCGGTAGTGAGGCCAATTGTCACCTACGCCTCCGCAGTCTGGTGTAACAAAACCAGCCAAAAGACAGCAATAGACACTCTAAACAGCCTGCAACGCACGGCTTGTTTAACAGTAACAGGCGCCTACCTCTCGACACCGGGAGCGGCCCTAGATGCACTGCTGGACATCATACCACTCCACTTGCAGGTGCAAAAGGAGGCCAAGCAGTGCGTCTACAGAATATGCACGCTAAACAGGCCAAAATGGCGCTCTCAGGCATTAACCAATCTTCTCCATGCCCACTGATGACGCTCACACCGAATGTCATCTCACCAAACTGTACACAGTAGAAATACCTCCTAGAGACAAATGGATCAACAACCAAATGAACGTCGAAGAGGGAAGCCACTTCTGGTATACAGATGCTTCCAAGAAAGGCAATGATGTAGGATGTGGGATCTATGGTGAGAGATCTAAGCTCAGAGCTAGCGTCAGCATGGGCACATTGGCCTCAATCTTCCAGGCAGAAGTCTTCGCCGTCAACAAATGTGCGGAGATCAACCTGGATAGAAACCTAAGACACCAGCTTATCTACATCAACTCAGACAGCCAGGCTGCTCCGCTGGCACTAGAATCCCTTGAGTCAAACTCAAAACTAGTCCAGAACTGTAAAACAAACCTAAATGCACTGGCTTACTCCAACAAAGTTACACTTAGATGGGTACCAGGGCACTCCGACATTAACGGAAACGAAGAAGCGGACGAACTTGCTAGAAAGGGCGCAGACACACCCCTGGTCGGCCCAGAACCCTTCTGTGGAAGCACAAAACGAGATGCATATTCTCTGCCCAGCAACTTAGAAAAAACGAGAGCAATCGATTGGTGGAAGTTCGTTAAAGGACAAGAACACTCGAAAGCTGTGATCAAAGGGTTCAACAGCAAAACTGCTAAGGAGCTTTTAAGACTCAAAAGGCACAAAACCTGCGCGGTGACCAGAATACTGACTGGATACTGCAAGTTGAACAAACATATATGTTTCAAATTGGCAAGAAACAAGATGCGACATGCAGGTTCTGTCAGGAGTCAGAGGAGACTGCAATGCACATTCTCTGTTCTTGTGGACTACTAATGTCAAAAAGAAGTACCTACCTAGGGCGACACGTAGTGCAACCCTATGCAACTTTCTGGATGCAACGGGCATTAGTAATGAACTTTAAGGGCCGTCACAATAGATCAATGCTGGTCAATGCGACACTCAAAGGCCCACAACACCACAATAATAATAATAATGTCCCGCGGGGGCAGCTTGTGGCGAGCTGACGGTGAGTGACGACACCGCGGACCCCTATTCCAGAGGGCCCTGTCATCTGGCCCTCGCCTCTGTGCTTGCCTTGATTGGCCGGCCAGAATGGAGTCGCAAGAGCGGGACCTATGCTCCAGGTTGGAAGTGTAAAATGTCATAACGCCGGCGGCCTGCTGAACGGATTACCGGGATCTGGCTACCGCAGACTCACCTCTCGACAACCTCACAGCCACTCCAAAGTGTTGCCCTGTTGTCGCACTGTGCGTGCGGCCATTGCGGGGCCCACTCAATGAGTTGGCGAGTCACCACCTGTCATTTACAATTTTGAGACTGATTGTCACGGCAGGTGTCCGCTAGTCTCTCCCATAGCCCATTATCCAGTCCATCCAACTTTCAAATCTATAGCCCATGACCTTAGTTCCCATCGCAGCACAAAAGTGCTGCACTGTAATAGTCTTTGCACCTGGCGGGGACCATCTCCGGATGTATCACATTGTACGTTCGGGGATAGTATCCACCACATGTATCCCTCGCTTTTAGATTAACGTGCCTTAAAGGGCCTCTGCGCTGTTGGATTCGTCCCCATGTACGCCTCCCAAAGGTCCGGGACCCCATGGTCCCGAGATATGGAAAAGACATGCAAATAATAATGTTAATTTTATCACATTTATAATACTTAACCTCTGTTGGCGAAAGTTTTCCCGACATCTTTATTTATATATTTAATTTATATTTGTATATATATCACTTCCAGAAGTAATTTAATGATGTAACAACCAGAAGAATAACAACTTATCAGAAATCATCTAAACATACTTAAAAATCCTAAACACTGAATACCGCTCTTACAATGCAGGTACGCCGCGCGACACAAAACATTTTTTTTTAACAGAGTTATGAAAAAAAATGTTTGACAAGTTTACTATTCTGTATAGTAGGATAACTGGGCTATTCACAGGTATTTTTTTTCTAGAGCAAATCCTCATAGATTAAATTTTTTAGGGGATTTAGATTTAGATTTTTTTAGAATTTCGAATTTTTTGTATGGATGAGTGAAAATTTAGTCACAGAACTGAATTCTTCATCCTCGAATTACACGAAAAAGACACCAAACTTGATATAGTTGCGAGATGTATGCAGATATAAAGTTTAGAGTGAGGCGCGCCGGAGGCACTTTTATCCCCCCTCCCCTGCCCACCTGTTGGGGGGAACCTCTTGGCAACCGGGCTTAATCAGCTCAGATCACCCCCAGGAACACCTGTTCCAAGCCAAGTTTGCTTTGTCTCCAAAATGCAAGGTGGTGGACCTTAGATCTCCTGCTAAAAGGCTAATTCTCTCTGTCGCACTTATATGGAAGAGTAAAGTGATAGAGACATTGCCGTTTCGTTCGCTATACGACGCCAACGATGGCATGATGCCTGACTAGGCCCTCAGGTAACTTAACCTAGTGATTAAAATTGAAACAACCCACTGATCTGCTTTAAACAGTTAAATTAATTTTCCTTTTACGACTTATCGTGAGGACGATAATAGCGTGCAACTTGAATCGCCGCCATTGTTCTATTGCTAGCGACACAGACTACAGCAGCTATTATTTCCGTATTTTAAGCGTGTCGCACGGGCAACTTTAAATTGGGCTACAATAAAGGATTCAGTCTTCAATTTCTTCTATTGGAACCAATTGTAAGGGGCTAGTACCCCTAAAGCTTAATTTTTAATTTACAAGAGTCATTCATAATTGTGGGCGCTACTGAAATATACGGTGGCGCTCCCATATTATTTTTACGGTAGGTAGCACTTAGAGTTAAGTTCGTTTATACTATTTACTCTTTGGTCGATTTGGCCTGTCCCTGTGGTGCACGTGTGCGTAAACTTTTATCTAAAATCGAAATTTAACTTATTTAACTAACTAACTCAAACTTTCTCATTACAGAACCGGAAATGGTTGATCCATACCTGCTGGAAGGCTCGGAAGCGATAGCGGCGGTGGCGCTGGCGCGGAAGCGCGGTGTATACTACTTCCACGATATACCTCACATAGAGTCCCTGCTCGCCAACCAGGAGCTCCGGGCGCAGAACCGCCTGCAGCCGCACCGCGTCGCCAGCATACGGCACACGTGGCCGTACAACCGACCTTAGTACGACGAACAACGAAACATGTAAAGGCCGCTTGTACCATCGCCCACAGTGTTAACTGTACATCGGTGGACCTTTATGCCTTTTGTAAATAAGGTCCACCGATGTACAGTTAACCGTGTCCGTTGTTTTCACTTTCGGTTGTCCGTGTGAGAGCGTTTTCACATTGTCCGACCCGATATCGGATATAAATAAAAGAATATAAAAATGTGTTTCTCTGTATTTATTAATACCTACCTATGTACATAATAACTATAAAATCTTTATAAAAAAAGTCTTCATACAAAAAAAGCAGACTTGTCACAGGGCACTCTCTTAGCAGCTGTTTTTCTCATAGGTAGATACCATTCGACATCCGATATCGGAGAGACACTTCCTATAATTTCACTATTAAATTTCAGCCATGTCGGACCCCCCGCAAGCTGTCGGGTCGACATTATCGGATGTAGGATCCACACCCGATACTGCGGAAGCGAATGTAGGATCCTGATCCTACATTCGATGTCGGATCGGACAATGTGAAAACTTAAAAACGGTCTAACTTATTTATTTATTAAAAAATTTAAGTCAGGCAACAAGGCCCATATTACAAATACCTTACAGACATACATGTATATTTTATAAACTTAAAAAAAAACTAAACACTAACTTAGGCGACGATGTCTTGTTTTCTTAAAAAAAACTGGACTTGCTCACCGAAGAACGTTTCCACATCATCCAGCCGATCCGATATCGGATGTGGGATACGCCCACAATGAAGCAAAATGTAAAAAGTGCCATTTTATACTTTTGTAAAGTTTTGTAAACTAGCTCGTATCATAAAGCCCGCGCCGCATATATATTATGCGCAGTTGAAACCCGTGTGGACTTCCACAGTCATCACTCGCCGCACCAAGCTAAGGGGTTGTGCACAAATCACGCGAGGTGTTTTCGGCTACTTTTTGACCCCCCCTCCCCCCTGGTGATATTTGGTGAGGTTTTTGGATTTGTATTCTATATAGAAAATCTTGTTTATTTTTTTATTTTCGTTTAATAGACTCGCTATTTTGAAGTGCAGTGCCCCCACCCCCACCCCTATCGAACCTCGCGTGATTTGTGCACAAGCCCTAAGGGTTTTCAACTCGAACGTAAAGTCGCGGTCCTCCTGTATGGATGCGAGACATGGCCCGTCAAGCAAATAACCAGTAGACTCCAGGTGTTTGTAAACAAGTGTTTGCGGCGAATCGTAGGAGCCTACTGGCCACGGACCATCTCCAATATTAAGTTATGGGAATTGACCGGACAAAACCCTTTAGCTAAGGAGATACTTCTGCGGAAATGGCGCTGGATAGGACATGTTTTACGAAGGCCAAACAACCACCTATCCAAGCAAGGGCTGACATAGAAAATTCCCGGAAAAAGAGAGCAAGGTCGCCCACGTATGTACAGTCGACGTCAAAGAGTAAACATTTACACTTTTCGCCTTATTACAAAGGAGTAAGGTGGAAAAGTGTAAACATATTTTTGACGTCGACTGTACCACTTGGAGGCGCACAGTGGAAAAAGAGGCTGCATCTGCAGACTGCATCAGCTGGCCTCGGCTGGGCGGAGCTGGAGGAAGCCGCGCTGGACCGCGAAAAATGGAAACCCCTTCTGAGAGCCCTATGTCCCTGATGAGGGATAACACATCATCATCATCATCACACATTTTGTAGATGTTTATTGTTAAAAAAAAGCTCCACCGCTTGTCCACAGCCAACAGTCCGTTGACCGATGAAAACAACGAACGTACCTATACAAGCGACCAAGGGCGTAAGTATTACATCTATCCGGTTGCCAGAGACTACAAGGAAATAAAATAACATTATACTCGTACCTATCTGTGACGTCCCACGGTCAAAGGTACCTTATGGCGGGTATGGAGTTATGCATACCCCAGTAATCTACAATAAATAAGCTATCGATAACACAACAGATCAACCTTCTAGGTTGCGTAGTTACAGAGATATGATTTTTTGAAAATAATGTTGTGAAATGAGCAACTTTACGATAGAGAAGTTTTAAGTTTAGCCGCCTAAAAAACTATGTTCCTGAAGTAAGTTACATAGTTGACTACAAATAATAATGCCTTATATATCTGAGATTAAAAAAATATTGCGACTTGTTCTGTAATGCAAATAGAAACTTTTGATATCGACTGATTTATGTGTATACTAATCAATCTCTTGAAAATAAAGTTTTATTTCATTTTCACGATTGATTGCAATGAGCTCTCAAGATTTAAATTTTATCTATTAGAAAACGACACTGACAGACAGTTTAAGCAAAAAACAATACCGATTTAGAGGTGAAAATGTATTTTCTGACTTTTTCATATAAAATCACAAAATTGAATATTTTTACTTTTAATGTGACACACAATCAATTTTTCTGAGCACATATGAAAGAAATTCTGTCATTCAAATGAAATAAATCCTAAAACCCCAACTAAATACTATATTTAACCCCTTATGCCACTTTAAACTTACATAACAATAACAGTATTTGCTCCATACATTTACGAAAAGGTACCTTATGGAAATAAATCTAATAATACATCACTACAAAATATCAATCATATTATAGTTTATCTTTTATGAATAGAAAATATTAATTTACATTAAACTGCCCCCAATTTAATTAGTTCTTCGTCATAATAATCTTAAAAAAGACCAATAATTTGTATGTAATGAAAAGGTACCTTGTGGTCAAGTTACATGATGAGGCATGATGATGATGGAACAGTTAGGATAAACTAATAATATTTTGGGGTTAAGATGGTATAAATCGTCTATTTCTTATCAATAATATATTTCGGTTGCTATTGAAGATAAGCGGCATTGAGGTTCAATGACCTCAGATATTCCATAAGGTAATGCGTCGGGTATTGGCATTTTTCAGCAAACCAATGGCTGATTTACTGCATGCGACCAAACCAAATGAAGATTATTCTAGTTAAGAAAGACTTGACGAGAGTAACTTTGGTATAATAGCAGTCTACTTGGATTTGTGATGTCGGTCTATGTACGGTTATAATATTTGCGAGGCGCCCCAACCAGAACTGAAATTATCAAATTAGTTTTGCAGAATGCTAATACAGTTCTCTACCAAACTTCTTTTCCCGTATTGACTAGTTTTTTTGGGAATTTTCAATCTTTTTTCCATAAGGTACCTTTTCTACTAAACTCTGAGACGACATTACTAGGCTTATAACTAACTTATAACAAAAATAAAAACAGGTAAACAAACGTTACGCATTAAGGTTTCAGATCACACAATAAAAAAAAATTGAGCATTTTTTCACCTCTTTACAAAACATTTAATATCTCCGAAACTAGAAACCCTCATAAGGTACCTTTTCCCGTGGAACGTCACCTCGGTCCCTCTCAGCAGAAAGTGTCCGGCGACCGGATAGATGTAATAATCCCTATAAGGATATAGTAATGTAATTTGTAAAAAAAGTTTAAAAATACTCAGTCATAATAATGTATTATAAAGTAAAGCAGTGTCATAAAACAAACTAAAAGTTTTATAGGTAAGTACCGTAAAATCAGGTAACTTATTTAGTCCGCAGACTATGGTCCAAGTCCAAACTCAAGTTCCAGTAAAATATGTTAAATATTTTTAAATTATGTTGAATACCTATTCTAATACTTACAGCAGCTTACAGAAAGAGTGTAAGTATCTAAGCTCCAAAATAAACGTAACGAGTAGGCATAGGCGTACCCACGGTGGGGCAAGGTGGGGCAGTTGCCCCACCCTGGTCTGTGGTCTGACGAGAAGCTAAAAATTTGTAGGAACAATTAAGGCACGTAACCTTACTTCTGCCCCATCATCATCATCATCATCCTGGCGTCAATCCCGGCTGTGCCCCCGCGCGGGGCGCGAGGACCCGGGGTCCGCCTTCCGACTCCTTCGTGACCACTTTGCCCGATCTTCGGCGTCCCTGGTAGTGAGTCCGTTGGCACGCATGTCCTCCTTGACGACATCAAGCCATCGCTTCTTGGGCCGGCCTCTTCTTCCCGTACCGGGAGGAGGCGGCATGGCCAGGCATTTGTTACCCACGTAACTTGCCGGTCTGCGCGAGACGTGGCCATACCAACGAAGGCGACACTCTTGCAGTTTGTCTGCAATGTCACGGACGCCAAGACTACCCCGAATGTGGGCGTTTCGGACGCGATCCTTGCGTGAAACTCCGCACATCCACCGTAGCATCTTCATTTCCGTGACACGCAGTTCCTGCTTGTGCCGCTCTAGTAAAGGCCAAGTCTCGCTGCCGTACAGAAGGGCAGGTCTAATGATGGTCTTATAGACCTGTCCCGTCAACTTAATCGGCATTTTGGGGTCACAAATAACCCCAGTCATCTCCCGCCATTTGACCCAAGCAGCGGAAATTCGGGCTTTGACGTCGCTGTCGATGTCCCCGGTAGTGCTAAGTACAGATCCTAGGTACTTAACTTGATCCGTGCGCTCGACCATGTCCACGCCTATGCGGACGGGTAGAGGATCTGTACTATTGCAGGCCATGTACTCTGTCTTCGCCACATTTAGTTTAAGACCGCCGTTCTCCAGCGACCCCCTCCATCTGTTCACACGCTGGACAAGTCGGCCCTTATCAGAGTCTGTCAGCGCGATATCATCAGCATACATGAATAGCCACGGTGGCTGCTCATGGTAGTCTCGGATGCTGGCTGACAGGGCGTCTAATATCACGCTAAACAGAAACGGGCTGAGCACAGAGCCCTGATGTACTCCAACAGTGACAGAGAAGGGGTTGGTGTCACCAACAGCGGTCCTGACTATTGAATCAGAATCGTGGTACATGTCCCGGATAGTGTCAATATAGGCCTCAGGTACAGCCTTGGACCGCAGCGCCCACCAGATCATCTCACGAGGGACACAGTCAAAGGCCTTTTCCATGTCCAGAAACAGGAAATGTAGAGGCGTGTTCTTTGCTCTGTATCCCTCCATGAGGGTCCTCAGGGCAAATACAGGGTCCATCGTTCCGCACCCTGGCCGAAACCCATATTGACACTCCGAGACTGTACACTCCTGTCGGAGCCGAGCATCGATTATGCGCTCAAAGAGCTTCATGGTGTGAGACATAACCTTTATACCGCGATACTTGCTACACTCCCGCACCGAGCCCTTACCTTTGAATACTGGAGTAATGATACTCAGCCTCCACTGGTTGGGTATCTTCCCGGTGAGGAGTATGCGGTTATAAATATCAGTGAGTATGCTCACACCCTGAGAGCCCATCGACTTCCACGCCTCTATAGCGATTCCGTCGGCTCCGACAGCTTTCCGATTCTTCATGCGGCGAAGAGCCGCCTCGACTTCCTCCGGCGTTATCGGTGGCACTAGTCCTTGATTCGGAGGGAGATCCGGAGGTTGCACCTCTTTGTGCTGGTTATTCAGCAGGTTGTGGAAGTAAGAGCGCCATCTCTCCTTTACCGCGCGATCCTCGCATAGCAGGTTACCGTGAGGGTCATTTACGCAGCGGCACTTGGAGATGTCCTGCGCCGCTTTGACCCTCGATCGTGCCAACTTATAAATGAACTTCTGCCCCTCAGACGTCTCCAACTTATCGTACAGAGGACGCAAGTGGTTATGTCTGGCTCTGGCTACAGCTTGTTTAGTGGCACGTTTGGCAGCCCTGTATGCCGCGTGGTCTTCAGGAGATCTGGACGCTTGCCACTTTTTAAAGAGGGCTTTTTTCTCCCTAGTCTCCCTCTGGACTGTGGCGTCCCACCACCAAGTCTCCTTGTCAAGCCTGCGACCCCCTTTAGACACCCCCAGCACCGCCTTCGCCGCCCGTGTGATGGCTGCCTGAGTTCTATCCCAGATTTGCTGTACGGAATGGCCATCCGTCACAACACTGAGGTCGTTGACAGCGGCAGCAAACTCATGGGACTTGGATCCTTCAAGCAGCCACCACCGGGTTTGGGGGCGGCACTGCTCCCGGTATGTGCCTCGGGGCTTGACGAGCAGGTCCATCACAAGGACTCGGTGTTGGGCAGTGAGACTCTCTCCCGGTATGACTTTACAGGTGTCTACTTTGCCGATATAGTCTCTCCGAGTGAGAAAGTAGTCGATCTGAGTGGCGCTCCTCCCGCTCCTGTAGGTGATCAGATGCTCGGATTTCTTTTTGAAAAACGTGTTCACGACGGCTAGATCAGCAGCCGTACACGTCCGGAGAATTTCTTCCCCTTCGGGGTTACGGCTCCCGAAACCAAAACCACCGTGGACACGCCCAAACTCCTCACACTTCTCACCCACATGACCGTTCAGGTCGCCACCCACAACAACACTCTGCGACAACGGGATGCTTTGCAGCAGTTCCCCGAAATGCTCCCAGAACATCGCCTTGTCCGCATCGCTACAACCGGCCTGTGGGGCGTAGGCACTTATCAAATTGGTCACGACCCCTTCGATAAGCACCTCCACAACCATAAGGCGGTCGCTTATACGCTTTACGTCCAAAACGCTATCCCTGAACTCCTCAGAGAGCACCACCCCCACTCCGTTGTCCCCACTCGGAGAGCCCGTGTACATCAGCTTGTATCCATTCCCGATGTTCCGGGACCTGTTGCCTTTCCATCGAGTCTCCTGCAGGAATGCCACTGCCACCCTCCGCCTGGCGAGTACGTCGGCTAGCTCGCGGGAACGCCCGGACAGCGTGCCAAGGTTCCACGTGGCAAAGCGGACCTTTCGGGCTAACGTCTTTGGCCGAGCCCGCCCTTGACCCGGTAGCCCTCGCCCACTTATCGCAGGGGTAGGGCGATCCCCCTGCGCGCCGTTATGCGGCGGCGCCCTATCCGTGGTGCGTTTTCTTCTTCGACTTTCCATTTTTGTTTGGTGTTTTGGCTTTTTACACGCGGCGACTACCATCTGACCCGCGCAACCCGGGCAGAGCCGGGAGAAGCCGTTTCGCCATAGCCTCGTCCGTTTGTCAGCAGGGGGACCGCGAGCAGGTGAGGTTGACTTGGGCCCAGAGGATGGTGGTAGGGCCCCGAAACCCCCCTAACCCTACTTCTGCCCCACCCTTTAAAAAGTTTAAAAAATGCTGGGTACGCCCATGTGTAGGTACAAATCATAAAGGCTCGTTAAGAATCAACGTTAAAATCTGGACCATACATAGTTGTACTTAAATACTATAGTTAAATACCTGATTTTACGAGTACCTTACCTTACCTACCTAAATAGTTTTTTTAAACAGGGCAATGTTGTTGTTTAACTCCTCGTGCTAATATTAATACCCGACGAAGCGAGATTCCAAAATTGAACCAAGAGCGTATAGTGAAAAGTGGAATATTGAGCGTTGCGAAGGTTTCAGAGCACGAGGGTTAAAACAAACTTTGCTACAGAGTGAAACCTTTTTCACCGCATCAACGCGAGGGAAATACTAAGTAACTGTAAAACATTATCAATCTAATTACTTTAACACTCTCGTGGATAAAATGCAATTTTCTCGACAGTTTTTGAAGAATAAAAATAATCTTTACGAGCTGGTGCGGTGAAAAGAGCTATCAATTAAGTGTGTACGTAAGTAGGTAGTAGGTACTCCATCTGATTCTGGATATTAGTCTGATTTCTTTGTCCATAACAGTATCGAGTAAAAAAACTAAGTATTTACAGAAAAATAATGTATTTGTAAAAAAAGTGTAAAAATATTTATAAAATTTTAAATATAAGTAATACAGTAAAATGTAACAGAATAATGATTTTTATTCGATTTCAGTCCTTTCAGTTTCGTAAGTATTGGCTGTCAATTCCTGCCCGGTATTACAGGGCACGGTCTATATACTCTGTATTGCGTATCGTCATTTTATATATTTAGTACAGTGGTGGGCAAACTTTCTTCATGAGGGGCCAACACTTGAAGGAATTTCAGAGGGCCAGATTTACAGCAGAAATGTATTTTTATTATATCGCCCGCGGGCCGTACTTTGCCCACCACTGATTTAGTAAGTACATTTTGTTCCTAATAATACTTCTATAAAAATGAGTATATATTCTCCACTTAAATTCTAACACACCTATTCATTAGGTACCTACCTAATACAGTTGGATAGGACACGATCACGTATTGGTAGAACTAAAAACTTATTACCACCAACAAACTTAATTAACTATATTAATGAAGAACTATCCAAAAGTTCAAATTTTCTCCCGAGTTCTCCTTTATTACAATTATATAAAAAAAACTATCAAAGACATGCTTCATTCAAATACTTAGTAGAATGAGTTGAAGATATTAAGTACTTAGGTAAGTATAACACTTTAAACTCTCGCGTTTTGTACACATATTTAATTACACAAGCGGGTCTACCGTGATATAATTTTATTGTTTTTACCTTTAACTCCGACGTTTCAGCTGAGTTGCACCAGCTAAGTAGGCCCGTTTGTGTAATTAAATATTAAGTAAGTAGTAAATTTTATAAACGCCTTATTTGGCGCGGTAGATGCCTTATTTAGCCTAACTTTTTCAAAAAAGTACCCAAGCATAACGTGAACAGTAGTAGAGTACAAACTGAAACAGTATCACAAAAACCATGTTAAATATATGGAATAAGGATCCGAGCAGTCGTAAAGTACTTATTAAACAAAGAAAAGAGCAAAAGAGATTCATTAAATAATGCAGCAGCCTAGCTAGGAGGTTGGGCCTAGGTACCTTACGAGAATAAACACTATATAGTGCTTGCTGTACACAAGGCGTCGTCCATACTGCAAATACGTCTCTGACCATGGGGCTTACAACATGTTTTACACAGATTTTTTGAAGAAACCGTAACAATTAGGTAGGTATTTAGTTTACATCAGCCTTTATTAGACTTAAAGAGAAATGTACTGACTTTGAAGTTTGGTTCAAAAAATCGCGTTTAAGTACCTACACCTTGTAAATATCACAACTACTTACATAATTATATGTAATAATGTCATAAGATAACCCATGGGACGAATGTACCTATATGGTAATAAATGGCAAAAACACCAAATACAAGAAGGAATGTAAACAATTGATTAGCTAAGCACCAAATGAGCCGCTATAGCCACAGGACCATAGACACAATTCTAACTGCAGTACTTTAATGATTGTCAAAAAGGACCATTTCTAAATATGTAAGCCTAAGGCTTCCCAGTAAAGTAAGGACGCCGAGCACGAGGCCTTTCGTACATTGACACGCCGTTTCCTATCTATCTATCGCACGCGCATATTTATATTGGTGCCCCGCCTTTGACCCCGGCGCGGCGGTCAATGTCACTGTGCGGGCGGGACAGTCATATAATTATGGGCGTGCGATAGAGATAGGAAATGTCAATGTGCTTGTACTTTAGCGACTGATTGACAACTAACCAAGTAGAACAACTTGTCTGAGGCAGACACAAACTTCACTACATATTAAATATAGTCAGTAAAACAGCAATGATAATACTACAATAGGATATGGTGGTTCTAAAAGCAGAGTTGCACAGGTCACCATTACAGAAGCACATGTAGACCTTCTTGTAGTTCCACATGGTGTACGCACAGCGCTCCTCGTAGTCGCTAGGAGGCCGCTGGAGGCACATCCTCTCTGACGCTGATCCATAATCTAAAAAAATAATATCTAATTAATGTCTGGGTAGTCATATCATTAATATGGTATACAGTGTTAAAATTACCATACAATACAATACTCTTTATTGCACACCTCACATAGTTTACAATAAATGTAAAGTAACATAAACAAAGACAGTTGGATAGAGGTAACAAGAGGTCATTGTAATTGACATTGTTTAAAATAAGAACTGAAATGAACGCAATAAGCGCATCAAAAGAACTCAAATAGTAGCATTTAACCCGGTCAAACTTAACAAATTAATAATAGGGTAATGCTGGAAAGCTAATAAAGGATAGCTTGGCGAAAACTGGAGGAGGCCTTCACCCAAAGGGTCTATATGAATATAAACTTTAAACATAAGGAAATTTTATATTTACTTAACTTACTGTAATCTCATATTATATAATCTATAAAGGAATTTTATTTTTATTGTAATGCTGTTTTATAAGTAGGTACTTACACAACTTTGCTTTACTTTCTACTTTTCAAAAATAATAGATAGTAATTATGTAAACATACCATCTGTCCGAAATGCTCCAACATTGCCTTCTATCATTTTCCCACACCAGCCCGAGGGGCAGGCCACGACATGTATGCCAAGTTGCGAGTATGGATCTGTTGTGTTCACTACGACTGGGTCTCCACAGCTGCCTAACTCTCCTCTTGACCGACATTTGACACATCTTTTGTGTAAGCCTGAAATATACAACATTTATGTTTATAAATGTGTTTGAAAATTTTAATAATTAACATCTCATCCTTATTTTCAGTACATAAAGCATCATAATTATTTATGTCTCTCAAAAAACAAAAAAAAAACTAAGATAATATGGATAACAACAACAAAATGAGTAGAATATTATGCTGCGTTGTTTTACAGAATGATGAGTTTTCACTTTAAATGACCATTATATAAAATGTTGGTGTAATTAAGAAATCCGGTTTTCAAACACGAAATTATTGTCTGTCACCATTTAAAGTGGTTTCATACCCTCTTAGTCAAATAATAAGCCTGCTATGATTACGCACGCATGAGCTATTGCTAAATCCAGCGCTTGGGCGCAGGTAAAACTTCCACTCTCACTTTACCTTGAAAACATATTCTAGACACATAACAAGAATGACAATAGAACTTACATTTAACTTCCTTAAGCAAAGCCAGGCATATTAAAAAACAGAGTAAAAATTGTCTGTAATTCATTTCCTTGGTTTACAAAAATTTCTTTAAACGAAAATAATTAATTGTGATTATTAAATTCAGATTACTGTGAGTTAGTTCAAAACTTTTGCACTTGATTCGCACAGTGTCAGTGTACGAAAACGTTGACAATGACATGACATGCATGACATATTGACATGTAGCAGTTGTAGCACAGATAACAAAACGTGTATTAGGCGCCTACTACGCAGCAGGCCGAAACGAGGTTTCCGACCAAGATCACCTTCGTCGGTGACTTGTTGCCAGTGCCGTCATTTTACGTCTACAATACATCGCTGCCAATGCCAACAAAACATTCAACGGTCCAAGATCATCCTTGCGGTGCAATAAAGAACAAAATATTTATTTGTTTTACAAGGGGGCAAAGTTATTGTTTAACCGCTCGTGCTAATATTGATACCCGAGCAAGTGAAAGATTCCAAAATGGAATCTTGAGCATTGCGAGGGTTTCAAAGCACGAGGGTTAAACAATATAAAATTTGCCCCCGAGTGAACACAAAATTTTTCACCACACCAACCCGAAGCAAATATTAAATGTAAAATATCAAACAAAAACAAACCAAATCAAATTCAAATGAATGTTATTAAATATTTATCATCCCAAATCATCATTTAAAAGTCAATTCTACCAGCAAACATAAGAAAACAAGTCAAAATTTGCATTTGATTACTTTGCCTCACATGTGAATTACTGATAGCAAAGTGCAACTTTGCTATCCGTTTTTGAAGTGCAAAGTAAGCCTTTCCGAGCTGGTGTGGTGAAAAAGTTTTTTACTTCTCATTAAATAGCAGATCAAAGAAGCAGGAAGAAGATGCAGACCAAAAGTTGTCGATTTTCTTGACTGAGTCTTTGTTGGCGTCAGGATTTTCCCATTTATTTTAATATGATTTGCCACAGAAACCACTATAGTCGCAGTAGTCGCAAAGAGTAATATAATACCTATATACAGTCTGGCAAAAGAGAGTAGAAATTAAAAAGTGGCAACACTGTAGTGTCGTCCCTTTCAAACCAATGTATGAAAACGGGACGACACTACAGTGTTGCCACTTTTTAATTTCTACTCTTTTTCTGCCAGACTGTACGACAGTCGGATGCGTCGTTGCCTACCGTGTAGTATAGGCTTTAATCTATGTGTCCGACGGTCCGACACATCAATAAATTTGGTTGGTACATTGCTGATTAATTACAAAAAGTAGCACATTGCAAAAAATGTAGAATGGGAATGTAATATGCAATCTTTTTTATTAGATAACTTGTTAGAAAAGGTTTCACTGAAAAAATATTTGATTCAGTTTAGGATAAAATTATTTAGAATATCAACAACAATATAGTTAAAGATAAATATGTGAAAAATACGCTCAAAATGTGTCAACATTGAAGAGCTCGAACAGTGATACCATAATCAACACTTGGCGCTTTCATTCATCTTCAAATCAAAATTACTTTATATCAATATGGCGGATAAATCGGAAAGTAAGTTTTATTTGTATTTTTAGTGATTTTACCTTTCTATTTAGACGCCTAATGTATATTAAAAATAATTCAATATTCGTTTACTAGTATAGGATACTGCAGTATCGAAGTCTTTGTGGTTGTGTCTTTTATTTTCGAATACTGCGTCCTAAGCTGTTCAAAATTTGAAAAAATTCAAATTTTGTTGGCGAATTGTCAATTTTTAATTGTTGAAATTTGGAATTAATTGACGGAAATTACTTCAGACACTTGCCTCGCGAGCATAATTACGTCAAAACCCTGGCTTTACGGCGGCTACATTTAAGTGTCGTTATCGTTTTACTAAATTTGTTGTGTTGGTTTCGTTTAGGGTCGCAAGATGCTAATAATCTGTCGAGGTCGCAAGTCAAAGTCAAGGATGAACCGATGGATTTGGACTTGCCGGATGAGGACGACGTGCCGCCAGCGTTTGGGCCTGCAGCACTCGGCCTTCACAGGGTGGGAACAAAGTTACCGCCAAAACCAGCGCCCAGCGAACCAGTGCAAAAACTCAATGCAAGAGGAATGCCTGCGCGCATCAGAAAGAAAAATAGATTTATCTTTGTTGACGATTTTGTGAATACCTCTCCTCCCAGGCAGTCACCAAAGCGAATTCCAAAGATATTGTCTAAAACACCTAACAAACAATCAAGTGCTAAAAAACAGAAATCCCCCTCAAAAGTGCAAAGAAACCATGACAAGTATGATGATAAAATAGACACTGTGAACAGTCAGTCTCCAGACCGCAAATCGGGGCAACGGATTGGCATGAGGTTGAGAAACCTCCTTAAACTCCCTAAAGCCCACAAGTGGGTATGTTTTGAATACTTTTATAGCAACATTGACAAAGCTTTGTTTGATGGTGAGAATGATTTCATGATCTGTCTCAAAGAATCATTTCCCCAGTTGGCCAATAATAAGCTCACTCAGGTTCAGTGGGCTAAAATCAGGAGAATGATGGGCAAGCCTCGCAGATGTTCCCAAGCATTTTTTGCTGAAGAACGTAAGGAATTAGAAAGGAAGAGAAAATTAATAAGATATATTCAACAGAGAAAAAGTGCTGACATATGTATCAAAGATTTGCCAAATGAAATTCCTATGCAATTAGTGGTGGGAACTAAAGTAACAGCACGGCTGCGCAAACCTCAGGATGGACTTTTTACTGGATGCATAGATGCTGTTGACACCTCTAATAACACATACAGGATAACGTTTGAGAGACCAAAGTTGGGCACTCATTCTGTTCCCGACTATGAAGTTTTGTCCAATGAGCCACCTGACACAATATGTCTGTCCAGTATAACACAGAAGTTTAGACCAAGATATGTCATGCAAGAGATAATCAATTTGTACAATCCTTCAGTACAAAATAACAACACGCAAGGAGATCCAATGATTGGATGCTCAGATATAACAAAACAGTTGGACACTATTGGGAGCTATCCATTCCCACTTCTGGAACTAATTGTCAAGTTGACCAAAGTTTTGCAGGCCAAAAAGGTCAAAATTAACAGACTAAAGGAATATAACTGTGAAGCAGAGAAGAGAAAATCATTTGGGCAAAAAATGCCTGAAGACTTTGAAAGGAAATATGCTGCAGTTGTTATTGATTTAGAAAGAATGAACATGGATTTGCAAGAATATATAGATGAAGTGCAAACATATTGCCACCAGATTGCTCCAGGGCCGAGCCTAGCTGCAATGTTGGCACCCTCACATTTGCGGGAAAAATGCAGGGAGGAGGCTGCAATATTAGTAGAGAAGAACCATAATGGATCAGTCAAGGATGCCACATTAATTGACCTTGTAACTGACCTCACTGCTTTGATGTTGCAAGTCAAAAGTCTGTCTGATTCTGATCAAAATGCTTATGAATTGTGTGTGCTGCAAGGAACCATGGACCGGATAAAAATGAAACTGGAGCCACAACATCAAAGGCAATTCCAAAACAATGTAGAAATACACATGCAAAGGATTCAGATGGGATTAGGGCAAATGACATCTAACAGTTATGTTATTGGGTAATTACACTCCACCATTTGTGTAAAATACATATAATTATAGTCATCAGCAATTTCAATAGATAGAACAAAGTGTGGCGATGTCATCGTTAATGTCAAATTTCTATGAAAATGTGATGTTTATAATGACACTCCCTCACTTTGTTATATTCAAGTCGGTGCAGTTAGCTGAGTCTAGAGAGACTAAAGAAACTTAAGTTGCTCTCTTGAAAGCTACCTTATGTCATTTATATAATAATTTAAACAACAATAACTTTAAACCGTTATTATATCAACAGACTTTCCAAGATT